>NC_088791.1:350261512-350573186 GCF_011386835.1 Chrysemys picta bellii
AGGCCTGAAGCAATGGTATAGGGGTTGTCTCCACCCACTGTTGAGGGAGGACAGTGCACTGGGGAAAGGAGACCAAGGCAGACAGCAGCATTTACAGAGTGCCTGTGTTCGTGGAGATCCAGGGGACCAGTAGGATGTTGGCCCATAAAGAGCCATATCGGTGGCTGCTCCGACCTAGAATTCATGTCAATACTCTCAATAAAGAGAAGGGAGGTGAATGTTGTTTCCCATTACATCTGGCCTGTCCCTGTCCCGTCTCTGGTTAAACATCCACAGGCCATGAAAACAGCTGCAGAGCTGTTTTGCGGTCACTGTCCTGGCCCTTCCTGAGTGCTCTGGGTGCTGTGTGATCCATGGGGACTGCACGAGCTGTGGACAGGGGCTATTCCAGGGGCACAGACACCCACCCTTCCCCCACTCCCTCAGCCAGGTGCTTCTGACTGAGTCGTGTCAGAGACATCATTATGTAGGAGCCGCAAGAGAAGCCATTCAGGCAACACCCAAACCACCACCGTTGGTGGCTCTGCACACAGCACACGTACTGAGCCCACTCCACACAGAAGCAGGGCAGAGATGGCTGTGTGAGTGAGGGTCTGACACACAGGAGTCCTGGCAAGAGACTCAGGCCCATATTCCCCTCCCCTCCATTTCTGGTGCCCCAGCAATGCAAAGGGGTAGGAAAGGTCCTCAGCTCCCCAACAGAGTCATGGCAATCTCCTGTCACAGTCCAGCCCATTCAGTGTAGGTTGGCCACCTTTTCAAAAGGAAAAAGCAAGACACATGCAGGAGCCCTGTCCCCTCCATGGCCTCACCCCTGGTCCTCTCCTTCCCCCTGAACTCCCACCTCCTGCTCCTTCTCTTCCCCAAAGCCCCACCCAGTGACCAGGCTGGATGTCAGAGCCAGGCTCTGGTAAAAGAAGCCCAGGGAGCAAGTGCCACTCTGGGGAACCCCAGACCCTCCACGTGTCCTGTTCAGGGTATGTGGCCTCGGGGGGAAGAGGAGAAAGGTGGGGCCTCATCATGAGTGGGGGCTAAGGACCTCAGCCCCCACCCCCCAGTGAAAAGGGTGGCTCTGCCCATGAGCAGGTGTGGATCGGCACCACAGGGAATTCGGGACAAATGCTGTTCTGGAGTCTTTCAGCTCACACTGGGACTTCAAGTCTGTATTTCGGGATTCTCCTGCCCGATTCAGGATGGGTGGTCCACCTTAATTCAGTGGCTATTAGAGGTGATGTGTTGGGGAGTATCCCCTTTTTGTTGTTGGCGTGATTGGGGGTGTCAGTGAACCCCTGATTCAGGGTTTGGCCCTTTAAGATTCCTGTGTCTTTTGGAGCTGACAGAAGCTTCACTCCATGTGAAACAGGAGGAGCCTTAGAAGGGCAGGCAGGCTGCATCCTCTCGAGAAACATGGGCGATATCAGCAGGGGACGGACAGCTGCCCTCGCTCAGCCCTGGGGAAAGGGTCTGAGATATCATGGGTGCCAGCTGGGGAGAAGCCAGTGATGCTGCAGCAAACCTGAAACAAGGCTGACCATAATAAACGGGAGGGTGGGGGTGTTCCTGAGTAAAGGAGGAGGATGGAACTGGAGGGTAGGAGAGCCTGTGTTTTGGAGAAGACTGAATTAATGTGACCCCGCAAAGGGGGCTTTTGTTTCAATTATCCCAGGCTGAGAGTAAGTCATTGCAAGGACCTTAGAGGGAAGGGCAGGGTGCCTGCAGGGCTACCTTAGGCCACAAGGTGGCACTCTGGGGCGGCCCCTATCCACAAGGTCTCGGCCAGAGTGGGCTGTGCTCTTGCAACCCAGCCCCAGGCTGCTCTAAACTTTGCTGAGGCAGCGGGAGAACAGGCCAGTGAAGCAAACCCCTGTAACCGGCAGGGCCGTCCTTAAGATTTATGGGGCCTTATGCAGTATTATTAAGCTGGTGCCCCTATGCCTGATGGCAGCCTGGGCTCGCAGCCTGGAGGGGGGGAAAGGGATGAGGCAGTAAAGGATATCGAGCCGCCCAGCCCGCCTCACAGTGGCAGAGAGTCACAGTTCCCCGCAGAGAGCCCCGTACCCTTTCCCTCATGCAGAATGCGCGGCACCGGCGCATTCGGCGCTGTAAATACGGCCCCTGCCTTAGGACACTGCAGCGCGTGCTGGGTGTGCGGGAGCTGACCTGCTCTTACCCGCTGCCATGGGCAGAGGGTGAAGCTGCTGCTTGGGGAGGCTAGAGCCCCAGGCCACCTCTTCTACCTGTGCTCCACCCATACTCCATTCCTGCTCTGCCCCAAACCTCGCCCCATTCTGCCCCGGCCCCACCCCTCCCCACTGTCTCCCTCCTCTCTTCCCTCCTCCTCCCTGCTCACCCCCTTCCAGTCAAATCCCTGAACCCCAATGAAGCAAATGACATTAGAAAGAAATTGCAGAAGAGTGGTGGTGGGTTTTTTTTTTTTAAAGAAAATAGATATGTTTTCCACTGCATGCCAGAAGGTGAAGACTGGACATGCAGAAGATATCTAATTAAAAGCACTAAATGTAGGCATAAAAAATGTCAGTCACAGGTATTTTGATATACCCTGAAGTTTGTCAGAGATTTATTTGCAAAAACTTTGTAGTAAGTAAGGGTGAGTCCGCTGTCCTGCTGAATACAACATTCAATATTATGGGATACATGAGGCAGCTCTTCTCTGTTTGACATTTTCTTAATCAGTATTTCTGAGCTGATTTTATATCTTAAATGAAAACAACAAGGAGTCCGGTGGCACCTTAAAGACTAACAGATTTATTTGGGCATAAGCTTTTGTGGGTAAAAAACCTCACTTCTTCAGAACTCATGTACTCTTAAGCCTTCATAAAGTAATCATTACAGATTACTATATATTTAACTCACTGAGACAAAGACTTTATTTTAAATTAATCAGTCACAGAGGTTTAGTGTGTTCGTAATAATGTTCATTGCTTTTGGGAAAAGGGAACACTTTGTGTGATGTCCATAACAACAGACGTGTTTATGAAATTTCGCCTACTTTAAAAAAATATGTTTCCAAAGATTTTAGGCATAACAAAGGATTTTATGTCTTAATAAAGTACTGATTTTGCTGGAAGGTTTTTTTAAAACTATCTCATCAAATAGTCAGAAGTAAAGAAACGGAAACTCATTTGTCCAGCTATCTGGAAGGAAAGGGGTGATGTCCCTTTAAGGGCTCTCTTCAACGGGGGGTGAAGGGAGAAAGGGATGGACAGAAAGGGTAGGAAGACTTTGGAAGCAAGTTTTTTGTACTATAGTAATTAAAATTAAAATGTGTATTTTAGATAAGGGGGGTCTTTTGATGGATTTATTTAAAAAAAATGTCTGAAGATCCAAACATTTAAGGCTAAAGATGAATACTCAGATTGTGGATCTAAAAATATATGCAAGGTTTTCTAGAGATGTAACTTTATAATCTTCAGCAATCTTCTAATGAAATATTATTAAAGGAAATTTTAAACTAAGGTCTTGTAGACTAACATGTTCTGAGTAAATATGACAGTGATGCACAACTGTTTTGTCAGTAAATTCAGAAACTAACAGTCTATACCTAGGGGTTGGAAAATGCCCATTGAATGGCTTCATTACCTCTTGAATGGCTCTTTAACCATTTCAATGTTGTGCTAATAGGTTCAGCAGGCTGGAAGGCCTTTTCACTTAGAAGTTACTAGATCCCCTCCGGAATAAGAGTCACCAGGCTGCAACAGCTATTTGTGGGAGCCTGCAGAAAGGATCAGAATAGTGATAGGAAGAGGCAGGGGGGGTGGACGCTAAGACCCAGTGGTTCCCCAAAATTTTGGGTGCCCTGCACAGCCCCATATGCTGCATGTGCCTAAGGATGGCCCTGGTAACAGGATCCTGGCCATCCCCACTCGCTGCAGCTCAGGGGGGAGCTCTGCTGGCACAGCAGAGCATTGAGCCAGGCCTGTCACCGCTCAGATGGCTGGAATCCTAGCCTTGTGGTCTGGCACTGCTCTGTGACTCAGGACAACTGGGTTTGAGTGCCTTGCTGTGTGTGACTGTGGGCAAGACATTGCCTGTCTCTGAGCCTGGGTAATAGCCCTGCCCTGCCTCACAGAGATGGCAGGAGGATAAAAACATTCAAGGTGCTCAGATACTCTGAGACCCTAAGATCAGGACTATGTCAGGGTTCCACAGAGCAACACCTCTGACATTTGTCTGGCTTTATTTAAAAAACGGTTTATAGTTGTTCATGTGTTCTTTAGGCATTTCAGATGCCACCTCTGCTAAGGATCCACTGAGCTGCGGCCTCAGCTCCACCATATACTGGTCTGTAGAGATGCTGTACCCAAGGCAGGCCCTTTGGACATTTTCTAAGAAGGCCTCTGTATCATCGCCTACCTTGTAGGTGGGGAATTTTTTGGAATGGGGATCAGTACCTGGAGAAGTACTGTTAGGGTTATCTGGTAAACCCAGTTTAGCCCTTTCCAGATCGAACCCCTTCAGCACTAACTCCGTATCCAGGCATTTTGCTTCCATTTCCATCTCCAAGTGTCTCACCTCTTTCCTCTCCTCTGCTTCCATCTCCAAGCACTTTAAGGCCATTTCTCTTTCACGTTCTTTCAGTCTCTCTTCACCTTCCAATCTGGCTAATTCTAGTTTCTTTTGGACCTCACTTTCCATCATCCTAGCCTTCCTGTGCTTAGCCTAGCCTAACCCAAGAGCTAGAAAGAAAAAAAAAAAACAGCTTGTGAATTCCCTTGCAGAAACTTAACTACTCTGCCCTCAGGCAAAAAACAAACAAACAAAAAAAACCCTCCAGCTGCCCTCAGCTAAAAAAAAAAGGGGGTGGGGGTCGTTATAAATAAATAAATAAATAAATAAATAAAAAACACCTCCCTGGTTTTCAATCAGCCAAAAGAAAAAAAATGTGTTCTTTTAAAATCCTGAGGTCTGTGTTTCTGGTTCAAAATCATCCCACCGTGCTGCCACCATGTCAGAGTTCCCTCCCCACTCTGAACTCTGGGGTACAGATGTGGGGACCCATATGAAAGACCCCCTAAGCTTATTTCTACCAGCTTAGGTTAAAACTTCCCCAAGGCACAAATCCTTTCCTTGTCCTTGGATGGTATTGCTGCCACCACCAAGTGATTTAGACAAAAATCCAGGAAAAAGGGCCACTTGGACTCCCTGTTTCCCCAAAATATCCCCCCAAGCCCTTTCAGCCCCTTTTCTGGGGAGGCTTGAGAATAATATACTAACCAATTGGTTACAAAGTGAGCACAAACCAAACCCCTGGGTTTTTAGGACACTGAAAATCAATCAGGTCCTTAAAAGAAGAATTTTATTTTTTTTAAAAGGAAAAGAATCACACCTGCAAAATCAGGATGGAAGGTAACTTTACAGGATAAATAAAAAGATTTAAAACACAGAGGATTCCCCTCTAGGCTCAGCTTCAAAGTTACAAAAAACAGGAATAAAACTCCCTCTTAGCATAGAGAAAATTCACAAGCTAAAACAAAAGATAATTGAACACATTTCCATGCCTTTACTTACAATTTCTGTAATTTTAGATGTATCATTTCAGGTATCTTGTCAGGAGATGATTTACCTGCTTGGTGTCTCTCTGTCCAGAGAGGGAACAAACCTTCCCCCCCCCCTCCCCAGATTTGAAAGTATCTTCTTTCCTTATTGGTCCTTTTGGTCAGGTGCCAAACAGGTTATTTGAGCTTCTTAACCTCTTACAGGTAAAGTGATTCTGTACCTCTGGGCAGGAGGGATTTGATGTTACTGCACACATAAAGGTTGTTACCCTTCCCTTTATATTTATGACAGGAGCAATGACTACAGGGGCCTCATCTTAGACATCTGGTTGGGAGAAAGAAGTCTGAGGCCAAAGTCTATCCAGTCTATCTAGTATTTTAGGCTTAGTTTGCATTTTTGTTTATTTGCTACATGATCTGCTTGGATCTGCTTGCTATCACTTATAATCACTTAAAATCTATCTTTCCCTAGTTAATAAACTTGTTTATGTTTTATCATAACCAGTGTGATTTGAGCGAAGTGTCTTGGAAAATCTCAGCTCTCTACACAAATTTTTTTGCATATCTTTACCACATCAGGGGAAAGTGATGTATATTAATGAGTGTGCATTGTGCAGATCCCTGTTCAGTACAAGATGGAATAATTGTGGGTTTATACTTCAGCAAGGGTGCAAGGCTGGGGAGATGGGAAATTGTCTGTTGTCTCCTGTTTGTCCTTGAGTGGCTTAGGTAAAGCACTCAGGGAGTTCAGTTGGTTGTGCTACACCAACTGCTGTCATGTTGGATGATAACAGGCCCTGGAGAAGATGGTTGTGTCAACAGAAGAGCATTGTGGAGAGGCCAGCCGAGCTGAATGGATAGGGGTTTCAGTGATTCCACCAACATCCAAACCGAGGGGGACAACACATCACAGAGGTTTTAGAACAAACTGATAAACTAAGCAGTGTCGGACAAAGTGGGCATTCACCCATGGAAGCTTATGCTCCAATACAACTGTTAGTCTTTAAGGTGCCACAGGACTCTTTGTTGCTTTTTACAGGACCAGATTACATTCGCCCAATAGTTCAGAAGAAACTCAAATATCAAATTTCAGAACAATAAACTGTGGTATGTAACCTATCACTTATATCAGGCTTTGTACCAGGTGACTGGCAAATAGCTCATATCGTGCTGTTTTTTTAAAAAAGGCTCCAGAGGTGATCCCAGCAATTATAGGCCAGTAATCCTAACTTTAGTACCAGGCAAATTATTTGGAACTAAGGTAAAGAACAGAATTATCAGACACCCACAGGAACATCATTTGCTGTGGAACACTCAACATGTTTTTTCAAAGGGAAAGCATGCCTCACCAATCTATCAAAATTTTTTGATCGGACTAACAAATATGTGTGCAAGGGTGATCTAGATGATATAGTGTACTGGGACTTTTAGAAAAACTTTGACAAGGTCCGTCACCAAAGGCTCTTCAGAAGACCGTTAGAGACCATGTACAGACTTTGAAGACCAGGGTGGCTGAGATGGAGGAGCTAAGGGAGACAGAGAGGTACATAGATGAGACTTTCCGGGACACAGTAGAATGGTCCAACCCCAGGTCTGACAGCCTCTGTGCTGTTGAGGAGAATGAAAGCCTCAGAGAAGGAGAACATCCAACTGGAGCATAGAGAAATGATCCCATAGTTGGGACCCTCCTCCCAGATGATGTGATATCCTCTCACACTGAAGATACTTTTCCAGGGGAGGGAACTCCAGTTATTAGAAAGATCCAGGTATTAGTAATGGGCAATTCGATCATTAGAAACATAGATAGCTGGGTTTGCGATAATTGGGAGAACCGCATGGTGACTTGCTTGCCTGGTGCGAAGGTTGCGGATCTCTCGAGACATCTAGATAGGCTTATGTGTAGTGCTTGGGAGGAGCTGGTAGTTGTGTTACATATAGGTACCAATGACATGGAGAAGGATAGGAGAGAAGTCCTGGAGGTTACTAGGCTACTAGGTAAGAGATTGAAGTCCGGGACCTCCATGGTAGCATTATCTGAAATGCTTCTAGTTCCACACACAGGGCCAGTTAGACAGGCAGAACTGCAGGGTCTCAATGTGTGGATGAGATGATGGTGTAGGGAGGAGGGGTTTAGATTTATTAGGAACAGGGGAAGCTTTTGGGAGAGGGGGGAGCCTATACAGGAAGGATGGGTTCCACCTAAACCAAAATGGAACCAGATTGCTGGCGCTTAAAATTAAAAAGGTCATAGAACAGTTTTTAAACTAAGGGCTGGGGGAAAGCCGACAGGTGTAGAGGAGCATGTGGTTCGGACATCCCTTAGGAGAGGATCTATAAATAGAGATTCCCTATGTTCTAATAAGGAGGAGAGGATGGAAAATGATAAAATACAGGGAGGGTCTGATGAGAAACACTCAAATTTTAAAAAAGGCCCATTCAATTACATCATGCAATAGGGGACAGCCAAAAAATGACAAGTTTTTAAAATGCTTATATACCAATGCTAGAAGTCTCAATAATAAGATGGATGAACTAGAGTGCTTAGTATTAAATGAGGATATTGATATAATAGGCATCACAGAAACCTGGTGGAATGAGGATAATCAATGGGACACAGTAATACCAGGGTACAAAATATATCGGAAGGACAGAACAGGTTGTGCTGGTGGGGGAGTGGCACTATATGTGAAAGAAAGCGTAGAATCAAATGAAGTAAAAACCTTAAATAAACCAAACTGTGCCATAGAATCTCTATGGATAGTAATTCCATGTTTGAAAAATAAGAATATAGCAGTAGCGTATTACAGACCATCTGACCAGGATGGTGTTAGTGACTCTGAAATCTTCAGGGAGATTAGAGAGGCTATTACAATAAAAAACTCAATAATAATAATGGGGGATTTCAACTATCCCCATATTGACTAGGTACATATCACCTCAGGAAGGGATGCAGAGATAAAGTTTCTTGACTCTTGCTTCTTGGAGCAGCTAGTCCTGGAACCCACAGGAGGAGAGGCAATTCTTGATTTAGTCCTAAGTGGAGCACAGGATCAGGTCCAAGAGGTGAATATAGGTGGACTGCTTGGTAATAGTGACCATAATATAATTAAATTAACATCCCCGTGGCAGGGAAAACTCCACAGCAGCCCAACACTGTAACATTTCATTTCAGAAAGGGGAACTACACAAACATGAGGAGGTTAGTGGAACAGAAATTAAAAGGTACAGTACCAAAAGTGAAATCCCTGCAAGCTGCGAGGAACCTTTTAAAGACAGTATAATAGAGGCTCAACTTAAATGTGTACCCCAATTTAAAAAAAACATAGTAAGAGAACCAAAAAAGAGCCGCTGTGGTTAAACAACAAAGTAAAAGAAGCAGTGAGAGGCAAAAAGGCATCCTTTAAATAGTGGAAGATAATTCCTAATGAGGAAAATAGAAAAGAGCATAAACTCTGACAAATAAAGTGTAAAAATATAATTAGACAGACCAAAAAAGAATTTGAAGAACAACTAACCAAAGACTCCAAAAGTAATAGCAATTTTTTTTAAATACATCAGAAGCAGAAAGCCTGCTAAACAACCAGTGAGGCCACGGGATGATCAAGATGCTGAAGGAGCACTCAAAGATGATAAGGCCATTGTGAGAGAAACTAAACGAATTCTTTGCATCTGTCTTCACTGTTGAGGATGTGAGGGAAATTCCCAAACCTGAACCATTCTTTTTGTGTGACAGATCTGAGAAACTGTCCAAAATTGAGGTGTCATTAGAGGAGGTTTTGGAACAAATTGATAAACTAAACAGTAATAAGTCTCCAGGACCTGATGGTATTCACCCAAGAGTTCTGAAGGAAGCCAAATGTGAAATTGCAGTACTACGAACTGTCATCTGTAATCTATCATTTAAATCAGCTTCTGTACCAAATGACTGGAGGACAGCTACTGTGCCGCCAATTTTTAAAAAGGGCTCCAGCGCTGACCCTGGCAACTACAGGCCAGTAAGTCTCACTTCAGTACCGGGCAAATTGGTTGAAACTATCGTAAAGAACAAAATTGTAAGACACATAGATGAACATAATTTGTTAGGAAATAGTCAACATGGTTTTTGTAAAGGGAAATCATGCCTCACCAATCTACTAGAATTCCTTGAGGGGGCCAACAAACATGAGGAAAAAGGAGATCCAGTGGATATAGTGTATTTAGATTTTCAGAAAGCCTTTGACAAGGTCCCTCACCAAAGGCTCTTAAGCAAAGTAAGCAGTCATGGGATAAGAGGGAAGGTCCAATCATGGATTGGTAACTTGTTAAAAGTTAGGAAACAAAGAGTAGGAATAAATGCTCAGTTTTCAGAATGGAGAGAGGGAAATAGTAGTGTCCCCCAGGGATCTGTACTGGGCCCAGTCCTATTTAACATATTCATAAACGATCTGAAAAAAGGGGTAAACAATAAGGTGGCAAAATTTGCGGATGATACAAAACTACTCAAGATAGTTAAGTCCCAGGCTGACTGGAAGAGCTACAAAAGGATCTCACAAAACTGGGTGACTGGGCAACAAACTGGCAGATGAAATTTAATGTTGATAAATGCAAAGTAATGCACATTGGAAAACATAATCCTAACTATATATATACAATAATGGGGTCTAAATTAGCTACTACCACTCAAGAAAGAGATCTTAGAGTCATTTTAGATTGTTCTCTGAAATTATCCACTCAATGTGCAGCAGCAGTAAAAGAAAAAAAAAGCGGACAAAATGTTGGGAATCATCAAGAAAGGGACAGATAACACTGGTCTACAATTTTTGAGAAGTCTTCTGCTTCAGAGATAAAATGTGCTATTTATTATGTATTTTTATGTGCTGAATTCAAATATGACATTTAAAACAACTGATTGGCTACTGTTTCTAAGATATTTAAGTTTTTACATTTTATGTCTATGTATATTGTGTAGATATTAGAGTTTTAATCATAAATTGTAAACCTAGGTCTTTTCATGTGTTTATGGTTGCTTTACATGATAATATTTCACCTGTTTATGTAACACTTTAAAAATCAGCAAAAGGGTTATATAAATAAAATTTATTATGAAACAAAAGGCAAAAAACTATTCTGTACATAGTTTAGTCCTATTCAGTGTCTACTCGGCGCTTCTTGGCTTGTCTCTTGTATTCATTAAATGGAGCATCTCTTGTCACTGTCCAGCAATAGTCTGCAAGCATTGATGGGCTCCATTTGCCCTCATAGCGTTTCTCCATTGTTGCAATGTCCTGGTGAAATCGCTCGCCGTGCTCGTCGCTCACTGCTCCCCAGTTCGGTGGGAAAAAAATCTAGATGAGAGTGCAAAAAATGTATCTTTAGTGACATGTTGCAACCAAGGCTTTTGTATGCCTTGAGGAGATTTTCCACCAACAACCTGTAGTTGTCTGCCTTGTTGTTTCAGAGAAAATTTATTGCCACTAACTGGAAGGCTTACCAGGCCGTCTTTTCCTTGCCACGCAGTGCATGGTCAAATGCATCATCTTGAAGAAGTTCACGAATCTGAGGACCAAAAAAGACACCTTCCTTTATCTTAGCTTCACTTAACCTTGGAAATTTTCCACGGAGATACTTGAAAGCTGCTTGTGTTTTGTCAATGGCCTTGGCAAAGTTCTTCATCAGACCCAGCTTGATGTGTAAGGGTGGTAACAAAATCTTCCTTGATTCAACAAGTGGTGGATGCTGAACACTTTTCCTCCCAGGCTCCAATGACTGTCGGAGTGGCCAATCTTTCTTGATGTAGTGGGAATCTCTTGCACGACTATCCCATTCGCAGAGAAAACAGCAGTACTTTGTGTATCCCGTCTGCAGACCAAGCAAGAGAGCAACAACCTTCAAATCTGTTCTTTCCCTTTGGGGCACCTGCCATTGGCCACTGTCAGAGGACAGGATAATGGGCTTGATGGACTTTGCTCTGACCCAGTATGGCCATCCTTATGTTCCTATGTTAAGAAAAGTAAGCAGTCATGGGAAAAGAAGGAAGGGTCTCTGCTGGATAAGTAACCGGTTAAAAGATAGGAAACAAAGGGTAGGATAAATGGTCATGGAGAGAGGTAAATCGTGGAGTCGTCCTGGGGTCTGGAGTAGGGTCTGGAGTGGTGCTAGTGCTGTTCCACATATTCATAAATGAACTGGAAAAAGGGATAAGCAATGAGGTGGAAAAATTTGCAGATGAGATAAAATTATTCAATATATTTAAGTCCAAACAGACAGTGAACAGTTACAAAGGGAAATCACAAACCTTGGACATTGGGCAACAGAATGGCAGATGAAATTCAATGTTGATAAATGCAAAGTAATGCACTTTGGAAAAACATAATCCCAACAACCATAGGTGGTGAATATAATAGGCCTAGGAAGGCTAAACCTTCCCTTGTGCATTCCTGAGAGTCCAAATTATGCCACTGCCTGTTTTCAGCACACGGGAAAAATCCCCAAGTCCACATTCTGAATTCACTAACATTGACTTCAACTGCGTCACTCCAGATTTACATGTGTAAATTCGATAAGAACCAGGCTCTATTCATTTCCCCTAAACAAATGCTCCCGGTGATACACTCTGGCCCCCAAGAATCCCTCCAAGAGAAGCTGAAGTACGTTGCCTGGCAAACGTTGACTGAATCCAGAAACTCTGATCATCCTACAGGTTTCTCTTCATCCTTAGAGGAGCTGCTCCCTCTCCCCGTCCAAGGGTCTGTAGCTATCTGCAAAGATACAAGCTGACGTGGACAGTTACTTCATCTGTGCGGGGAAGGGGTTGGCATCACAACTGTATGAATAGTGCAAACAGTAGGTTTGCACTAATATCCTCTTCAGTGTGCAAGTTATTTCAGCCATGCTTCTGTAAGGTGATAATTACATACAACCATTATTACAATCCCCTTTCCTTCACCTCTGTCCTACTCTTTGCTGAAACACAGACCAGTGGGCTTTTTCTCAGGTCTTTTTGGAAAGTCTTGCACAGGTATTGCAGAGGTTTTGTGTTCATGACCATGATTAGAAACAGCTTCTTGTTAGTTACGAGGAGACAGTATCATACAACTATTCAAAATCTTTATTAATAATCTGGATGGTGGGACGGATTACACCTTCAGCAAGCTCACAGATGACACTAAGCTTCGCGGGAGAAGTAGATACACTGGAGGGTAGGGATAGACAAATTGGAGGATTGGGGCAAAAGAAATCTGATGAGGTTCAACAAGGACAAGTGCAGTGGCTTGTGATTTTCTCTGTACTGAGAGGTAGGTGTATTCCTGGTTTTCTTTTTGTAACTTTAAAGTTTTGCCCAGAGGGAAATCCTCTGTGTTTTGAATCTGATTGTCCTGTGAGATTATCTTCCATTCTAATTTTACAGAGGTGCTTCTTTTACCTTTTTTCTTATTGATTTTTTTAGTGTTCTAAAAAAAACCAAGGTTGGTTTGTGCTCATCTTGTTTATTCTCACGCCTCCCCAGGAAAGGGAGTGTAGGGCTTGTGGGGATATTAGGGGGGAGTAGGAATTCTAAGTGGTCCTTTCCCTGAGTTTTCTCTAATCACCTGGTGGCAGCGTTACCTAATCCAAGTTACAAGGGAGAATTTGTGCCTTGGGGAGTTTTTAACCTAAGCTCGTAGAAGTAAGCTTACGGGGTCTTTCATGAGGGTCCCCATGGCTGTATCCCAGAGCTCAGAGTGGGGAGGAAACTCTGATAGGAGATATAATAGAGGTCTACAAAATCATAAGTGCTGTGGAGAAAGTGAACCAGGAAGTGTTATTTACCCCTTCATAAGAACCAGGGGTCATCCAAGGAAGTTAGTTGGCAGCAGGTTTCAAACAAACAAAAGAAAGTACTTTTTACACAAAGTACAGTCAGCTGTGGAACTCATTGCCAGAGGATGTTCTGAAAGCCAAAAGAATAACTAGTCCAATACAGGACTAGATAAGTTAATGGAGGATATGTCCATCAATAGCTATTAGCCAAGATGATCAGGGATGAAGCTCCATGCTCTGGGTGTCTCTAAACCTCTGATAGTCAGAAGCTGGGAGCAGACGCAGGGGATAGATCACTCGATAATTGCACTCAACTTGTTAGTTCCCTCTGAACTATCGGCACTAATCACTGTCAGAAGACAGGACACTGGGCTAAATGGGCCATTGATATGACCCAATAAGTCCGTTCTTATGTTCTTATCTTGTTCCACTGATCGATGGGCTGCTACAGACCAGCCTGTGTTACAGAGCTGGCAAAGCCACCCTAGCCGACGTCCAGGGGCTGTTCAGTGTGGGATGCTGATGGGGACTAGTGCTGACAGGGGTTAGAGCTGGACTAGATAACAGATTTTCCCCACATTTAAATTTTGACGCTAACTTAAATGTTTCCTTTTCATCCATATTTTAGGGGGAGTTTTCATACAAAATAGATCATTTTACTCTGAAAGCTCAGCTGCCATGATATTGCCCAGCTGCAGCTTCTTGGCTCCACAACAGAAATTGGAGGCTTTTCATTTGCTGCTTCCTTGCAACAGAAATGATTTTTGCACGGAATGAGTCTATGGCTGGAATCTGGGTGTGGAAAGGTCAAAACCTCCTGCCCAGTCTATGGCTGGGGTATTGTGTTCATCAGCTACTCTAAGCAGCCTTCCCATCTCTGTGCAGCCCCCTCCACCCTGTACAACGCCCCTTCAGCAGATCCTGCGGGCAGTGGCCGCTGTGAGAGGCCCAGGTAGAACATCTCTGATGAACCTGTGCAGCAGGGAACTGGAGAGGGTCCTAAAGCAGTTGTGAAGGCCCAGAGATTGTGAGTGGGTGGGCCTAACTACCAGTGGATCACTGAGATCTGTGCATAACTTTGGGGATCCCTAGATCCTGGGTCTTGCCTTTCATTCCTCAGGGAGAAGGGAAGGGACCTTGACTTCTGGAACGATCTGATGGACATTTCCATGTAGGGAGCCTTCTGGAATCTCCTTTCACTTCACTGGGCTGCACCCTGGATCTGTAATGTAGGAAAGGGTGCAACCACTGAGAAATCTGGTCATTTATCATTATTATTATTATTATTATTATTATTATTATTTCACCAAGATCACAGCTGTGACAGCATCATCTTTACCCCTCACCACCCCCGAAGTAGCCATGACGTTAATTGGAAGCATAAGAACAGTGATGACAGGCTCGGATTCTAAGGAATAGAGCCTTCAGCAGGGCTGGTGCCGCACTTCCGTTATGTAGCATCCCCAGGCATCCCCTGTGATTTGGCTTCCTGCAGTTTGCATTGGTCTGTGATGGGGTTAAAGCTGGTACACATGAAGCCAAGCATCTCAAGTTCCCTGATGGCCTAGTGGCCCCCAAGGGAATGTGCAGACATGCTTCATAAATACAGCTGCCTCCCTGTCTGAACAGATACTGCCTGTTGCCGGTGCAACCTCTCTGATGACTCCTTGTCCTTTAAGGTGAAGATCTCTGGTGTCAGCGGCTCCCCTTCTAGCAGGAATTGGGTACGTTGGCAGGTTTCACTATCTTAAAAATGCAAAGTGAAGGGGAAAGGCTACAAGCTGTTTCCATTGGCAGATGTTCTGTGCAGCGGCAGAGGACTCAGCTGGGCTGTTGGGGTGACTCAGTGACAGGGCTGGAGGGCAGGCAGCACTAGGTAGCTTGGGAACCCCTCCCCTACATAGGCCCATAATCCATGGTGGGTTGTTCAAGCTACATAGAAATCTGACATTCAAAGAGAGTTTGGAGTGTAAAAACCCCGATGCCCTAAGTCAGGATTTCTCCAGGATTCCCATTGCCGTGTGCTCTGGGCCTGATCGTACCAAGGGCTGAGTGAGAGGAGACCCCACAGAATATCCGTGACAAGTTCCCAACTCGCCTCAGGTTTATTTGCTCCTGGAAATTGAACCAGCAAATCAGTTTTAAAGGTTTTATTCTCTGGCTCGATTGTGAAGGCAGGAATTCAGAGCTGCGTTGCTTGGTGGTAACAGGTCCTATAGGGCATATTTCTGTTTCCTGACTAGCTGAGGGCTCCAGCACTTCTGCCCTGTAGATAACCCTCAGAGTTACAGGACTACCTGCATCTCTGCCCCCGTTCTGGTCTCCAAGTGCCAGATGTCAGGCTTCATAACCTTCCCTCTCATGGGGTGGAATCCCGTGATCCTCCCATCCTCAGACTGGGCTCTGGGCTACAACACACTCTGGAGGGACTGTGATTGCGTAGCAGGTCCCAGTGGATTCGGCAGCTGTGGTTCTTCACTTTGCGACCATGTGACTAATGCTGAGACAAGTAACCAGCCAGCCTTCTTGAACAAAAATACTGTTTGATCTGAACAGATGGAATAAAGCGTAACATGGGAGAATAGGATGGTTTTCCAAGAACAGTCTGTACACGTCTCTGACTCCAAGTCCTCCCCCTCTGATGCAGACATAGGCAGGCCAAGGGCCTTCAGATTTCCCCAGCGGTGTCTGTCCCTGCAGACTAAAGAGCTTCTCAGCAAAAGCTGCCCCATCTCAGGACAGACTCCCAGCACTGGCAAAACAAGCTGTGTGATGTGGCTGGAGCCTGGAAATAGGCTCTTCCCAGCTTGTAGCTCCAGTGTTGTCTCTCAACCTCCCTGAAGTGCTGAGTGAGTGATGACTTTTCTTAATCTGTGCCTCCCATCCTGTTCGTTTTCCAGCAGCCTGCTATTGAACTAAGGAGAGCCAGACTGGTTACACCTAATAAAGCCTTAACATAAACATATAGCTCTACCGCAAATATCCCAACAACTGGGCTGAACAGACACATTCCTTATGGCAGCTCAGCTCCATGTCTGTCCCAATGCCATTCCCGGGTGCTATGGATTTTACGAATACAGGTCATAGACAGTGAGAGAGAGAGAGAAAGAGAGAGAGAGAGAAACTACTTTCCTGTGGGAAATGAAGTTCGGTTTCCATGAATACTCATGCTTTTGACTTTCAAATCCACTTTCTGCAAACCATCATTCTGGCTGAATAACAGGCGCTGGGGTTACTATGTACTAGAGAGTGAGAGCTCAGGGAATGAATATTTTCTATACTGATTCCAGGGCCTGTTACCACTCCGGGTACAGGCTGCAGACTGACAGAACCGAACCTGAGGAGAACCAGTCAGCTACTAACCCAGGGACAGGGGAACCACTAGACTTTTGTTTTCTGACAAGTGACTGAACGGGAGCTGAGACGTTGCGATCTTCTCAGGTTCTGAAGAAATCCAGATGACAGACACCACATTTTAAATCCCACTCTAACCTGAGAGATCACCTCTGAAAGAAGATCGGAGTGGAAGGACTCGGCTAACATGTGTGTACTAAAATACAGATATGTAAATGTTATGTCAACATTTTTAATTGTAATACAAATTTTACACATCAAACTTTCATGACATGCAGGTGTATTGAAAGCCAGCAGCACAGTTGTTAGAATCTGTACAGGAAGGAGAAGTGGTAACTTAACTGCTTAATGGATTTTGCTTTAGAAAGTACTCCACATAGTATTTGGAAAGCTTTTATGCTATGAACTCCTTTTTCTGTGGATCATAGAAGAATAGGGTTGGGAGATCTCAGGAGGTCATCTAGTCCAACCCCCTGCTCAAAGCAGGACCAACCCCAATTAAATCATCCTAGCCACGACTTTGTGGAGCCGGGTCTTAAAAACCTGTATGGATGGAGATTCGACCACCTCCCTAGGTAACCCATTCCAGTGCTTCATCACCCTCCTAGTGAAGTAGGGTTTCCTAATAGCCAATCTAGACCTCCCCCACTGCAACTTGAGACATTTGCTCCTTGTTCTGTCACCTGCCAACACTGAGAACAGCCGAACTCCATTCTCTTTGGAAACCCCTTCAGGTAGTTGTTGAAGGTTGCTATCAAATCCCCCATCATTCTTCAATTCTGCAGACTAAATAACCCCAGTTCCCTCATCCTCTCCTCATAAGTCATGTGCTCCAGCCCCCTGATAATTTTCATTGCCCTACCCTGGACTCTCTCCAATTTGTTCACATACTTTCTATAGTGGGCGGGGGGGAGACACCAAAACTGGACCCAATACTCCAGATGTAGCCTCACCAGTGATGAATAGAGGGAAATAATCACCTTCCTCAATCTGCTGGCAATGCGCCTACTAATGCAGCCCAATATGTTGTTCGCCTTCTTGGCAACAAGGGCACACTGCTGACTCATATCCAGCTTCTCATCCACTGTAATCCCCAGGTCCTTTTCTGCAGAACTGCTGCTTAGCCGGTCGGACCCAAGCCTGAAGCAGTGCATGTGATTCTTCCATCCTAAATGCAGGACTCTGCACTTGTCTTTGTTGAACCTCATCAGATTTCTTTTGGCGCAATCCTCCAATTTTTCTAAGTCATTCTGGACCCTATCCCTACCCTCCAGCCTATCTACCTTTCCCCCCAGCTTAGTGTCATCTGTGAATTTGCTGAAGGTGCAATTCATCCCATCATCCAGATTATTAATAAAGATTTTGAATAGTTGTATGATACTGTCTTATGGTAAGTAACAAGAAGTTCTTTCTATTTATGGTCATGAGCAAGACTTTCCAAAAAGACCTGAGAAAAAGACCAATGGTCTGTGTTTCAGCAGAGAATAGGGGAGAGGTGCAGGGAAGGAGAGTGTAATAGTGGTTGTATTTAATTATCACCTTACACAAGCATGGCTGAAGTAACTTGCACACTGAAGAGGATATTAGTGCAAACCTACTGTTTGCACTATTCATACATTTGTGATGCCAACCCTTTCTCTGCCCAAATGAAGTAACTGTCCACGTCAGCTTGTATCTTTGCAGATAGCTACAGACCCTTGGACGGGCAGAGGGAGCAGTTCCTCTAAGGATGAAGAGAAACCTGTAGGATGATCAGTCTTTCTGGATTCAGTCAACGTTGGCCAGGCAACATACTTCTGCTTCTCCTGGAGGGATTCTTGGGGGTCAGAGTGTATCACCAGGATCATTTGTTGAGGGAAAATGAATAGAGCCTGGTTCTTATCGAATTTACACATGTAAATCTGGAGTGACGCAGTTGAAGTCAATGTTAGTAAATTCAGAAAATGGACTTGGTAATTTTTCCCGTGTGCTGAAAAGAGGCAGTGGCATAATTTGGACTCTCAGGAATGTAGAAAATAATTATATATATATAAAATGAGGAAATGAAACACATTTACAAATATCTTCAATGCCGCACAGATAAATATAATGACCATTTTCACCATGCACTTGCCATATCTTTTAACATATCTCATTTTACAATGGGCCACACTCAGAAGTGGAGGGCCAGAAAGGGTGTCTGTGGGAAGGTCACAATTGTAAAATCACACAGTGCTCAAGGAGGCTGCAGAACTCCCAGCCACAGGATATGAATGGAACAAAGAGCTTAGCAGGATTCATAGAGGGACTGGGTGTTTATATGGGTAACCAGAAAATCCAAATACACTAGTAAGGACTGATTTTAAAACCCTTCAAATGGCTCTAAGCCTTCCTGATTTACATCACAAAGTATCTCTAACTAGTGGGTGTCAGGGGGAATCTTTGAGAGCAGGTTATCTCAGAACTGCCTATTGCAGGTCTCCTTCCATCTTCCTCTGAAGAATGTGGAACTGGCCAGTGGATACTTGGTTAGATGGGCTACGGATCTGATGCAGTCTGGAAATGTCTATCTTGATATCACTGGTGTAAATCCAAGACTTTGTTTTTGCTAATTTTTCTTTAGCTCCTGGAAGTCTCTAGACTTGTACTAAGAGCAGAAATATGTCTCGTTAAATAACATCTAGTTTCCTGTTCTTTTTCTTTCAGGAAGGAAAGTTCAAAGCTTCTTGGATCTCCCCAGTATATAATGTCAGCCATCAATGACACCAAATTCAAATTCACAGTGTTCCTTCTTACCGGGATACCTGGGCAGGAACACATCCACAATCTCTGGATCTCTCTTCCCTTCTGCTTAATGTATGTTATTTCAATATTAGGAAATTCAGTCATTCTGTTCATTATAAAAACAGATCCAAACCTCCATGAGCCCATGTACATTTTCCTTTCCATGTTGGGCTTCACAGACCTTGGCTTATTGATAGCCACCATGCCGACCATATTGGGCATATTCTTGTTTAACTCTAGGGAGATCAGTTTGGATGCCTGTTTTGGCCAGTTATTTTTTATCCAGTCACTTCATTGCATTGAATCTTCCGTGCTCTTGTTGATGGCCTTTGACCGCTTCATCGCAATCCGTGATCCGCTGAGATATGCCTCCATCTTAACCCTGCCGAGAATAGCCAAGATGGGACTGGTGTGTGTTCTGAGAGGGGTGGCCGTAATGCTCCCACTCCCCCTTCTCCTGAAACGGTTCCAATACTGTCGAGTGAATGTCCTCTCCCATTCTTACTGCATGCACCAGGAGGTCATGAAGATGGCTTGTTCGAATATCAGAGTCAACAACTTCTATGGCTTATTTATTACAGTCGTAACGGTGGGGTTGGACTCGCTGCTCATCTTCCTCTCTTATGTGATGATCCTCAAAACAGTGCTGAGCATCGCGTCCCACAAGGAGTTTCTCAGGGCCCTGAACACCTGCGTCTCCCATCTCTGCGCTGTCCTGCTCTTCTACACGCCAGAGTTCAGCCTGACTTTGATACACAGATTTGGGAATGTCTCTTCTCCCTTGCTTCAGATCATCCTGGGTTACGTCAACCTGCTGGTTCCTCCTCTGATTAACCCAATTGTGTACAGCGTGAAAAGCAAACACCTTCGTTCGAGGATAATCAGGGTGTTCGTGAAGTGAAAGGTCAGTTTATCACCCGGCCCCAGTGCAGGTAGCATATGAAACAAGAAATATGGGACACATCGACTTATTCCATCCTGGACCCTTATATATGTGATGATATGAGATACTGGTCTCCACTCTGTACAGACAGGTTCAGTTGGAGTCTAAGGCCTGAAGCAATGTTATAGGGGTTGTTTTCACCCACTGTAGCGGGAGGACAGTGCACTGGGAAAAGGAGACCAAGGCAGGAAGCAGCATTTACAATGTGACTGTGTTTGTGGAGAGCCAGAGAACCAGTAGGATGTTGGCCCATAAAGAACAATATCAGTATCTGCTCCAACCTCAGAATTCCTGACAATACTCACAATAAAGAGAAGGGACGTGGATATTGTTTCCCATTGCACCTGGCCTGTCAATGTCCTGTCTCTGGTTAAACATTCTTGGGCCATGAAAAAAGCTGCAGAGCTGTTCTGCAGTCACAGTTCTGGCCCTTCCCGATCGCTCTGGGTGCTGCATGATCCATGGGGGCTGCAACAGCTGTTGTTAGGGGCTATTCAAGGGGCACAGACACCCATCCTTCCCCCACGCCTTCAGCCAGGTGCTTGTGACTGAGTCATACCAGAGACATCATTAATGCAGGAGCTGCAAGAGAAGCCATTCAGGCAACCCCCTCCTCATCACCACCGTTGGTGGCTCTGAACACAGCACACCTCCTGAGGTCACTCCACATGGAAGCAGAGCGGAACTGGCTGTGTGAGTGAGGGTCTGACACACAGACAAGAGACTCAGGCCAACATTCCCCTCCCCTCCGTTTCTGCTGCCCGAGCAATGCAAAGGGGTGGAAAAAGGCCTCAGCTCCCCGACAGAGTCATGGCTATCTCCTGTCCCTGTCCAGCCCACTCAGTGTAAGGTGACCCCCTTCTGAAAAGGAAAAAGCAGGACAAATGCAGGAGCCCTACCCCCTCCATGTCTTCACCCCTGGTACTCTTTTTCCCCCTGAACTACCACCTCCTGTTCCTTCTCTTCCCCCAAGTCCCACCCTCTGTCCAGACCGAATCTCAGAGCCAGGCCATGGTAAAAGAAGTCCAGGGAGGAAGTGCCACTCTGGGAAACCCCAGACCCTCCACTTGCCCCATTCAGGGGATGTGGCCTTGGGGGAAAGACGAGCAGGGTGGGACCTCATAGCGAGGGGGGACTAAGGACCTCAGACCCCAACAGTGAAAAGAGTGGCTGTGCCCATGAGCAGATATGGATTGGCACTCTAGGGAATTCGGGACAAACGCTGTTCCAGAGTCTTTCAGCCCACACTGGGACTTCAACTCTGCATTTAGGGACTCTCTTCCTCAATTTAGGATGTGTTGTACACCTTAATTCAATGGCCATTAGAGGTGGTGTGTTGGGGATTGTCCCCTTTATGGGTATGAGAGATTAGGGGTGTCAGTGACTTTTGGAGCTGACAGGAGATTTGTAGAGCCAGCTAGTGGGAGGGAGGAAGATGGTCCCGGGGAAATCCCAGGCTACTGTCTCTTTAAGGGCCTGGGACAAGGGCCTTGGAGAGAAGGACATGGCTCCCTTTACTCCAGGAAAAACAGGAGGAGCTGTAGAAGGGAAGGCAGGCTGAATCCTCTCTCAAATGATGGGCAACACAAGCAGGGGTCAGACAGCTGCCCTGGCTCAGCCCAGGGAAAGGAACTGAGATATCATGGGTACCAGATGGGGAGAAGCCAGTGAGGTTGCAGCAAACCTGAAACAAGACTGACCCCAGCAAGCAGGGGGTCCTGAATAAAGGTGGAGGATGGAACCGGAGGGTAGGAAAGCCTGTGTTTTGGAGAAGACTGAATTAATGTGACCCCACATTAATTCTCGTTCTCGTTTCAAGTATCCCAGGCTGAGAGTAAGTCATTGCAAGGACCTTAGAGGGAAGGGCAGGGTGCCTGCTATGCTACCTCAGACCCCAAGGGGACATTATGGGGAGGCTCCTGTCCACAGGGTCTTGGCTATAGTGGGTTGTGCCCTTGCAAGCCATTACCACCAGGCGTATATCAGCCCGGCCCCCAGGCAGCTCTAAAGTCCACTGAGGCAGCGGGAGAACAGACCAGTGAATCAAACCACTCCTGGCCCTCCCCGCTCTCTACAGCTGAGGTGGGAGCTCTGCTGGCAAAACAGAGAACTGAGCCAGGCCTGTCACTGCTCAGATGGCTGGAAGGCTGGCCTTGTGGTCTGGCACTGCTCTATGACTCAGAACAATTGGGTCTGATTGCCTTGTTTTGTGTGAATGTGGGCAAGACATTGCCTGTCTCTGAGCCTCTGCACAGGTGGATAATAGACCTGCCCTGCCTCACAGTGGTGGCGGGAGAATAAAGATAGTCAAGGTGATCAGATACCCTCAGACCCTAGGATCAGGGCTATGTCATGGTTCACCAGAGCAACATCTCTGACATTTTTTACAAAAGGCCTCTTACCACAGCCTTCTATGACAGCTGGCTTCTGAGAAGCCCTGAGACTCAAGCACCGAGGTGTCTGTGGCAGATGTGGGGGTGCTCAGGGGTGACAGTGAGGGGTAGGGAGTGGATTTCTGAGGAGAGTGTTGGAGTGTCACAGTTATGCTGGGAGTTTCAACACAGTCACTGGACCATCTTAGACGTCTGCTGGGAGAAAGCAGTCAGAGGTCAAAGGTCAGCTCCACACCTTGGCCCTGTAACATAGACACAGCTGAGCACTACAGTGACTGGGCCCAGGCTCGCACAGATTTCAGCAAAGGCTACTTCCCAAAGAAAGGGGCAAACAGATAGGAAGATGCTCTCAGAGACACAGGGAAACTAGGCTGGGTCCCAAGAGCTCCTTGTCTTCCCAAAAGAATGTAAGTTGGGCCAAAAGAATGTAAGAAGTTCTCTATCTCCTGAGCAAAGCCTGTCTAACTTAACTTGTAGTGATATGTCAGATAGATTAGTGTAGACATATGACCACTGCCTGATATTTTAAAACCATTTCTTCTAATACTGTGTGCTGTTTGCAAATAAACCTACTAGTTTTAAGGAGGCTGATGGTGACTGTATAGCTCTGGGTCAGAAGCATCCTAAGGAAAGATGCTGAGGTGTCCAGTGGGACCTGCTTGGTGATAAGTGTTTAGCATAGATGGGTGTTGTTCCCAGCTGGAAGAGTGGCATAATTGTGATATTCCCCCAAAGACAGGAAAGACCATGGTTTAGAGGGTAAAGAGACCATATACACAGTTTTACTGTGACCATCCTAATTCTTCTTGTCCAATATCTATCCTTATTGAAAAAAGAACAGGAGTACTTGTGGCACCTTAGAGACTAACAAATTTATTATAGCATAAGCTTTCGTGGACTACAGCCCACTTCTTCGGATGCATATAGAGTGGAACATATATTGAGTATATATATATATATATATACACATACAAAGAGCATGAACAGGTGGGAGTTGTCCTACCAACTCTGAGAGGCCAACTCCCACCTATTCATGCTCTCTGTATGTATGTATATATATCTCCTCAATATATGTTCCACTCTATATGCATCCAAAGAAGTGGGCAGTAGCCCACAAAAGCTTATGCTCTAATAAATTTGTTAGTCTCTAAGGTGCCACAAGTACTCCTGTTCTTTTTGCGAATACAGACTAACACGGCTGCTACTCTGAAACCTATCCTTATTGAGTGGCTCTCAGTATTCAGAGGAGGAACTTGTTCAAGCTGCATCCAAGATAACGATCCACTGAAGACAATGATTAATAGATTCATAGAATTTAAGGCCGCAAGGGACCATTAGATCATCTAGTCTGACCTCCTGCAGAATTTCACCCAGTTACCCCTGTATTGAGCCCAATGACATGTCTGTTCACAGCTTGTGTTCATCAGAGAGATTTCAGCTCTGTTTTTTCTCATTAGGATGATTTTTGATACTGGGCGGAGAACCTGAACTCTTCCCAATAACCCTTCGTGATGAGGTCTGTCATTAGCACAGCCCCTTTTGACATTGGAGTTCTGGGCCACTCCTGCAGCTCGGCTTAGAGGGGGGAATCAGGATGTGCTTCCAGAGAGCGTTAGAGTGTTACCTGGCCAAACAGAGTCCTGTTGGGCTGCCCCTCGGTCTGATCCTGACCCCCATCTGCTCCGTGAACAATGAGCACTGGAGATAGACCTCACTCCCTGCACACAAATTTCCAACATCACCAAGTTTGGGGGTAGGTAGATCAGGGTTTTTGTGTCCAATAAGGAGTTAGCAGCAGACATTTAGAGCTGGGCTTGGGTCACGACCCTATCTATAAACAATCTGATTGGCCTTGCTTACCTCTGAGCTGTGTCTCTGCCACTGATGGACTGTGTGACAAAAAATGTCAATTAACCAACTCTCAGTACCTTCGTTTTTGGGTGCTCCGCTTGAGATACGACCAGCAGTGCCACCTCTTGGGATTTTATTGGGAGTCTCACACTTTTTGCTGTCTTTCTGGAATCCCCAACTTCTGGGATCAAGACATTGTGGAGGATTCTCAGTTTTCAGTTTTCTTTTAAAAGTTTATTTAAATAAGTGACCAGAAGAAAATCTCGAAAACCTGAAGCAGGTGACCCCAATGGCTCAGAAACAAAGTCAAGTGAAAACGAACCCCATATTAGTGTATATTTAAATCTCATTACTTCTAAGCCAATCTCATAATTTTTGGTGGTGTGACTCACACTCAATGAAGGTGCTTACTGATACCGAGTACCGAGTGGAAGAGATCTGAATAGCAATGAGCAAAAGACACAAACACTAAGAGCAATTTTTTTAACGTACGTTAGAAGCGGTAAGCCAGCCAAACAATGAGTGGGGCTACTGGAAAACTGAGGTGCTAAAGGAGCACTGAAGAAAGATGAGGCTGTTGTGCCGAGGATAAATGAATGTTTTGTCTTAATCTTCACTGCAGAGGATGAGAGGGAGATTCCCACACCTGAGCCATTCTTTTCAGGTTACAAATCTGAGAAACTCCCCATATTGAGGTGTCAGTAGAGGAGGTTGTGACGCTGCACCCCAGATTCGTCATAGTGGTATGGTTATGAGATGATTATGACATAATTATGATGCATCTGGTACAAAATATGTCTTGAGAGGTGTCATTGGAAAAGTTCTGATTAGCAGATTACGATTATCCTATTTGTGCGCATATATCATTTTTGTAAATGAAGTTATGAATAGTAACTATACATCTGTATTTCAAATGTGCTTACTCTGGGTAACACCCTCAAGTAGCCTTTCGAGGACAACAAGGAAGAAGCTAGCCAGTGCTGATGGCTCATCAACAAAGACTATGGACCATGCAAGAGCCCATCCTCCCTGTGTCGTTCCAGCCAGCCTATGAGTGATGGTTGCTATGACTCAGCAGGGCATGCAAGGTCATGGGACAAGACCATATGCCACTGAACTCCATTTTGGTACCTGTATTTTTCCACCAACTGGGCTGGGAACTTTGCTTGAAACAAAGGGTTCTCACCGTATTGAAAAACTATACAAGGTGGGGAGTGACATCCTCTCTTGCCCTCACTCCCCACACAAGAGAACAAATGGAAACAACTGGGGAAAAAAGTCTGAACAAGGGGAAATGTTGATCCCAGGCTAAAGGGATTTCTAGCCTCTGTATGAAAACTTGGTGGACTGCTTCAATCACCAGCCACAGTGAGAAATTGATAATTCATATCACGTCTTTCAAGTATTTTAGGCTTATTTTGCATTTTTATTTATTTGCTACGTAATCTGCTTGGATCTGCTTGCTATCACTTATAAACACTTAAAATCTATCTTTCTCTAGTTAATAAACTTCTTTTATGTTTTATCATAACCAGTGTGTTTTGAGAGAAGTGTCTTGGAAAATCTCAGCTCTGTAAATAAAGTTTTTTGCGTTTCTGTCCCACATCAACGGGAAAGCCACCTATATTAAGGAGTATGCATTGTGCAGATCCCTGTGAAATACAAGATGGCACAATTCTGGGTTTATACTTCAGCAAGGAGTGCAAGGCTGGGATGCTGGGAAATTGGCTGTTCTCTCCTCTTTGTCCTGGAGTGGCTTTGGTAAAGCACTCAGGTAGATCAGTTGGTTTTCAGCACCAACTGCTGTCATGTTGGATGATAACAGGCCCTGGATTAGCTCGTTGTGTCACCAGAAGAGCACTGTGGAGTGGCCAACCGAGCTGAACGGATAGGGGGGTCAGTGATTCCACCGACTTCCAGACTGCACCCCAGGGGGACAACCCACCACAGAAGCTTTAGAACAAACTGATAAACTAAACATTAAAAGTCACCAGGACTATATGACATTCACCCAATGGTTCCAAAGGAACTATCATATCAAATTTCAGAACTACTAACTCTGGTATATGTCAGGCTTTCTACCAGGTGAATTGTAGCTGATTTTTTAAAAAAAGGCTACAGAGGTGATCCAAGCAATTATAGGCTATTAATGTTAATTTTAGTACCAGGCAAATTGATTTAAACTATAGTAAAGAACAGAATTATCAGACACCCACATGAACATCATTCACTGTGGAACAGTCAACATGTCTTTTGCAAAGGGAAATCATGCCTCACCAATCTATTAGAATTCTTTGAGCGGACTAACAAAGCTGTGTGCAAGGGTGATCTAGATGATATAGTGTACTGGGATTTTCAGAAAAACTTTGACAAGGCCCCTCACCAAAGGCTCTTGAGAAAATAAAGCAGTCATGGGAAAAGAAGGAAGAGTCTCTCCTGGATAGGTAACTGGTTAAAAGACAGGCAACAAAGAGTAGGAGTAAATGGTCAATTTTCAGAATGGAGAGAAGTAAATCGTGGGTTCGTCCTGAAGTCTGGAGTGGTGCTAGTGCTGTTCCACAAATTCATAAATGGAAAACAGCGTAAGAAATGAGGTGGCAAAATTTGTAGATGAGATGAAATTATTCAATATTGTTAAGTGGAAAGCAGACAGTGAAGAGTTACAATGGGATTTCACATAACTTGGAGATTGGGCAACAAAATGGCAGATGAAATTCAGTGTGATAAATGCAAAATAACTCACCCTGGAAAAACCTAATCCCAACTGTACAGACAAAATGATGGTGCCAAATAAGCTCTTGCCACTCAAAAAAGAAATCTTGGAGTCATTGTGGATAGTTCTCTGAAAACATCCGCTCAGTGTGCAGCGTCAGTCAAAAAAGCGAACAGAATGTTGGGAACCAGAGGTGGTGCATATAAAAGGCCAGGACAGGCTAAGCCTCCCCTGGTGCAGCTGTGGCCACTGCGGAGCAGTTGCAGGGTTCGCACAGGGAACTTTTTATTATAATGTGCCATGCAGGTTCCAGGGTAGGTGAGGAGGCGTTATGTGCTACTCAGCTTCTTCAGTAATCTCGCTGCGATCCATGGAGATTACTGATGAAACCAGGAATCTGAGTAACACAAGTGACAGGTTGTGACCCCCAGGGTGCAATCTGGGAGCTGTGGGAACCACTGTGCCCTTAACCCTCCAGTTGGGCTGGCCTATCTTACACTGCTTTGTTGGTGACACAGTCAGCCTCTTCAAGCCCTGTTATCAGCCAACATGACAGCAGGTGGCACCGCACACCCAACCGAGCCTCCTGGGAGCTTTACCGAAGCCATTCAAAGACAGGCAGGAGATAATAGCCAATGTCCCAGCTATCCAGCCTTGCACCCTTGCTCGAGTATAAACCCAGAATTATACCACCTTCCATTGCACAGGAGTCTGTTGAGCATAAGCTCATTAATGTAGGTCACTTTACCCTTGATGTGGGAAATATGTGCAACAGCATTTTTACACAGAGATGAGATTTTCCCCAGACACTTTACTGAACACACACTGGTGACGATAAAGCATAAAACAGGTTTACTAATTAAAAAAGATGGAATTTAAGTGATTAAAAGTGATAGAAATCCGATCAAAGCAGATTACCTAGCAAATAAACAAAAATGCAAACGAAGGTTAACGTGCTATATAGATTGGATATGAATTAGAAATTTCTCACCCTGACTGATGATACAAGCAGTCTACCATACGCAGGCTAGAAATCCCTTGAGCCTGGGACTAGCACTTTCCCCAGTTCAGGCTTCGTTCCTCAGGTGTTTCCATGAGTTCTCTTGTGTGGGGAATGACACCAAGAGGTGATGTCACTTCCCACATTATATAGCAGGAAAATACAGGTACCAAAATGGAGTTTAGTGTCATGTGGTCTGGCTCCATGCCCTTGAATGCCCTGCTGAGTCATAGACAGTCCCGAGCATTCTCAGGAAGGCTCACCAGATGGGGTATAACCTTCTCCTAGAGACTGTTGGTTCCTCTAATGTCCCTTTACCTGGAATAGGCCCTTCTCAACCTGCTGTCTGGCTGGACTGTAAGAATTTTGCCTAGTGGGTATCACCCAGGTGCAACTACATTTGAAATACAGATACATAGTCAATATTAATAAGTTCAGATGCAAAAATGATACAGACATACAAATAGGATCATTATATTCTGAAAATCATAATTTTTCCATAGAAACCTCATAAGACTTTTTTTATACAAGATGCATTTAACTATGTCATCATCGTATGATAAGCATAACACTATGTCTAATATCGGGGACAGTTTCACAACCACCTCCTCAGCTACCGTGGAACATGCATTGAACATATAAAAAGCGGAGGTTCTTTGGGAAGAGACAAGCTTTTCCCGAGGGGCGTCTTGGGGTTTCAGGAGAGTAGGCTCAGCGTGGCTGAGGGGCCTCTAGCCAGCCCAGGTATCCTCCAACATCTGGGGTGGAGGGGCTCATTGTTCCAGCCATGGGTTCTGTGGAAGCTCTGGGCTTCTCTGGGAGCGGGGTGCGGGGTGCCGACATTCCAGCTGTGGGGGTGGGGCAGAAGGACTAGGGCTGGGGGGCTCCACCCCCTGCTCATGTTGGAAATCATAAGGAAAGTGACAGACAATAAGACAGAAAATATAATATATTTATATCTATATAAATCCGTGGTATAGCCACAGCTTGATTACTTTTTATAGTTCTGTTCATCCCATCTCAAAAAAGATATATTAGAATTTGAAAAAGTACAGAGAAGGGTGACAAAATGTTTAGGAGTATGGAACAGCTTTCATATGAGGAGACATTAAAAAGCATGGAAGATTTCATCTTGGAAAAAGAGAAGACTAAGAGGGGATATAATAAGAGTTCTGTAAAATCATGAGTGCTGTGAATCATGAGAAAGTGAATCAGGAAGTGTTATTTACCCCTTCCTAAGAACCAGGGGTCCCCCAAGGAAGTTAGTTGGCAGCAGGTTTAAAACAAAAAATATACTTTTTACACAAAGTACAGTCAGCTGTGGAACTCATTGCCAGAGGATGTTCTGAAAGCCAAAAGAATAACTGGTCCAATACAGAACTAGATAAGTTGACTGAGGATATGTCCATCAATAGCTATTAGCCAAGATGATTAGGGATGAAGCTCCATGCTCTGGGTGTCTCTAAACCTCTGATAGTCAGAAGCTGGGAGCAGACGCAGGGGATAGATCACTCGATAATTGCACTCAACTTGTTAGTTCCCTCTGAACTATCGGCACTAATCACTGTCAGAAGACAGGACACTGGGCTAAATGGGCCATTGATATAACCCAATAAGTCCGTTCATATGTTCTTATCTTGTTCCACTGATCGATGGGCTGCTACAGACCAGCCTGTGTTACAGAGCTGGCATAGCCACCCTAGCCGACGTCCAGGGGCTGTTCAGTGTGGGATGCTGATGGGGACTAGTGCTGACAGGGGCTAGAGCTGGGCTAGATAACAGATTTTCCCCACATTTAAATTTTGCCCGGAACTGAAATGTTTCTTTTTCATCCATATTTTAGGGGGAGTTTTCATACAAAATAGACCATTTTACTCTGAAAGCTCAGCTGCCATGGTATTGCCCAGCTGCAGCTTCTTGGCTCCACAACAGAAATTTGAGGCTTTTCATTTGCTGCTTCCTCGCAACATAAATGAACTTTGCACTGACTGAGTCTCTGGCTGGACTCTGGGTATGGAAAGGTCAAAATCTCCTGCCCAGTCTATGGCTGGGGTATTGTGTTCATCAGCTACTCTGAGCAGCCTTCCCATCTCTGTGCAGCCCCCTCCACCCTGTACAACGCCCCTTCAGCAGATCCTGCGGGCAGTGGCTGCTGTGACAGGCCCTGGTAGCACATCTCTGATGAACCTGTGCAGCAGGGAACTGGAGAGGGTCCTAAAGCAGTTGTGAAGGCCCAGAGATTGTGGGTGAGTGGGCCTAACTAACAGTGGATCACAGAGATCTGTGCATAACTTTGGGGATCCCTAGATCCTGGGTCTTGCCTTTCATTCCTCAGGGAGAAGGGAATGGACCTCGACTTTTGGAACGATCTGATGGAAATTTCCATGTATGGAGCCTTGCGTTATCTCCCTTTACTTCCCTGGCCTGCACCCAGGTTCTGTAATGTAGGAAAGGGTGCCTCCACTGAGAAATCTGGTCATTTAATATTCTTATTTATTATTTCATCAAGATCACAGCTATGACAGTATCATCTTTACCCCTCACCACTCCCGAAGTAGCCATGAGGTTAATTGGAAACATATGAACAGTGATGACAGGCTCGGATTCTAAGGAATAGAGCCTTCAGCAGGGCTGGTACCGCACTTCAGTTTTGTAGCATCCCCAGGCATCTCCTGTGATTTGGCTTCCTGCAGTTTGCATTTGTCTGTGATGGGGTTAAAGCTGGTACAAATGAAGCCAAGCATCTCAAGTTCCCTGATGGCCAAGTGGCCCCCAAGGGAATGTGCAGACATGCTTCATAAATACAGCTGCCTCCGTATCTGAACAGATACTGCCTGCTGCCTGTGCAACCACTCTGATGACTTCTTGTCCTTTAAAGTGAAGACCTCTGGTGTCAGCGGCTCCCCTTCTAGCAGGAATTGGGTACGTTGGCAGGTTTCACTATCTTTACAATGCGCAGTGAAGGGGAAAGGCTGCAAGCTGTTTCCATTTGCAGATGTTCTGTGCAGCGGCAGAGGACTCAGCTGGGCTGTCAGCATGACTCAGTGACGGGGCTGGAGGACAGGCAGCGCTAGGTAGCTTGGGAACCTCTCCCCTACATAGGCCCATAATCCACGGTGGGTTGTTCAAGCTACACAGAAATCTGACATTCAAAGAGAGTTTGGAGTGTAAAAACCCCAATGCCCCAAGTCAGGATTTCTCCAGGATTCCCATTGCCGTGTGCTCTGGGCCTGATCGTACCAAGGGCTGAGTGAGAGGAGACCCCACGGAATATCCGTGACTAGTTCCCAACTCGCCTCATGTTTATTAGCTCCTGGAAATTGAACCAGCAAATGCATTTTCAAAGGTTTTATTCTCTGGCTTGATTCTGAAGGCACGAATTCAGAGCTGCGTTGCTTGGTGGTAACAGGTCCTATAGGGCATATTTCTGTTTCCTGACTGGCTGAGGGCTCCAGCACTTCTGCCCTGCAGATACCCCTCAGAGTTACAGGACTACCTGCATCTCTGCCCCATTCTGGTCTCCAAGTGCCAGATGTCAGGCCTCATAACCTTCCCTCTCATGGGGTGGAATCCCGTGATCCTCCCATCCTCAGACTGGGCCCTTGGCTACAACACACTCTGGGGGACTGTGATTGCGTAGCAGGTCCCAGTGGGTTCGGCAGCTGTGGTTCTTCACTTTGTGACCATGTGACTAATGCTGAGACGAGTGACCAGCCAGCCTTCTTGAACCAAAATACTGTTTGATCTGAACAGTAGAAAGGAAGCGTAACATGGGAGAATAGGATGGTTTTCCAAGAACAGTCTGTACACGTCTCTGACTCCAAGTCCTCCCCCTCTGATGCAGACATAGGCAGGCCAAGGGCCTTCAGATTTCCCCAGCGGTGTCTGTCCTTGCAGTCTGAAGAGCTTCTCAGCAAAAGCTGCCCCATCTCTGCACAGACTCCCAGCGCTGGCAAAACAAGCTGTGTAACATGGCTGGAGCCTGGAAATAGGCTCTTCACAAAGTGTAGCTCCAGTTTTGTCTCTCAACCTCCCTGAAGTGCTGACTGAGCGATGGCTTTTCTTGATCTCCTCCTTCCCATCCTGTTTGTTTTCCAGCAGCCTGCTATTGAACTAAGAAGAGCCAGACTGGTTTCACCTAATAAAGCCTTAACATAAACATCAGCTCCATGTCTGTCCCAATGCCGTTCCCAGGTGCTACAGATTTTATTAATACAGGACAGAGACAGTCAGAGAGAGCAATAAACTACTTTCCTGTGGGAAACGAAGTTCCATTTCCATGAATACTCATGCATTTGACTTTCAAATCCACGTTCTGCAAACCATCATTCTGGCTGAATAACAGGTGCTGGGGTTACTATGTACTAGAGAGTGAGAGCTCAGGGAATGAATTTTTCTATACTGATCCAGTGCCTGTTACCACTCCAGATACAGGCTACAGACTGACAGAACAGAACCTGAGGAGAACCAGTCAGCTATTAACCCAGGGACAGGGGAACCACTAGACTTTTGTTTTCTGACAAGTGACTGAATGAGGGCTGAGACGCTGCGATCTTCTCAGGTTCTGAAGAAATCCAGATGACAGACGCTACATTTTAAGTCCCACTCTAGCCTGAGAAATCACCTCTGAAAGAAGATCGGAGTGGAAGGACTGGGCTGACAGGTGTGTACTAAAATACAGATTTGTAAATGTTATGTCAACATTTTTAATTGTAATACAAATTTTACACGTCAAATTTTCATGACATGAAGGTATATCGAAAGCCAACAGCACAGTTGTTAGAATCTCTACAGGAAGGAGCAGTGGTAACTTTACTGCTTAATGGATTTTGCTTTAGAAAGTATTTCAGAAATACTCCACATACTATTTGGAAAAGGTTTTATGCTATGAACTCCTTATTCTGTGAATCATAGAAGAATAGGATTGGGAGATCTCAGGAGGTCATCTAGTCCAACCCCCTGCTCAAAGCAGGACCAACCCCAATTAAATCATCCAAGCCACGTCTTTGTGGAGCCGGGTCTTAAAAACCTATATGGATGGAGATTCCACCACCTGCCTAGGTAACCCATTCCAGTGCTTCACCACCCTCCTAGTGAAGTATGGTTTCCTAATAGCCAACCTAGACCTCCCCCACTGCAACTTGAGACATTTGCTCCTTGCTCTGTCATTTGCCAACACTGAGAACAGCCAAACTCCATTCTCTTTGGAAGACCTGAGAAAAAGACCGTTGGTCTGTGTTTCAGCAAAGAATAGGGCAGAGGTGCAGGAAAGTGGAGTGTAATAGTGGTTGTATTTAATTATCACCTTACACGAGCATGGCTGAAGTAACTTGCACACTGAAGAGGATATTACTGCATACCTACTGTTTGCACTATTCATACATTTGTGATTCCAACCCTTTCTCTTCCCAAATGAAGTAACTGTCCGCGTTAGCTTGTATCTTTGCAGATACCTAGAGACCCTTGGGCGGGGAGAGGGAGCAGTTCCTCTAAGGATGAGGAGAAACCTGTAGGATGATCAGACTTTCTGGATTCAGTCAACGTTGGCCAGGCAACGTACGTCAGCTTCTCCTGGAGGGATTCTTGGGGGTCAGAGTGTATCACCAGGAGCATTTGTTGAGGGAAAATGAATAGAGCCTGGTTCTTATCGAATTTACACATGTAAATCTGGAGTGACGCAGTTAAAGTCAATGTTATTGAATTCAGAACATGGACTTGGTAATTTTTCCCATGTGCTGAAAAAAGGCAGAGGCATAATTTGGACTCTCAGGAATGGAGAAAATAATTATATATATATAAAATGAGAAAATGAAACACATTTACAAATATCTCCAATGCCGCACAGATAAATATACATGTCATTTTACAGTGGGCCACACTCAGAAGTGGAGGGCCAGAAAGGGTGTCTGTGGGAAGGTCACAATTGTAAAATCACACAGTGTTCAAGTAGGCTGCAGAACTCTCAACCACAGGATATGAATGGAGCAAAGAGCTTAGCAGGATTCACAGAGGGACTGGGTGTTTATATGGGTAACCAGAAAATCCAAATACACTAGTAAGGACTGATTTGAAAACGCTTTCGAATTCCTCTAAGCCTTCCTGATTTACACCACAAAATATCTCTAACTAGTGGGTGTCAGGGGGAATCTTTGAGAGCAGGTTATCTCAGAACTGCCTATTGCAGGTCTCCTTCCACCTTCCTCTGAAGAATGTGGAACTGGCCAGTGGATACTTGGTTAGATGGGCTACGGATCTGATGCAGTCTGGAAATGTCTATCTTGCTATCGGTGGTGTAAATCCAAGACTTGGTTTTTGCTAATTTTTCTTTAGCTCCGGGGAGTCTCTAGACTTGTACTAAGAGCAGAAAGATGTCTCGTTAAATAACATCTAGTTTCCTGTTCTTTTTTCTTGCAGGAAGGAAAGTTCAAAGCTTCTTGGATCTCCCCAGTATATAATGTCAGCCATCAATGACACCAAATTCAAATTTACAGTGTTCCTTCTCACCGGGATACCTGGGCAGGAACACATCCACAATCTCTGGATCTCTCTTCCATTCTGCTTAATGTATGTTATTTCAATATTAGGAAATTCATTCATTCTGTTCATTATAAAAACCGATCCAAGCCTCCATGAGCCCATGTATATTTTCCTTTCCATGTTGGGCTTCACAGACCTTGGCTTATTGATAGCCACCATGCCGACCATATTGGGCATATTCTTGTTTAACTCTAGGGAGATCAGTTTGGATGCCTGTTTTGGCCAGTTATTTTTTATCCAGTCACTTCATTGCATTGAATCTTCCGTGCTCTTGTTGATGGCCTTTGACCGCTTCATCGCAATCCGTGATCCGCTGAGATATGCCTCCATCTTAACCCTGCCGAGAATAGCCAAGATGGGACTGGTGTGTGTTCTGAGAGGGGTGGCCGTAATGCTCCCACTCCCCCTTCTCCTGAAACGGTTCCAATACTGTCGAGTGAATGTCCTCTCCCATTCTTACTGCATGGACCAGGAGGTCATGATGTTGGCTTGTTCGGATATCAGTGTCAACAATATCTATGGCTTGTTTATTACAGTCATAATTTTGGTGTTGGACTCGCTGCTTATCTTCCTCTCTTATGTGATGATCCTCAAAACTGTGCTGAGCATCGCATCCCACAAGGAGTTCCTCAGAGCCCTGAACACCTGTGTCGCCCACCTCTGTGCTGTCCTGCTTTTCTACACACCAGAGTTAAGCCTGACTTTGATACACAGATTCGGGAATGGCTCTTCTCCCTTGCTTCAGATCGTCCTGGGCTACGTCAACCTGCTGGTCCCTCCTCTGATTAACCCAATCGTGTACAGCGTGAAAAGCAAACACCTTCGTTCAAGGATAATCAGGGTGTTCGTGAAGTGAAGGGTCAGTTTATTACCCGGCCCCAGTGCTGATAGCATATGATGCAAGAAAAATGGGAGACGTCGACTTATTCCATCCTGGACCCTTCTATCTGTGATGACATGAGCTACTGATCTCCACTCTGTACAGACAGGTTCAGATGGAGTCTAAGGCCTGAAGCAATGTTATAGGGGTTGTTTCCACTCACTGTTGAGGGAGGACAGTAGTGCACTGGGGAAAGGAGACCAAGGCAGGCAGCAGCATTTACAATGGGACGGTGTTTGTGGAGAGCCAGGGAACCGGTAGGATGTTGGCCCATAAAGAACCATATCAGTGTCTGCTCCAACCTCAGAATTCCTGACAATACTCTCAATAAAGAGAAGGGACGTGGATGTTGTTTCCCATTGCACTTGGCCTGTCAATGTCCCGTCTCTGGTTAAACATCCTTGGACCATGAAAAAAGCAGCAGAGCTGTTCTGTGGTCACAGTCCTGACCGTTCCTGAGCATTCTGGGTGCTGTGTGATCCATGGGCGCTGCACCAGCTGTTGTCAGGGGCTGTTCAAGGGGCATGGACACCCACCCTTCCCCCACGCCTTCAGCCAGGTGCTTGTGACTGAGTCATACCAGAGACATCATTAATGCAGGAGCTGCAAGAGAAGCCATTCAGGCAACCCCCTCCTCATCACCACTGTTGGTGGCTCTGCACACAGCACACCTCCTGAGGTCACTCCACATGGAAGCAGAGCGGAACTGGCTGTGTGAGTGAGGGTCTGACATACAGGCAAGAGACTCAGGCCCATATTCCCCTCCCCTCCGTTTCTGCTACCCAAGCAATGCAAAGGGGTAGAAAAGGGCCTCAGCTCCCCAACAGAGTCATGGCTATCTCCTGTCCCAGTCCAGCCCACTCAGTGTAAGGTGACCCCCTTCTAAAAAGGAAAAAGCAAGACAAATGCAGGAGCCCTATCCCCTCCATGGCTTCACCCCGGTGCTCTGTTTCCCCCTGAACTCCCACCTCCTGTTCCTTCTCTTTCCGCAAACTCTACCCTCTGACCAGGCCGGATCTCAGAGCCAGGCCATGGTAAAAGTCCAGGGAGGAAGCACCACTCTGGGAAACCCCAGACCCTCCACTTGCCCCATTCAGGGGATGTGGCCTTGGGGGAAAGACGAGCAGGGTGGGACCTCATAACGAGGGGGGACTAAGGACCTCAGCCCCGCAACAGTGCAAAGAGTGGCTGTGCCCATGAGCAGATATGGATTGGCACTCTAGGAAATTCGGGACAAACGCTGTTCCAGAGTCTTTCAGCCCACACTGGGACTTCAACTCTGCATTTTGGGATTCTCTTCCTCAATTAGAATAATAGAATCATAGAATATCAGGATTGGAAGGGACCTCAAGAGGTCATCTAGTCCAACCCCCTGCTCAAAGCACGACCAATTCCCAACTAAATCATCCCAGCCAGGGCTTTGTCAAGCTGGGCCTTAAAAACTTCCAAGGAAGGAGACTCCACCACCTCCCTAGATAACACATTCCAGTGTTTCACCACCCTCCTAGTGAAATAGTGTTTCCTAATATCCAACCTGGACCTCCCCCACTGCAACTTGAGACCATTGCTCCTTGTTCTGTCATCTGGTACCACTGAGAACAGCTGAGCTCCATCGTCTTTGGAACCCCCCTTCAGGTAGTTGAAGGCTGCTATCAAATCCCCCCTCATTCTTCTCTTCTGGAGACTAAACAATCCCAGTTCCCTCAGCCTCTCCTCATAAGTCATGTGCTCCAGACCTCTAATCATTTTTGTTGCCCTCTGCTGGACTTTTTCCAATTTTTCCACATCCTTCTTGTAGTGTGGGGCCCAAAACTGGACACAGTATTCCAGATGAGGCCTCACCAATGTCGAATAAAGGGGAACGATTACGTTCCTCGATCTGCTGGCAATGCCCCTACTTATACAGCCCCACGTGCTGTTAGCCTTCTTGGCAACAAGAGCACACTGTTGATTCATATCCAGCTTCTCGTCCACTGTGACCCCTAGGTCCTTTTTTGCAGAACTGCTTCCTAGACATTTGGTCCCTAGTCTGTAGCAGTACATGGGATTCTTCCGTCCTAAGTGCAGGACTCTGCACTTGTCCTTGTTGAACTTCATCAGGTTTTTTTTGGCCCAATCATCTAATTTGTCTAGTTCCCTCTGTATCTCATCCCTACCCTCTAGTGTATCTACGACGCCTCCTAGTTTAGTGTCATCTGCAAACTTGTTGAGAGTGCAGTCCACACCATCCTCCAGATCATTAATAAAGATATTAAACAAAACCGGCCCCAGGACCGACCCTTAGGGCACTCCGCTTGAAACTGGCTGCCAACTAGACATGGAGCCATTGATCACTACCCGTTGAGCCCGACGATCTAGCCAGCTTTCTATCCACCTTACAGTCCATTCATCCAGCCCATACTTCTTTAACTTGGCGGCAAGAATACTGTGGGAGACCATATCAAAAGCTTTTCTAAAGTCAAGGAATAACACATCCACTGCTTTCCCTTCATCCACAGAACCAGTTATCTTATCATAGAAGGCAATTAGGTTAGTCAGGCACGACTTCCCCTTGGTGAATCCATGCTGACTGTTCCTGATCACTTTCCTCTCTTCTAAGTGTTTCATAATTGATTCCTTGAGGACCTGCTCCATGATTTTTCCAGGGACTGAGGTGAGGCTGACTGGCCTGTAGTTCCCCGGATCCTCCTTCTTCCCTATTTTAAAGATGGGCACTACATTAGCCTTTTTCCAGTCATCTGGGACCTCCCCCAATGCCCATGAGTTTTCAAAAATAATGGCTAATGGCTCTGCAATCTCATCTGCCAACTCCTTTAGGAGCGCATCCGGCCCCATGGACTTGTGCACATCCAGTTTTTCTAAATAGTCCCGAACCACTTCTTTCTCCACAGAGGGCTGGTCACCTTTTCCCCATATTGTGCTGCCCAGTGCAGCAGTCTGGGAGCTGACCTTGTTCGTGAAGACAGAGGCAAAAAAAGCATTGAATAGCTTTTTCCACATCCTTGGTCACTAGGTTGCCTCCCTCATTCAGTAAGGGGCCCACACTTTCCTTGACTTTCTTCTTGTTGCTAACATACCTGAAGAAACCCTTCTTGTTACTCTTAACATCTCTTGCTAGCTGCAACTCCAAGTGTGATTTGGCCTTCCTGATTTCACTCCTGCATGCCTGAGCAATATTTTTATACTCCTCCCTGGTCATTTGTCCAATCTTCCACTTCTTGTAAGCTTCTTTTTTGCATTTAAGATCAGCAAGGATTTCACTGTTTAGCCAAGCTGGTCGCCTGCCATATTTACTATTCTTTCTACACATCGGGATGGTTTGTTCCTGCAACCGCAATAAGGATTCTTTAAAATACAGCCAACTCTCCTGGACCCCTTTGCCCTTCATGTTATTCTCCCAGGGGATCCTGCCCATCTGTTCCCTGAGGGAGTCAAAGTCTACTTTTCTAAAGTCCAGGGTCCGTATTCTGCTGCTCTCCTTTCTTCCTTGTGTCAGGATCCTGAACTCGACCATCTCATGGTCACTGCCTTCCAGGTTCCCATCCACTTTTGCTTCCCCTACTAATTCTTCCCTGTTTGTGAGCAGCAGGTCAAGAAAAGCTCTGCCCCTAGTTGGTTCCTCCAGCATTTGCACCAGGAAATTGTCCCCTACACTTTCCAAAAACTTCCTGGATGGTCTGTGCACCGCTGTATTGCTCTCCCAGCAGATATCAGAGTGATTAAAGTCTCCCATGAGAACCAGGGCCTGCGATCTAGCATCTTCTGCTATTTGACAGAAGAAAACCTCATCCACCTCATCCCCCTGGTCTGGTGGTCTATAGCAGACTCCAACCATGATATCACCCTTGTTGCTCACACTTCTCAACTTTATCCAGAGATTCTCAGGTTTTTCTGCACTTTCATACCGGAGCTCTGAGCAGTCATACTCCTCTCTTACATACAACACAACTCCCCCACCTTTTCTGCCCTGCCTGTCCTTCCTGAACAATTTATATCCATCCAAGACAGTACTCCAGTCATGTGAGTTATCTCACCAAGTCTCTGTTATTCCAATCACATCATAGTTCCCTGACTGTGCCAGGACTTCCAGTTCTCCCTGCTTGTTTCCCAGGCTTCTTGCATTTGTGTATAGGCACTTAAGATAACTCATCCATCGTCCCTCTTTCTTAGCATGAGACAGGAGTCCTCCCCTCTTGCACTTTCCTGCTTGTGCTTCCTCCCAGGATCCCATTTCCCCACTTACCTCAGGGCTTTGGTCTCCTTCCTCCAGTGAACCTAGTTTAAAGCCCTCCTCACTAGGTTAGCCAGCCTGCTGATGAAGATGCTCTTCCCTCTCTTCGTTAGGTGGAGCCCGTCTCTGCCTAGCACTCCTCCTTCTTGGAACACCATCCCATGGTCGAAGAATCCAAAGCCTTCTCTCCGACACCACCTGCATAGCCATTCGTTGACTTCCATGATTCGACGGTCTCTACCCAGGCCTTTTCCTTGCACAGGGAGGATGGACGAGAACACCACTTGCGCCTCAAACTCCTTTATCCTTCTTCCCAGAGCCACATAGTCTGCAGTGATCCGCTCAAGGTCATTCTTGGCAGTATCATTGGTGCCCACGTGGAGAAGCAGGAAGGGGTAGCGATCCGAGGGCTTGATGAGTCTTGGCAGTCTCTCTGTCACATCGTTATCCTAGCTCCTGGCAAGCAGCAGACCTCTCGGTTTTCCCGGTCGGGGCGGCAGATAGATGACTCAGTCCCACTGAGGAGGGAGTCCCAGACCACCACCACCCTCCTCCTCCTCTTGGGAGTGATGGTCGTGGAACCCCAATCCCTAGGACAGTGCATCTTTTGCCTTCCAATCGGTGGAGTCTCCTTCTGCTCCCTTCCCTCAGATGGGTCATCTACTCCACTCTCCGCATTAGTACCTGTAGAGAGAACATGGAAACGATTGCTCACCTGTATCTCCATTGCTGGTACATGGACGCTCCTCTTTCTCCTTCTGGAGGTCTCAGGCTTCCAAACTTCTTCACTATCCTTCTGTCCCTGCTGCGCCTGCTCTGAATCTTCAGAACATTGTGGCCATAGAAGCATCTCCTGACATCTGTCCAGGAAATCTTCATTTTCCCTTATGCAACGCAGAGTCGATATTCGTTTCTCCAGCCCTCAAACCTTCTCTTCCAATATGGAGACCAACTTGCACTTTGTACAGACAAAGTCGCTTCTGTCCTGTGGAAGAAAGACAAACATGGCACAACCTGTGCAGGTTACAACAGCTGATCGCTCACCTTCCATATCACCGTCCTCTTAAGAGCTTCCTCAAATGTTGCAGGAGCTACTCAGAGAAACCTGCAGATGAAAGCCTCAGTGAGCTCTCCCCAGGGAAACTCCCTCTGTTAGCCTCTGCTGTTCGCTGCTCAGCTGGTTCGCTGCTGACTGCCCTTATATACCAGTCAGGCCCACTAAAGGCCCTCCTGGAACAATGCACTCCCAATTCACACTTTTCAAACAAACAAGCAAGCAATCAAGCACACGGTCCAACTGACCAACTGTCCCAGCAGCAGACACTCAGATACTCGCCAACACAGCCCCCCTAATGCAGCACTTAGAGTACCTCCTCTCGGACAGCTCCCAGGCAAACTCCCTCTGTTAGCGGGATGTGTTGTACACCTTAATTCAATGGCCATTAGAGGTGGTGTGTTGGGGATTGTCCCCTTTATGGGTATGAGAGATTAGGGGTGTCAGTGACTTTTGGAGCTGACAGGAGATTTGTAGAGCCAGCTAGTGGGAGGGAGGAAGATGGTCCTGGGGAAATCCTAGGCTACTGTTTCTTTAAGGGCCTGGGACAAGGGCCTTGGAGAGAAGGGCATGGCTCCCTTTACTCCAGGAAAAAACAGGAGGAGTTGTAGAAGGGAAGGCAGGCTGAATCCTCTCTCAAATGATGGGCAACACAAGCAGGGGTCAGACAGCTGCCCTGGCTCAGCCCAGGGGAAAGGAACTGAGATATCATAGGAACCAGATGGGGAGAAGCCAGTGAGGTTGCAGCAAGCCTGAAACAAGACTGACCCCAGCAATCAGGGGGTCCTGAATAAAGGTGGAGGATGGAACCGGAGGGTAGGAAAGCCTGTGTTTTGGAGAAGACTGAATTTATGTGACCCCACATTAATTCTCGTTTCAAGTATCCCAGGCTGAGAGTATGTCATTGCAAGGACCTTAGAGGGAAGGGCAGGGCACCTGCAGGGCTACCTCAGGCCCCAAGGGGGCACTCTGGGGAGGCTCCTGTCCACAGGGTCTTGGCCATAGTGGGTTGTGCTCTTGCAAGCCATTACCACCGGGCGTATATCAGCCCAGCCCCCAGGCAGCTCTAAAGTCCACTGAGGCAGCAGGAGAACAGACCAGTGAATCAAACCACTCCTGGCCCTCCCCGCTCTCTACAGCTGAGGTGGGAGCTCTGCTGGCAAAACAGAGAACTGAGCCAGGTCTGTCACTGCTCAGATGGCTGGAAGGCTGGCCTTGTGGTCTGGCACTGCTCTATGACTCAGGACAACTGGGTATGATTGCCTTGTTTTGTGTGAATGTGGGCAAGACATTGCCTGTCTCTGAGCCTCTGCACAGGTGGATAATAGACCTGCCCTGCCTCAAAATGGTGGAGGGAGAATAAAGATAGTCAAGGTGATCAGATACCCTCAGACCCTAGGATCAGGGCTATGTCATGGTTCACCAGAGCAACATCTCTGACATTTGTTACAAAAGGCCTCTTACCACAGCCTCCCATGACAGCTGGCTTCTGAGAAGCCCTGAGACTTCAGCACCTAGGTTTCTGTGGCAGATGTGGGGGTGCTCAGGAGTGACAGTGAGGGGTAGGGAGTGGATTTCTGAGGAGAGTGTTGGAGTGTCACAGTTATGCTGGGAGTTTCAACACAGTCACTGGACCATCTTAGACATCTGCTGGGAGAAAGCAGTCAGAGATCAAAGGTCAGCTCCACAACTTGGCCCTGTAACATAGACACAGCTGAGCACTACAGTGACTGGGTCCAGGCTCGCACAGGTTTCAGCAAAGGCTACTTCCCGAAGAAAGGGGCAAACAGATGGGAAGATGCTCTCAGAGACACAGGGAAACTAGGCTGGGTCCCAAGAGCTCCTTGTCTTCTCAAAAGATTGTAAGTTGGGCCAAAAGAATGTAAGAAGTTCTCTATCTCCTGAGCAAAGCCTGTCTAACTTAGCTTGTAGTGATATGTCAGATAGATTAGTGTAGACATATGACCACTGCCTGATATTTTAAAACCATTTCTTCTAATACTGTGTGCTGTTTGCAAATAAACCTACTAGTTTTAAGGAGGCTGATGGGGACTGTATAGCTCTGGTCAGAAGCATCCTAAGGAAAGATGCTGAGGTGTCCAGTGGGACCTGCTTGGTGATACGTGTTTAGCATAGATGGGTGTTGTTCCCAGCTGGAAGAGTGGCATAATTGTGATATTCCCCCAAAGACAGGAAAGACCATGGTTTAGAGGGTAAAGAGACCATATACACAGTTTTACTGTGACAATCCTAATTCTTCTTGGCCAATATCTATCCTTATTGAAAAAAGAACAGGAGTACTTGTGGCACCTTAGAGACTAACACATTTATTATAGCATAAGCTTTCGTGGACTACAGCCCACTTCTTCAGATGTGTATAGAGTGGAACATATATTGAGGAGATATATATACACACATACAGAGAGCATGAACAGGTGGGAGTTGTCTTACCACTCTAGCCAATGTCCAGGGGATGTTCAGTGTGGGATGCTGATGGGGTCTGGTGCTGACAGACGCTGGAGCTGGGCTAGATAACAGATTTTCCCCACATTTAAATTTTGACCGGAACTGAAATGTTTCTTTTTCATCCATATTTTAGGGGGAGTTTTCATACAAAATAGATCATTTTTTTCAAAAGCTCAGCTGCCATGATATTGCCCAGCTGCAGCTTCTTGGCTCCATAACAGAAATTGGAGGGTTTTCATTTGCTGCTTCCTCGCAACAGAAATGAACTTTGCACTGACTGAGTCTATGGCTGGACTCAGGGTATGGAAAGGTCAAAAGATCCTGCCCAGTCTATGGCTGGGGTATTGTGCCCATCAGCTACTCTATCAGCCTTCCCGTCTCTGAAGTTCCCTGATGGCCAAGTGGCCCCCAAGGGAATGTGCGAACTTGCTTCATAAACACAGTTGCCTCCCCATCTGAACAGATACTGCCTGCTGCCTGTGTAACCTCTCCTCTGACTCCTTGTCCTTTTGGCTGAAGACCTCTGGTGTCAGCGGCTCCTCTTCTAGCAGGAATTGGGTACGTTGGCAGGTTTCACTAGCTTTAAAATGCAAAGTGCTGTGTAAAGGCTGCGAGCTGTTTCCATTGGCAGATGTTCTGTAGAGTGGCAGAGGACTCAGCTGGGCTGTCGGGGTAACTCAGTGACGGGGCTGGAGGACAGGCAGCGCTAGGTAGCTTGGGAACCTCTCCCCTACATATGCCCATGGTCCACATTCAGTTGTTCAAGCTACATAGAAATCTCACATTCAAAGTGAGCTTGGAGTGTTAAAACCCTGATGCCCCAAGTCGGGATTTCTCAAGGGTTACCATTTCTCAAGGTGCCCGATCCTACCAGGGGCTAGGTTGAGGAGACCCCATGCAATATCCGTGACTAGTTCCCAACTCGCCTCAGGTTTATTTCCCCCTGGAAATTGAACCAGCAAATGCATATTCAAAGGTTTTATTCTCTGGTTCGATTCTGAAGGCATGAATTCAGAGCTGCTTTGGTCTGTGGTAACAGGTCCTATAGTGCATTTTTCTGTTTCCTGACTGACTGAGAGCTCCAGCACTTCTGCCCTGTAGATACCCGTCAGAGTTACAGGACTACCTGCATGTCTGCCCCATCTCTGCTCTCCATATGCCAGATGTCAGACCTCATAACCTTCCTCTCATGGAGTGGAATCCCGCAATCCTCCTGACCTCATCCTGGGCCCTGGGCTACAACACACTGCGGGGGACTGTGCTTGTCCAGCAAGTCCCAGTGGGTTCAGCACCCGTGGTTCTTCCCTTTGTGAGCATGTGACTAATGCTGAGACGAGTGATCAGTCAGCCTTCTTGACCCAGAACACTCTTTAATCTGAACAGTAGAAATAAAGCATAACATGGGAGAATAAGAGGTTTTTCCAAGAACAGTCTGTACACGTCTCTGACTCCAAGTCCTCCCACTCTGATGCAGGCAGACGGAGGCCCAGGTCATTCAGATTTCCCCAGCGGTGTCTGTCCTTGCAGTCTGAAGAGCTTCGCAGCAAAAGCTGCCCCATCTCTGGACAGACTCCCAGTGCTGGCAAAACAAGCTGTGTGATGTGGCTGGAGCCCAGAAATAGGCTTTTCCCAACTTGTAGCTCCGGTGTTGTCTCTCAGCTTCCCTGAAGTGCTGAGTGAGCGATGGCTTTTCTTGATCTGTGCGTCCCCATTCTGCTTGTTTTCCAACAGCCTACTATTATCTAAATAGAGCCATACTGGTTTCACTCAATATAGCTGTAACATAAACATCCCCAAAGTTAACCCAATATAGTTACACAGCAAACATCCCAACAACTGGGCTTAACACACACATTCACTATGGCAGCTCAGCTCCATGTCTGTCCCAACGCCGTTCCCGCGTGCTATGGATTTTATGAATACAGGACAGAGACAGTCAGAGAGAGAGAGAGAGAGAGAGAGAGAGAGAGAGAGAGAGCAATAGACTATTTTCCTGTGGGAAATGAAGTTCCATTTCCATGAATACTCATGCATTTGACTTTCAAATCCACTTCCTGCAAACTCTCATCCTGTCTGTAGAACAGCTGCTGCGGTTACTATGTACTAGAGAGTGAGAGCTCAGGGATTGGATATTTTCTATACTGATTCCAATGCCTGTTACCATTCCAGATACAGGCTGCAGACTGACAGAACCCAACCTGAGGAGAACCAGTCAGCTATTAACCCGGGACAGAGGAGCTACTAGACTTTTGTTTTCTGACAAATGACTGAATGAGGGGTAAGACACTGCAATCTTTTCAATTTTTGAAGAAATCCCAATGACAGAAGCTACACTTTAAGTCCCACTGTAACCTGAGAAATCATCTCTGCACAAATATCAGAGAGGAAAGACTGGGTTGACATGTGTGTGCTAAAGTGCAGATGTGTAAATGTTATGCGAAAACTTGTAATTGTAATACGAATTTTACACATCAAACTTTCATGCCATGCAGGTATATCGAAAGCCATCAGCAGAGTTGTTGGAATCTCTACAGGAAGGAGCAGTGGTAACTTTACTGCTTAATGGATTTTGCTTTAGAAAGTATTTTAGAAATACTCCACATACTATTTGGAAAGGTTTTATGCTATGAACTCCTTGTTCAGTGAATCATAAAGGCATAGCATCATAGAAGACTAGCGTTGGAAGAGACCTCAGGAGTTCATCTAGTCTAACGCCCTGCTGAAAGCAGGACCAATCCCAACTAAATCATCCCAGCCAGGACTTTGTCAAACCAGGCCTTAAAAACCTCTATGGATGGAGATTCCACCACCTCCTCACGTAACCAATTGCAGTGCTTTACCATCTTCCTCGTGAAATAGTGATTCCTAATATCCAATCTACACCTCCCGCACTGCAACTTGAGACCATTACTCCTTGTTCTGTCATCTACCACCACTGAGAACAGCCGACCTCCATCCTCTTTGGAACCCCACTTCAGGTAGTTGAAGGCTGCTTTCAAATCCCCCCTCACTTTTCTCTTCTGCAGACTAAACAAGCCCAGTTCCCACAGCCTCTCCTCGTAAGTCATGTGTCCTAGCCTCTGATCATTTTCGTTGCCCTCCTCTTGACTCTCTCCAATTTGTTCACAGACTTTCTATAGTGGGGGGGCGGGACTAAAACTGGACCCAATACTCCAGATGTGGCCTCACCAGTGATGAATAGAGGGAAATAATCACCTTCCTCAATCTGCTGGAAATGCGCCTACTAATGCAGCCCAATATGTCGTTGGCCTTCTCGGCAACAAGAGCACACTGTTGACTCATATCCAGCTTCTCATCCACTGTAATCCCCAGGTCCTTTTCTGCAGAACTGCTGCTTAGCCAATTGGTCCCCAGTCTGTAGCGGTGTGTGGGATTCTTCCATCCTAAGCGCAGGACTCTACACTTGTCCTTGTTGAACCTCATTAGATTTCATTTGGCCCAATCCTCCCATTTGTCTGGGTCACTCTGGACCCTATCCCTACCCTCCAGTGTATTTACCTCTCCCGCGAAGCTTAGTGTCATCTGTGAACTTGCTGAAGGTGCAATTCATCCCACCATCCAGATCATTAATAAAGATTTTGAATAGTTGTATGATACTGTCTCCTGGTAACTAACAAGAAGCTGTTTCTAATCATGGTCATGAACACAATACCTCTGCAATACCTGTGCAAGACTTCCCAAAAAGTCCTGAGAAAAAGACCACTGGTTTGTGTTTCAGCAAAGAGTAGGGCAGAGGTGCAGGAAAGGGGAGTGTAATATGGTTGTATGTAATTATCACCTTACATGAGAATGGCTGAAGTAACTTGCACACTGAAGAGGATATTAGTGCAAACCTACTGCTTGCACTATTTTGGCATTAAGTGATGCCAACCCTTTCTCCACGCAGATGAAGTAACTGTTCGTATCAACTTGTATCTTTGCAGATAGCTACAGACCCTTGCACGGGGAGAGGGAGCAGTACCTCTAAGGATGGAGAGAAACCTGTAGGATGATCAGACTTTCTGGATTCAGTCAATGTTGGCCAGGCAACATACATCAGCTGCTCCTGGAGGGATTCTCGGGGGACAGAGTGTATCACCAGGAACATTTGTTGAGGGAAAATGAATAGAGCCTGGTTCTTATCAAATTTACACATGTAAATCTGGAGTGATGCAGTTGAAGTCAATGTTAGTGAATGCAGAATGTGGACTTGGGAATTTTTCCCATGTGCTGCAAAGAGGCAGAGGCATAATTTGGGCTCTCAGGAATGGAGAAAATAATGATAAATATATAAAATGAGGCAATGAAACACATTTATAAATATCTTCAAAGCAGCACAGATAAATATCATGACTGTTTTAACCATCCACTTGCCATGTGTTTGTACACATGTCATGATACAATGGGCCACACTCAGAAGTGGAGGGCCAGAAATAGTGTCTGTGGGAAGGTCACAATTGTAAAATCACACAGTGTTCAAGTAGGCTGCAGAACTCCCAGCCAGAAGCTATCAGTGGGCTAAGAGCCTAGCAGGATTCAAAGAGGGACTGGATGTTTATATGGGTAACCAAACAATCCAATTACACAAGTGAGGGCTGTTAGCATGTGGAACTGGCCAGTGGATACTGGGATACATGGGCTACAGCTCTGATCCAGTCTGGCAATGCCTATCTCGATATTGCTGGTATAAATCCAAGACTTTGTTTTTGCTGATTTTTCATTCGCTCCTGGGAGTCTCCAGACTTGCACTAAGAGCAGAAAGATGTCTCTTTAAATATCATCCAGTTTCCTGTTCTTTTTCCTTTCAGGAAGGAAACTTCAAAACTCCTTGGATCTGTAGAGTACATAATGTCATCTGTCAATGACACTAAATTCAAATCCGCAGTGTTCCTTCTCACTGGGATACCTGGGCAGGAAGATGTCCAAAATCTCTGGATCTCTCTCCCCTTGTGCTTAATGTATGTTATTTCAATATTAGGAAATTCAGTCATTCTGTTCATTATAAAAACAGATCCAAGCCTCCATGAGCCCATGTACATTTTCCTTTCCATGTTGGGCGTCACAGACCTTGGATTATTGATAGCCACCATACCGACGATACTGGGCATATTCTTGTTTAACTCCAGGAAGATCAGCTTCGATGCCTGTTTTGCCCAGTTGTTCTTTATCCAGTCACTTCAATGCATTGAATCCTCCGTGCTCTTGTTGATGGCCTTTGACCGCTTCATTGCAATCCGCAAAAAGAAGAACAGGAGGACTTGTGGCACCTTAGAGACTAACAAATTATGCATCCGAAGAAGTGGGCTGTAGTCCACGAAAGCTTATGCTCTAATAAATTTGTTAGTCTCTAAGGTGCCACAAGTCCTCCTGTTCTTCTTTTTGCGGATACAGACTAACACGGCTGCTACTCTGAAACCTTTCATTGCAATCCGTGATCCGCTGAGATATGTCTCAATCTTAACCCTGCCAAGAATAGGCAAGATGGGACTGGTGTGTGTTCTAAGAGGGGTGGTCATAATACTCCCATTCCCCCTTCTCCTGAAGAGGTTCCAATACTGTCGAGCCAATGTCCTCTCCCATGCTTACTGCCTGCAACAGGAGGTCATGACAATGGCATGTGCGGACTTCACAGTCAACAACATCTATGGCTTGTTTACTACCGTCCTAACGGTGGGGTTGGACTGGCTGCTCATCTTCCTCTCTTATGTGATGATCCTCAAAACAGTGCTGAGCATCGCTTCCCGCAAGGAGTTCCTTAGGGCCCTAAACACCTGCGTCGCCCACCTCTGCGCCGTCCTGCTCTTCTACACTCCAGAGTTCAGCCTGACTTTGATACACAGATTCGGGAAGGGCTCTTCTCCCTTGCTTCAGATCGTCCTGGGCTATGTCTACCTTCTGGTTCCTCCTCTGATTAACCCAATCGTGTACAGCGTGAAAAGCAAACACCTTCGTTCGAGGATAATCAGGGTGTTGGTGAAGTGAAGGGTCAGTTTATCACCCGGATCCCATTCTGATAGCATATGAAACAGAAACACAGGACCTGGTGACTTATTCCATCCTGGACCCTTCTATCTGTGATGACATGAGCAATTGATCTCCACTCTGTACAGACAGGTTCAGATGGGGTCTAAGGCCTGAATCAATGTTATAGGGGTTGTTTCCACCCATTGTTGAGGGAGGACAGTGCACTGGGGGAAGGAGACCAAGGCAGGCAGCACCATTTACAATGTGACTGTGTTCATGGAGAGCCAGGGGGCCGGAAGGATGTTGGCCCATAAATAGCCATATTGCTGGCTGTGCCACCCTCAGAAATCCTGTCAATACGCTCAATAAAGAGAAGGGATGTGGATGTTGTTTCCCATTACACCTGTCTTGTCACTGTCTTGTTTCTGGTTAAACATCCTTGGGCTATGAAAACAGCTGCCGAGCTGTTTTGCGGTCACTGTCCTGGCCCTTCCAGAGCGCTCTGGGTGCTGTGTGATCCATGGGGATGCACCAGCTGTTGTCAGGAGCTGTTCAAGGGGCACAGACACCCACCCTCCACCCACACCCTCAGCCAGGTGCTTGTAACTGAGTTGTGTCATAGACATGATTCTTGCAGGAGCCGCAAGAGAAGCTATTCAGGAAGCCCTCCAACTACCACCGTTGGTGGCTCAGCACACAGCACACCTGATAAGCCTACTCCACACAGAAGCAGAGCAGAGCTGGCTGAGTGAGTCAGAGTCTGACACACAGGAGTCCTGGGAAGAGACTCAGGCCCGTATTTCCCTCCCCTCCGTTTCTCCTGCCCCAGGAATGCAAAGGGGTAGAACAGAGTCACAGCTCTCTCCTGTCCCCGTACAGCGGATTCAGTGCAGGGTGACCACCTTCTCAAAAGGAATTAGCAGGACTGATGCAGGAGCCCTGTCCCCTCCATGGTCTCACCCCTGGCTCTCTTCTTCCCCCTGAACTCCCTCCTCCTGCTCCTTCTCTTCCCCCAAGCCCCTCCCAGTGACAAGGCCAGATGTCAGAACCAGGACATGGTAAAAGAAGCCCAGGGAGGAGGTCCCGCTCTGGGGAACTCCAGACCCTCCACCTACCCCTTCAGAGGACTCAGCCTCTGGGAAAAGAGGAGCAGGGTGGGGGCCTCATAGCGCAGTGGGGCTAAGGACCTCAGCCCCCCAACAGTGAAAAGGGTGGCTCTTCCCATGAGCAGGTGTGGATCGGCACCACAGGGAATTCAGGACAAATGCTGTTCCAGTGTCTTTCAGCCCACACTGGGACTTGAACTCTCCTGCCCAATTCAGGTGGGTGGTCCATCCTAATTCAGTGGCAATTAGAGGTGGTGTGTTGGGGACTGTCCCCTTTATGGGTAAGCGAGATTAGAGGGGTCAGTCAACCGCTGATCCAGGGTGTGGCCCTTTAAGATTCCAGTGAGTTTTGCAGCTGACAGGAGCTTTGTAGAGTGAGCTAGTGGGAGAGAGAAAAATGGTCATGGGGAATAGTTAGTGCTTTGGGAAATCCCAGGCTACTGTTTTTTTAAGGGCCTTGTAGGGCAGGGCATGGCTCCCTTCACTCCATGCGAAACAGGAGGAGCCTTAGGAGGGCAGGTGGGCTGCGTCCCCTCTCAAACCATGGGCGACACCAGCAGGGGATGGACAGCTGCCCTGGCTCAGCCCAGGGGAAAGGGACTGAGATATCATGGGTACCAGCTGGGGAGAAGCCAGTGAAGTTTCAGCAAGCCTGAAACAAGACTGACCCCAGCAAGCAGGGTGGTGAGGGGCTCCTGAATAACGTAGAAGGATGGAACCAGAGGGTCAGAAAGCCTGTGTTATGGACAAGACTGAATAAATGTGACCCCACAAAAGGGGCTCTTCTTTCAAGTATCCCAACCTGAGAGCAAGTCATTGCAAGGACCTTAGAGAGAAGGGCAGGGTGCCTGCTATGCTACCTCAGACCCCAAGGGGGCATTCTGGGGACGCTCCTGGCCACAGGATCTTGGCCATAGTGGGTTGTGCTCTTGCAAGCCATTACCACTGGGCGTATATCAGCCCAGCCCCCAGGCAGCTCTAAATTCCACTGAGGCAGCGGGAGAACAAACCAGTGAATCAAACCACTGTAACAAGCTCCTTGACCTCCCCGCTCTCTGCAGCTGAGGTGGGAGCTGTGCTGGCAAAACAGAGAACTGAGCCAGGTCTGTCACTGCTCAAATGGCTGGAAGGCTGGCCTTGTGGTCTGGCACTGCTCTATGACTCAGAACAATTGGGTCTGATTGCCTTGTTTTGTGTGAATGTGGGCAAGACATTGCCTGTCTCTGAGCCTCTGCACAGGTGGATAATAGATCTGTCCTGCCCCACAGTGGTGGTGGGAGAATAAAGATAGTCAAGGTGATCAGATACCCTCAGACCCTAGGATCAGGGCTATGTCATGGTTCACCAGAGCAACATTTCTGACATTTGTCTACAAAAGGCCTCTTACCACAGCCTCCCATAATAGCTGGCTTCTGAGAAGCCCTGAGACTCAAGCACCGAGGTGTCTGTGGCAGATGTGGGGGTGCTCAGGAGTGACAGTGAGGGGTAGGGAGTGGATTTCTGAGGAGAGTGTTGGAGTGTCACAGTTATACTGGGAGTTTCAACACAGTCACTGGACCATCTTAGACGTCTGCTGGGAGAAAGCAGTCAGAGGGCAAAGGTCAGCTCCACAACTTGGCCCTGTAACATAGACACAGCTGAGCACTACGGTGACTGGGCCCAGGCTCGCACAGGTTTCAGCAAAGGCTACTTCCAAAAGAAAGGGGCAAACAGTTGAGAAGATGCTCTCAGAGACACAGAGAAACTAGGCTGTGTCCTAAGAGCTCCTTGTCTTCCCAAAAGAATGTAAGTTGGGCCAGTTCTGTTTCTCTATCTCCTGAGCAAAGCCTGTCTAACTTTGCTTGTAGTGATATGTCAGATAGATTAGTGTAGACATGACCACTGCCTGATATTTTAAAACCATTTCTTCTAATGCTTTGTGCTGTTTGCTAATAAACCTACTAGTTTTAAGGAGGCTGATGGTGACTGTATAGCTCTGGTCAGAATATCCTAAGGAAGGATGCTGAGGTGTCCAGTGGGACCTGCTTGGTGATAAGTGTTTAGCATAGATGGGTGTTGTTCCCAGCTGGAAGAGTGGGATAATTGTGATATTCCCCCAAAGACAGGTTTAGAGGGTAAAGAGACCATATACACAGTTTTACTGTGACAATCCTAATTCTTCTTGGCCAATATCTATCCTTATTGAGTGGCTATCAGCATTCAGAGGAGCAACTTGTTCAAGCTGCATCCAAGATAACGATCCACTGAAGACAATGATTAATAGATTCATAGAATTTAAGGCTGTAAGGGACCATTAGATCATCTAGTCTGACCTCCTGCCGAATTTCTCCCAGTTACCTCCGTATTGAGCCCAATGACATGTCTGTTCACAGCTTGTGTTCATCAGAGAGATTTCAGCTCTGTTTGTGTCATTAGGATGATTTCTGGTACTGGGCGGAGAACCTGAACTCTTCCCAACAACCCTTCGTGATGAGGTCTGTCATTAGCACAGCCTCCTTTAACATTGGCGTTCTGGGCCACTCCTGCAGCTCGGCTTAGAGGGGGGAATCAGGATGTGCTTCCAGAGAGCGTTAGAGTATTGCCTGGCCAAACAGAGTCCTGTTGGGCTGCCCCTCGGTCTGATCCTGACCCCCATCTGCTCCGTGAACAATGAGCACTGGAGATAGACCTCACTCCCTGCACACAAATTTCCAACATCACCAAGTTTGGGGGTAGGTAGATCAGGGTTTTTGTGTCCAATAAGGAGTTAGCAGTAGACATTTAGAGCTGGGCTTGGGTCACTTCCCGATGTATTAACAATCTGATTGGCCTTGCTTACCTCTGAGCTGTGTCTCTGCCACTGATGGACTGTGTGACAAGAAATGTCAATTAACCAACTCTCCGTATCTTTGTTTTTGGGTGCTCCACTTGAGATACGACCAGCAGTGCCACCTCTTGGGATTTTATTGGGAGTCTCACACTATTTGCTGTCTTTCTGGAATCCTCAACTTCTGCAATCAAGACCCTGTGCAGGATTCTCAGCTTTCGGTTTTCTTTTAAAAGTTTATTTAAACAAGTGACCAGAAGAGAAGCTCGAAAACCTGAAGCAGGTGACCCCAATGGCTCAGAAACAAAGTCAAGTGAAAACGAACCCCATATTAGTGTATATTTAAATATCATTACTTCTAAGCCAATCTCATAATTTTTGGTGGTGTGACTCACACTCAATGAAGGGGCTTACCAATACCGAGTACCTAATGGAAGAGATCTGAAAAGCAATGAGCAAAAGACACAAACACTAAGAGCAATTTTTTTTAACATATGTTATAAGCGGTAAGCCAGCCAGACACTGAGTGGGGCTACTGGAAAACTGAGGTGCTAAAGGAGCACTGAAGAAAGATGAGGCTGTTATGCCGAGGATAAATGAATGTTTTGTCTTAATCTTCACTGAAGAGGATGAGAGGGATATTCCCACACCTGAGCCATTCTTTTCAGGTTACAAATCTGAGAAACTCCCCATATTGAGGTGTCAGTAGAGGAGGTTGTGACGCTGCACCCCAGATTCGTCATAGTGGTATGATTATGAGATGATTATGACATAATTATGATGCATCTGGTACAAGATATGTCTTGAGAGGTGTCATTGGAAAAGTTATGATTAGCAGATTACGATTATCCTATTTGTGTGCATGTATCATTTTTGTACCTGAAGTTATGAATAGTAACTATACATCTGTATTTCAAATGTGCTTACTCTGGGTAACACCCTAAAGTATCCTTTCGAGGACAACAAGGAAGAAGCTAGCCAGTGCTGATGGCTCATCAACAAAGACTATGGACCATGCAAGAGCCCATCCTCCCTGTGTCGTTCCAGCCAGCCTATGAGTGATGGTTGCTGTGACTCAGCAGGTCATGCAAGGTCATGGGATCAGACCATATGCCACTAAACTCCATTTTGGTACCTGTATTTTTCCACCAACTGGGCTGGGAACTTGGCTTGAAACAAAGGGTTCTCACCGTATTGAAAAACTATACAAGGTGGGGAGTGACATCCTTTCTTGCCCTCACTACCCACATAAGAGAACTCCTGGAAACAACTGGAAAAAAAGGTCTGAACAAGGGGAAATGTTGATCCCAGACTAAAGGGATTTCTAGCCTGTGTATGAAAACTCAGTGGACTGCTTCAATCACCAGCCACAGTGAGAAATTGATAATTCATATCACATCTATCAAGTATTTAGGCTTATTTTGAATTTTTATTTATTTGCTGCATGATCTGCTTGGATCTGCTTGTTATCACTTATAAACACTTAAAATCTATCTTTGTCTAGGTAATAAACTTCTTTTATGTTTTATCATAATTGGTGTGTTTTGAGAGAAATGTCTTGGAAAATCTCAGCTCTGTAAATAAAGTTTTTTGCGTCTCTGTCCCACATCGAGGGGATAGCCACCTATATTAATCAGTATGCATTGTGCAGATCCCTGTGAAATACAAGATGGCAGAATTCTGGGTTTATACTTCAGCAAGGGTGCAAGGCTGGGGAGCTGGGAAATTGGCTGTTCTTTCCTGTTTGTCCTGGAGTGGCTTAGGTAAAGCACTCAGGTAGATCAGTTGGTTTTCAGCACCAAATGCTGTCATGTTGGATGATAACAGGCCTTGGAGTAGCTCATTGTGTCACCAGAAGAGCACTGTGGAGTGGCCAACCGAGCTGAACGGATAGGAGGTTCAGTGATTCCACCGACTTCCAGACTGCACCCCAGCGGGGACAACGCATCACACAGGCTTTAGAACAAACCGATAAACTAAACTATAAAGTCACCAGGACCATATGACATTCACCCAATAGTTCCAAAGGAACTATCATATCAAATTTCAGAACTACTAACTGTGGTATATTTCAGGCTTTGTACCAGGTGAATTGTAGCTGATTTTTAAAAAAAAGGCTACTGAGGTGATCCAAGCAATTACAGGCTATTAACCGTAACTTTAGTACCAGGCAAATTGATTTAAACTATAGTAAAGAACAGAATTATCAGACACCCACATGAACATCATTCGCTGTGGAACAGTCAACATGTCTTTTGCAAAGGGAAATCATGCCTTACCAATCTATTAGAATTCTTTGAGCGGTCCAACAAAGCTGTGTGCAAGGGTGATCTACATGATATAGTGTACTGGGATTTTCAGAAAAACTTTGACAAGACCCCTCACGAAAGTCTCTTGAGAAAAGAAAGCAGTCATGGGAAAAGAAGGAAGGGTCTCTCATGGATAAGTAACTAGTTAAAAGACAGGCAACAAAGAGTAGGAGTAAATGGTCAATTTTCAGAATGGAGAGAAGTAAATCATGGGGTCGTCCTGAGGTCTGGAGTGGTGCTAGTGCTGTTCCCCAAATTCATAAATGGAAAACAGGGTAAGAAATGAGGTGGCAAAATTTGCAGATGAGATGAAATTATTCAATATTGTTATGTGCAAAGCAGACAGTGAAGAGTTACAATGGGATTTCACATAACTTGGAGATTGGACAACAAAATGGTAGATGAAATTCAGTGTTGATAAATGCAAAATAACGCACCCTGGAAAAACCTAATCCCAACTGTACAGACAAAATGATGGTGCCAAATAAGCTCTTGCCACTCAAAAAAGAAATCTTGGAGTCATCGTGGATAGTTCTCTGAAAACATCCGCTCAGTGTGCAGCGTCAGTCAAAAAAGCGAACAGAATGTTGGGAATCAGAGGTGGTGCTTATAATAGGCCAGGACAGGCTAGGTCTCCCCTGGTGCAGCTGTGGCCACTGCCGAGCAGTTGCAGGGTTCGCACAGGGAACTTTTTATTATTATGTGCCATGCAGGTTCCAGGGTAGGTGAGGAGGCGTTATGTGCTACTCAGCTTCTTCAGTAATCTCGCTGCACTTCATGGAGATTACTGATGAAACCAGGAACCTGAGTAACACAAGTGACAGGTTGTCACCCCTGGGTGCAGTCTGAGAGCTGTGGGTACCGCTGTGCCCCTTAACCCTCCAGTTGGGCTGGCCTGTCTTACACTGCTTTGTTGGTGACACAGTCAGCCTGTTCAAGCCCTGTTATCACCCAACATGACAGCAGGTGGCATCGCACACCCAACCGAGCCTCCTGAGAGCTTTACCTAAGCCGTTCAAAGACAGGCAGGAGACAACAGCCAATGTCCCAGCTATCCAGCCTTGCACCCTTGCTCGAGTATAAACCCAGAATTATACCATCTTCCATTCCACAGGAGTAGCGCATAAGCTCATTAATGTAGGTCGCTTTACCCTTGATGTGGGAAATATGTGCAACGGCTTTTTTACACAGAGATGAGATTTTCCCCAGACATTTTACTAACACACACTTGTGAAGATAAAGCATAAAACAGGTTTACTAATTAAAAAAGATGGAATTTAAGTGATTAAAAGTGATAGAAATCCGATCAAAGCAGATTACCTAGCAAATAAACAAAAACGCAAACTAAGGTTAACATACTATATAGATTGGATATGAATTAGAAATTTCTCACCCTGACTGATGATACAAACAGTCCACCAAGTTTCCATACGCAGGCTAGAAATCCCTTGAGCCTGGGACCAGCACTTTCCCCAGTTCAGTCTTCATTCCTCAGGTGTTTCCATGAGTTCTCTTGTGTGGGGAATGACACCAGAGGTGATGTCACTTCCCACATTATATAGCAGGAAAATACAGGTACCAAAATGGAGTTTAGTGTCATGTGGTCTGGCTCCATGCCCTTGAATGCACTACTGAGCCATAGACGGTCCCGAGTGTTCTCAGGAAGGCTCACCAGATGGGGTATAACCTTCTCCTAGAGACTGTTGTTTCTTCTAATGTCCTTTTACCTGGAATAGGCCCTTCTCAACCGACTGTCTGGACTGTAAGAATTTTGCCTAGTGGGTGTCACCCAGGTGTAACTAGGTTTGAAATACAGATACATAGTCAATATTAATAACTTCAAATGCAAAAATGATACAGGCATACAAATAGGATCATTATATTCTGCCAATTATAATTTTTCCATAGAAACCTCATAAGATATTTTTTGTACAAAATGCATATAACTATGTCATCATCATATGATAAGCATACCACTATGATTAATATTGGGGACAGTTTCACAACCACCTCCTCAGCTACCCTGGAACATGCATTGGACATATAAAAAGCGGAGGTTCTTTAGGAAGAGACAAGCTTTTCCCGAGGGGCGACTTGGGGTCTCAGGAGAGTAGGCTCAGCGTGGCTGAAGGGGCTCCAGCCAGCCCAGGTATCCTCCAACATCTGGTGTGGAGGGGGTCATTGCTCCAGCCATGGGTTCTGTGGAAGCTCTGGGGGTGGGGCAGAAGGACTAGGGCTGGGGGGCTCCACCCCCTGCTCATGTTGGAAATCATAAGGAAAGTGACAGACAATAAGAGAGAAAATATCATATATTTATATCTATATAAATCCGTGGTATAGCCACAGCTTGATTACTTTTTATAGTTCTGTTCATCCCATCTCAAAAAAGATATATTAGAATTTGAAAAAGTAGAGAGAAGGGTGAAAAAATGTTTAGGTGTATGGAACAGCTTTCATATGAGGAGACGAAGAAGTGGGCTGTAGTCCACGAAAGCTTATGCTCTAATAAATTTGTTAGTCTCTAAGGTGCCACAAGTACTCCTGTTCTTTTTATTAAAAAGCCTGGAACATTTCATCTTGGAAAAGGAGAAGACTAAGCGGGGATATAATAAGAGTTCTATAAAATCGTGAGTGCTGTGAATCATGAGAAAGTGAATCAGGAAGTGTTATTTACCCCTTCGTAAGAACCAGGGGTCACCCAAGGAAGTTAGTTGGCAGCAGGTTTAAAACAAACAAATATACTTTTTACACAAAGTACAGTCAGCTGTGGAACTCATTGCCAGGGGATGTTCTGAAAGCCAAAAGAATAACTAGTCCAATACAGGACTAGATAAGCTAATGGAGGATATGTCCATCAATAGCTATTAGCCAAGATGATCAGGGATGAAGCTCCATGCTCTGGGTGTCTCTAAACCTCTGATAGTCAGAAGCTGGGAGCAGACGCAGGGGATAGATCACTCGATAATTACACTCAACTTGTTAGTTCCCTCTGAACTATCGGCACTAATCACTGTCAGAAGACAGGACACTGGGCTAAATGGGCCACAGATATGACCCAATAAGGCCGTTCTTATGTTCTTATTTTGTTCCACTGATCGATGGGCTGCCACAGACCAGCCTGTGTTACAGAGCTGGCAAAGCCACCCTAGCCGACGTCCAGGGGCTGTTCAGTGTGGGATGCTGATGGGGACTGGTGCTGACAGGGGCTAGAGCTGGGCTAGATAACAGATTTTCCCCACATTTAAATTTTGACGCTAACTTAAATGTTTCCTTTTCATCCATATTTTAGGGGGAGTGTTCATTAAAATAGACCATTTTACTCTGAAAGCTCAACTGCCATGATATTGCCCAGCTGCAGCTTCTTGGCTCCACAACAGAAATTTGAGGCTTTTCATTTGCTGCTTCCTTGCAACATAAATGAAGTTTGCACTGAATGAGTCTGTGGCTGGACTCTGGGTATGGAAAGGTCAAAATCTCCTGCCCAGTCTATGGCTGGGGTATTGTGTTCATCAGCTACTCTGAGCAGCCTTCCCATCTCTGTGCAGTCCCCTCCACCCTGTACAACGCCCCTTCAGCAGATCCTGTGGGCAGTGGCTACTGTGACAGACCCTGGTAGCACATTTGTGATGAACCTGTGCTAGCAGGGAGCTGGAGAGGGCCCTAAAGCAGTTGTGGAGGCCCAGAGATTGTGGGCGAGTGGGACTAGCTACCAGTGGATCACTGAGATCTGTGCATAACTTTGGTTATCCCTAGATCCTGGGTCTTGCCTTTCATTCCTCAGGGAGAAGGGAAGGGACCTCGACTCCTGGAATGATCTGATGGAAATTTCCATGTAGGGAGCCTTGCTTCCCTGGCCTGCACCCTGGGTCTGTAATGTAGGAAAGGGTGCAGCCACTGAGAAATCTGGTCATTTATTATTATTATTATTATTATTATTATTATTATTATTATTTCATCAAGATCACAGTTGTGACAGCATCATCTTTACCTCTCACCACCCCCGAAGTAGCCATGAGGTTAATTGGAAACATATGAACAGTGATGACAGGCTCGGATTCTAAGGAATAGAGCCTTCAGCAGGGCTGGTGCCACACTTCAGTTTTGTAGCATCGCCAGGCATCCCCTGTGATTTGCCTTCCTGCAGTTTGCATTGGTCTGTGTTGGGGTTAAAGCTGGTACACATGAAGCCAAGCATCTCAAGTTCCCTGATGGCCTAGTGGCCCCAAGGGAATGTGCAGGCATGCTTCATAAATACAGCCGCCTCCCTATCTGAACAGATACTGCCTGCTGCCTGTGCAACCTCTCCTCTGACTCCTTGTCCTTTAAGGTGAAGACGTCTGGTGTCAGCGCCTCCCCTTCTAGCAGGAATTGGGTACGTTGGCAGGTTTCACTATCTTTAAAATGTGAAGTGAAGGGGAATGGCTGCAGGCTCTTTCCATTTGCAGATGTTCTGTGCAGTGGCAGAGGATTCAGCTGGGCTGTTGGGGTGACTCAATTATGGGGCTGGAGGGCAGGCAGCACTAGGTAGCTTGGGAACCCCTCCCCTACGTAGGCCCATAATCCATGGTGGGTTGTTCAAGCTACATAGAAATCTGACATTCAAAGAGAGTTTGGAGTGTAAAAACCCCGATGCCCCAAGTCAGGATTTCTCAAGGATTCCCATTGCCGTGTGCTCTGGGCCTGATCGTACCAAGGGCTGAGTGAGAGGAGACACGGAATATCCGTGACTAGTTCTCAACTTGCCTCAGGTTTATTTGCTCCTGGAAATTGAACCAGCAAATGCATTTTCAAAGGTTTTATTCTCTGGCTCGATTGTGAAGGCAGGAATTCAGAGCTGCGTTGCTTGGTGGTAACAGGTCCTATAGGGCATATTTCTGTTTCCTGACTGGCTGAGGGCTCCAGCACTTCTGCCCTGTAGATACCCCTCAGAGTTACAGGACTACCTGCATCTCTGCCCCCTCTCTGGTCTCCAAGTGCCAGAAGTCAGGCCTCATAACCTTCCCTCTCATGGGGTGGAATCCCGTGATCCTCCCATTCTCAGACTGGGCCCTTGGTTACAACACACTCTGGGGGACTGTGATTGCGTAGCAGGTACCAGTGGATTCGGCAGCTGTGGTTCTTCACTTTGTGACCATGTGACTAATGCTGAGACAAGTGACCAGCCAGCCTTCTTGAACCAAAATAGTGTTTGATCTGAACAGACGGAATGAAGCGTAACATGGGAGAATAGGATGGTTTTCCAAGAACAGTCTGTACACGTCTCTGACTCCAAGTCCTCCCACACTGATGCAGACACAGGCAGGCCAAGGGCCTTCAGATTTCCCCAGCGGTGTCTGTCCTTGCAGTCTGAAGAGCTTCTCAGCAAAAGCTGCCCCATCTCTGCACAGACTCCCAGCGCTGGCAAAACAAGCTGTGTAACATGGCTGGAGCCCGGAAATAGGCTCTTCCCAACGTGTAGCTCCAGTGTTGTCTCTCAACCTCCCTGAAGTGCTGACTGAGCGATGGCTTTTTCTTGATCTGTGACTTCCCATCTTGTTTGTTTTCTAGCAGCCTGCTATTGAACTAAGAAGAGCCAAACTGGTTACACCTAATAAAGCCTTAACATAAACATCCCAAAGGTTAACCCAATATAGCTCTACAGCAAACATCCCAACAACTGGGCTTAACAGACACATTCAGTTTGGCAGCTCAGCTCCATGTCTGTCCCAGTGCCGTTCCCGGGTGCTACGGATTTTATTAATACAGGTCATAGACAGTGAGAGAGAGAGAGAGAGAGAAACTACTTTCCTGTGGGAAACGAAGTTCCATTTCCATGAATACTCATGCATTTGACTTTCAAATCCACGTTCTGCAAACCATCATTCTGGCTGAATAACAGGTGCTGGGGTTACCATGTACTAGAGACTGAGAGCTCAGGGAATGATTTTTTCTATACTGATCCAATGCCTGTTACCACTCCAGATACAGGCCACAGACTGACAGAACAGAACCTGAGGAGAACCAGTCAGCTATTAACCCAGGGACAGGGGAACCACTAGACTTTTGTTTTCTGACAAGTGACTGAACGGGGGCTGAGACGTTGCGATCTTCTCAGGTTCTGAAGAAATCCAGATGACAGACACTACATTTTAAGTCCCACTCTAACCTGAGAAATCACCTCTGAAAGAAGATCGGAGTGGAAGGACTGGGTTGACAGGTGTGTACTAAAATACAGATATGTAAATGTTATGTCAACATTTTTAATTGTAATACAAATTTTACACATCAAACTTTCATGACATGAAGGTATATCGAAAGCCAGCAGCACAGTTGTTAGAATCTCTACAGGAAGGAGCAGTGGTAACTTTACTGCTTAATGGATTTTGCTTTAGAAAGTATTTCAGAAATACTCCACGTACTATTTGGAAAAGGTTGTATGCTATGAACTCCTTATTCTGTGAATCATAGAAGAATAGGATTGGGAGATCTCAGGATGTCATCTAGTCCAACCCCCTGCTCAAAGCAGGACCAACCCCAATTAAATCATCCCAGCCACAAGTTTGTGGAGCCGGGTCTTAAAAACCTATATGGATGGAGATTCCACCACCTCCCTAGGTAACCCATTCCAGTGCTTCACCACCCTCCTAGTGAAGTATGGTTTCCTAATAGCCAACCTAGACCTCCACTACTGCAACTTGAGACATTTGCTCCTTGCTCTGTCATTTGCCAACACTGAGAACAGCCAAACTCCATTCTCTTTGGAAGACCTGAGAAAAAGACCGCTGGTCTGTGTTTCAGCAAAGAATAGGGCAGAGGTGCAGGAAAGGAGAGTGTAATAGTGGTTGTATTTAATTATCACCTTACACGAGCATGGCTGAAGTAACTTGCACACTGAAGAGGATATTACTGCAAACCTACTGTTTGCACTATTCATACATTTGTGATGCCAACCCTTTCTCTGCCCAAATGAAGTAACTGTCCGCGTTAGCTTATATCTTTGCAGATACCTACAGACGCTTGGGCGGGGAGAGGGAGCAGTTCCTCTAAGGATGAGGAGAAACCTGTAGGATGATCAGACTTTCTGGATTCAGTCAACGTTGGCCAGGCAACATACTTCAGCTTCTCCTGGAGGGATTCTTAGGGGTCAGAGTGTATCACCAGGAGCATTTGTTGAGGGAAAATGAATAGAGCCTGGTTCTTATCGAATTTACACATGTAAATCTGGAGTGACGCAGTTAAAGTCAATGTTATTGAATTCAGAACATGGACTTGGTAATTTTTCCCATGTGCTGAAAAGAGGCAGTGGCATAATTTGGACTCTCAGGAATGGAGAAAATAATTATATATATATAAAATGAGAAAATGAAACACATTTACGAATATCTTCAATGCCGCACAGATAAATATACATGTCATTTTACAATGGGCCACACTCAGAAGTGGAGGGCCAGAAAGGGTGTCTGTGGGAAGGTCACAATTGTAAAATCACACAGTGTTCAAGGAGGCTGCAGAACTCCCAGTCACAGGATATGAACGGGGCAAAGAGCTTAGCAGGATTCATAGAGGGACTGGGTGTTTATATGGGTAACCAGAAAATCCAAATACACTAGTAAGGACTGATTTGAAAACCCTTTTGAATTCCTCTAAGCCTTCCTAATTTACATCACAAAATATCTCTAACTAGTGGGTGTCAGGGGGAATCTTTGAGAGCAGGTTATCTCAGAACTGCCTATTGCAGGTCTCCTTCCATCTTCCTCTGAAGAATGTGGAACTGGCCAGTGGATACTGGGTTAGATGGGCTATGGATCTGATGCAGTCTGGAAATGTCTATCTTGCTATCGGTGGTGTAAATCCAAGACTTGGTTTTTGCTAATTTTTCTTTAGCTCCTGGGAGTCTCTAGACTTGTACTAAGAGCAGAAAGATGTCTTGTTAAATAACATCTAGTTTCCTGTTCTTTTTTCTTTCAGGAAGGAAAGTTCAAAGCTTCTTGGATCTCCCAGTATATAATGTCAGCCATCAATGACACCAAATTCAAATTCACAGTGTTCCTTCTCACCGGGATACCTGGGCAGGAACACATCCACAATCTCTGGATCTCTCTTCCATTCTGCATAATGTATGTTATTTCAATATTAGGAAATTCATTCATTCTGTTCATTATAAAAACAGATCCAAGCCTCCATGAGCCCATGTATATTTTCCTTTCCATGTTGGGCTTCACAGACCTTGGCTTATTGATAGCCACCATGCCGACGATATTGGGCATATTCTTGTTTAACTCTAGGGAGATCAGTTTGGATGCCTGTTTTGGCCAGTTATTTTTTATCCAGTCACTTCATTGCATTGAATCTTCCGTGCTCTTGTTGATGGCCTTTGACCGCCTCATCGCAATCCGTGATCCGCTGAGATATGCCTCCATCTTAACCCTGCCGAGAATAGCCAAGATGGGACTGGTGTGTGTTCTAAGAGGGGTGGCCGTAATGCTCCCACTCCCCCTTCTCCTGAAACGGTTCCAATACAGTCGAGTGAATGTCCTCTCCCATTCTTACTGCATGCACCAGGAGGTCATGATGATGGCTTGTTCGGATATCAGTGTCAACAATATCTATGGCTTGTTTATTACAGTCATAATTTTGGTGTTGGACTCGCTGCTTATCTTCCTCTCTTATGTGATGATCCTCAAAACAGTGCTGAGCATGGCATCCCACAAGGAGTTCCTCAGAGCCCTGAACACCTGTGTCGCCCACCTCTGTGCTGTCCTGCTTTTCTACACTCCAGAGTTCAGCCTGACTTTGATACACAGATTCGGGAATGGCTCTTCTCCCTTGCTTCAGATCGTCCTGGGCTACGTCAACCTGCTGGTCCCTCCTCTGATTAACCCAATCGTGTACAGCGTGAAAAGCAAACACCTTCGTTCAAGGATAATCAGGGTGTTCGTGAAGTGAAGGGTCAGTTTATTACCCGGCCCCAGTGCTGATAGCATATGATGCAAGAAAAATGGGACACGTCGACTTATTCCATCCTGGACCCTTCTATCTGTGATGACATGAGCTACTGATCTCCACTCTGTACAGACAGGTTCAGATGGAGTCTAAGGCCTGAAGCAATGTTATAGGGGTTGTTTCCACTCACTGTTGAGGGAGGACAGTAGTGCACTGGGGAAAGGAGACCAAGGCCGGCAGCAGCATTTACAATGGGATTGTGTTTGTGGAGAGCCAGGGAACCGGTAGGATGTTGGCCCATAAAGAACCATATCAGTGTCTGCTCCAACCTCAGAATTCCTGACAATACTCTCAATAAAGAGAAGGGACATGGATGTTATTTCCCATTCCACTTGGCCTGTCAATGTCCCGTCTCTGGTTAAACATCCTTGGACCATGAAAAAAGCAGCAGAGCTGTTCTGTGGTCACAGTCCTGACCGTTCCTGAGCATTCTGGGTGCTGTGTGATCCATGGGCGCTGCACCAGCTGTTGTCAGGGGCTGTTCAAGGGGCATGGACACCCACCCTTCCCCCACGCCTTCAGCCAGGTGCTTGTGACTGAGTCATACCAGAGACATCATTAATGCAGGAGCTGCAAGAGAAGCCATTTAGGCAATCCCCTCCTCATCACCACCGTTGGTGGCTCTGCACATAGCACACCTCCTGAGGTCACTCCACATGGAAGCAGAGCGGAACTGGCTGTGTGAGTGAGGGTCTGACATACAGGCAAGAGACTCAGGCCCATATTCCCCTCCCCTCCGTTTCTGCTACCCAAGCAATGCAAAGGGGTAGAAAAGGTTCTCAGCTCCCCAACAGAGTCATGGCAATCTCCTGTCCCAGTCCAGCCCCCTCAGTGTAAGGTGACCCCCTTCTAAAAAGGAAAAAGCAAGACAAATGCAGGAGCCCTATCCCCTCCACGGCTTCACCCCGGTGCTCTTTTTCCCCCTGAACTCCCACCTCCTGTTCCTTCTCTTCCCCCAAGCTCTACCCTCTGACCAGGCCGGATCTCAGAGCCAGGCCATGGTAAAAGTCCAGGGAGGAAGCGCCACTCTGGGAAACCCCAGACCCTCCACTTGCCCCATTCAGGGGATGTGGCCTTGGGGGAAAGACGAGCAGGGTGGGACCTCATAACGAGGGGGGACTAAGGACCTCAGCCCCCCAACAGTGCAAAGAGTGGCTGTGCCCATGAGCAGATATGGATTGGCACTCTAGGGAATTCAGGACAAACGCTGTTCCAGAGTCTTTCAGCCCACACTGGGACTTCAACTCTGCATTTTGGGACTCTCTTCCTCAATTAGAATCATAGAATCATAGAATATCAGGATTGGAAGGGACCTCAAGAGGTCATCTAGTCCAACCCCCTGCTCAAAGCAGGACCAATTCCCAGCTAAATCATCCCAGCCAGGGCTTTGTCAAGCTAGGCCTTAAAAACTTCCAAGGAAGGAGACTCCACCACCTCCCTAGATAACACATTCCAGTGTTTCACCACCCTCCTAGTGAAATAGTGTTTCCTAATATCCAACCTGGACCTCCCCCACTGCAACTTGAGACCATTGCTCCTTGTTCTGTCATCTGGTACCACTGAGAACAGCTGAGCTCCATCCTCTTTGGAACCCCCCTTCAGGTAGTTGAAGGCTGCTATCAAATCCCCCCTCATTCTTCTCTTCTGGAGACTAAACAATCCCAGTTCCCTCAGCCTCTCCTCATAAGTCATGTGCTCCAGACCTCTAATCATTTTTGTTGCCCTCCGCTGGACATTTTCCAATTTTTCCACATCCTTCTTGTAGTGTGGGGCCCAAAACTGGACACAGTATTCCAGATGAGGCCTCACCAATGTCGAATAAAGGGGAACGATTACGTTCCTCGATCTGCTGGCAATGCCCCTACTTATACAGCCCCACATGCCGTTAGCCTTCTTGGCAACAAGAGCACACTGTTGATTCATATCCAGCTTCTCGTCCACTGTGACCCCTAGGTCCTTTTTTGCAGAACTGCTTCCTAGACATTTGGTCCCTAGTCTGTAGCAGTACATGGGATTCTTCCGTCCTAAGTGCAGGACTATGCACCTGTCCTTGTTGAACTTCATCAGGTTTTTTTGGGCCCAATCCTCTAATTTGTCTAGTTCCCTCTGTATCTGATCCCTACCCTCTAGTGTATCTACCACGCCTCCTAGTTTAGTGTCATCTGCAAACTTGTTGAGAGTGCAGTCCACACCATCCTCCAGATCATTAATAAAGATATTAAACAAAACCGGCCCCAGGACCGACCCTTGGGGCACTCCGCTTGAAACTCGCTGCCAACTAGACATGGAGCCATTGATCACTACCCGTTGAGCCCGACGATCTAGCCAGCTTTCTATCCACCTTACAGTCCATTCATCCAGCCCATACTTCTTTAACTTGGCGGCAAGAATACTGTGGGAGACCGTATCAAAAGCTTTGCTAAAGTCAAGGAATAACACATCCACTGCTTTCCCCTCATCCACAGAACCAGTTATCTTATCATAGAAGGCAATTAGGTTAGTCAGGCACGACTTCCCCTTGGTGAATCCATGCTGACTGTTCCTGATCACTTTCCTCTCTTCTAAGTGTTTCATAATTGATTCCTTGAGGACCTACTCCATGATTTTTCCAGGGACTGAGGTGAGGCTGACTGGCCTGTAGTTCCCCGGATCCTCCTTCTTCCCTATTTTAAAGATGGACACTACATTAGCCTTTTTCCAGTCATCTGGGACCTCCCCCAATGCCCATGAGTTTTCAAAAATAATGGCTAATGGCTCTGCAATCTCATCCGCCAACTCCTTTAGGAGCGCATCTGGCCCCATGGACTTGTGCACATCCAGTTTTTCTAAATAGTCCCGAACCACTTCTTTCTCCACAGAGGGCTGGTTACCTTTTCCCCATATTGTGCTGCCCAGTGCAGCAGTCTGGGAGCTGACCTTGTTCGTGAAGACAGAGGCAAAAAAAGCATTGAATAGCTTTTTCCACATCCTCGGTCACTAGGTTGCCTCCCTCATTCAGTAAGGGGCCCACACTTTCCTTGACTTTCTTCTTCTTGCTAACATACCTGAAAAAACCCTTCTCGTTACTCTTAACATCTCTTGCTAGCTGCAACTACAAGTGTGATTTGGCCTTCCTGATTTCACTCCTGCATGCCTGAGCAATATTTTTATACTCCTCCCTGGTCATTTGTCCAATCTTCCACTTCTTGTAAGCTTCTTTTTTGCGTTTAAGATCAGCAAGGATTTCACTGTTTAGCCAAGCTGGTCGCCTGCCATATTTACTATTCTTTCTACACATCGGGATGGTTTGTTCCTGCAACCGCAATAAGGATTCTTTAAAATACAGCCAGCTCTCCTGGACCCCTTTGCCCTTCATGTTATTCTCCCAGGGGATCCTGCCCATCTGTTCCCTGAGGGAGTCAAAGTCTACTTTTCTGAAGTCCAGGGTCCGTATTCTGCTGCTCTCCTTTCTTCCTTGTGTCAGGATCCTGAACTCGACCATCTCATGGTCACTGCCTCCCAGGTTCCCATCCACTTTTGCTTCTCCTACTAATTCTTCCCTGTTTGTGAGCAGCAGGTCAAGAAAAGCTCTGCCCCTAGTTGGTTCCTCCAGCATTTGCACCAGGAAATTGTCCCCTACACTTTCCAAAAACTTCCTGGATTGTCTGTGCACCGCTGTATTGCTCTCCCAGCAGATATCAGAGTGATTAAAGTCTCCCATGAGAACCAGGGCCTGCAATCTAGCAACTTCTGCTAGTTGACAAAAGAAAACCTCGTCCACCTCATCCCCCTGGTCTATAGCAGACTCCAACCATGATATCCCCCTTGTTGCTCACACTTCTCAACTTTATCCAGAGATTCTCAGGTTTTTCTGCACTTTCATACCGGAGCTCTGAGCAGTCATACTCCTCTCTTACATACAACGCAACTCCCCCACCTTTTCTGCCCTGCCTGTCCTTCCTGAACAATTTATATCCATCCATGACAGTACTCCAGTCATGTGAGTTATCTCACCAAGTCTCTGTTATTCCAATCACATCATAGTTCCCTGACTGTGCCAGGACTTCCAGTTCTCCCTGCTTGTTTCCCAGGCTTCTTGCATTTGTGTATAGGCACTTAAGATAACTCATCCATCGTCCCTCTTTCTCAGCATGAGACAGGAGTCCTCCCCTCTTGCACTTTCCTGCTTGTGCTTTCTCCCAGGATCCCATTTCCCCACTTACCTCAGGGCTTTGGTCTCCTTCCCCCAGTGAACCTAGTTTAAAGCCCTCCTCACTAGGTTAGCCAGCCTGCTGACGAAGATGCTCTTCCCTCTCTTCGTTAGGTGGAGCCCGTCTCTGCCTAGCACTCCTCCTTCTTGGAACACCATCCCATGGTCGAAGAATCCAAAGCCTTCTCTCCAACACCACCTGCATAGCCATTCGTTGACTTCCATGATTCGACGGTCTCTACCCAGGCCTTTTCCTTGCATAGGGAGGATGAATGAGAACACCACTTGCGCCTCAAACTCCTTTATCCTTCTTCCCAGAGCCACGTAGTCTGCAGTCATCCGCTCAAGGTCATTCTTGGCAGTATCATTGGTGCCCACGTGGAGAAGCAGGAAGGGGTAGCGATCCGATGGCTTGATGAGTCTCGGCAGTCTCTCTGTCACATCGTTATCCTAGCTCCTGGCAAGCAGCAGACCTCTCGGTTTTACCGGTCGGGGCGGCAGATAGGTGACTCAGTCCCACTGAGGAGGGAGTCCCCGACCACCACCACCCTCCTCCTCCTCTTGGGAGTGATGGTCGTGGAACCCCAATCCCTAGGACAGTGCATCTTTTGCCTTCCAATCGGTGGAGTCTCCTTCTGCTCCCTTCCCTCAGATGGGTCATCTACTCCACTCTCCGCATTAGTACCTGTAGAGAGAACATGGAAACGTTTGCTCACCTGTATCTCCATTGCTGGTACATGGACGCTCCTTTTTCTCCTTCTGGAGGTCTCAGGCTGCCAAACTTCTTCACTATCCTTCTGTCCCTGCTGCACCTGCTCTGAATCTTCAGAACATTGTGGCCTTAGAAGCATATCCTGACGTCTGTCCAGGAAATCTTCATTTTCCCTTATGCAACGCAGAGTCGATACTCGTTTCTCCAGCCCTCGAACCTTCTCTTCCAATATGGAGACCAGCTTGCACTTTGTACAGACAAAGTCGCTTCTGTCCTGTGGAAGAAAGACAAACATGGCACAACCTGTGCAGGTTACAACAGCTGATTGCTCACCTTCCATATCACCGTCCTCTTAAGAGCTTCCTCAAATGTTGCAGGAACTACTCAGAGAAACCTGCAGATGAAAGCCTCAGTGAGCTCTCCCCAGGCAAACTCCCTCTGTTAGCCTCTGCTGTTCGCTGCTCAGCTGGTTCGCTGCTGACTGCCCTTATATACCAGTCAGGCCCACTAAAGGCCCTCCTGGAACAATGCACTCCCAATTCACACTTTTCAAACAAACAAGCAAGCAATCAAGCACACGGTCCAACTGACCAACTGTCCCAGCAGCAGACACTCAGATACTCACCAACACAGCCCCACTGATGCAGCACTTAGAGTACCTCCTCTCGGACAGCTCCCAGGCAAACTCCCTCTGTTAGCGGGATGTGTTGTACACCTTAATGCAATGGCCATTAGAGGTGGTGTGTTGGGGATTGTCCCCTTTATGGGTATGAGAGATTAGGGGTGTCAGTGACTTTTGGAGCTGACAGGAGATTTGTAGAGCCAGCTAGTGGGAGGGAGGAAGATGGTCCTGGGGAAATCCCAGGCCACTGTTTCTTTTAGGGCCTGGGACAAGGGCCTTGGAGAGAAGGGCATGGCTCTCTTTACTCCAGGAAAAACAGGAGGAGCTGTAGAAGGGAAGGCAGGCTGAATCCTCTCTCCAATGATGGGCAACACAAGCAGGGGTCAGACAGCTGCCCTGGCTCAGCCCAGGGGAAAGGAACTGAGATATCATGGGTACCAGATGGGGAGAAGCCAGTGAGGTTGCAGCAAGCCTGAAACAAGACTGACCCCAGCAAGCAGGGGGTCCTGAATAAAGGTGGAGGATGGAACCGGAGGGTAGGAAAGCCTGTGATTTGGAGAAGACTGAATTAATGTGACCCCACATTAATTCTCGTTCTCGTTTCAAGTATCCCAGGCTGAGAGTATGTCATTGCAAGGACCTTAGAGGGAAGGGCAGGGTGCCTCCTATGCTACCTAAGACCCCAAGGGGGCATTCTGGGGAGGCTCCTGTCCACAGGATCTTGGCCATAGTGGGTTGTGCCCTTGCAAGTCATTACCACCGGGCGTATATCAGCCCAGCCCCCAGGCAGCTCTAAAGTCCACTGAGGCAGCGGGAGAACAGACCAGTGAATCAAACCACTCCTGGCCCTCCCCGCTCTCTACAGCTGAGGTGGGAGCTCTGCTGGCAAAACAGAGAACTGAGCCAGGTCTGTCACTGCTCAGATGGCTGGAAGGCTGGCCTTGTGGTCTAGCACTGCTCTATGACTCAGAACAATTGGGTCTGATTGCCTTGTTTTGTGTGAATGTGGGCAAGACATTGCCTGTCTCTGAGCCTCTGCACAGGTGGATAATAGACCTGCCCTGCCGCACAGTGGTGGAGGGAGAATAAAGATAGTCAAGGTGATCAGATACCCTCAGACCCTAGGATCAGGGCTATGTCATGCTTCACCAGAGCAACATTTCTGACATTTGTCTACAAAAGGCCTCTTACCACAGCCTCCCATGACAGCTGGCTTCTGAGAAGCCCTGAGACTCAAGCACCGAGGTGTCTGTGGCAGATGTGGGGGTGCTCAGGGGTGACAGTGAGGGGTAGGGAGTGGATTTCTGAGGAGAGTGTTGGAGTGTCACAGTTATGCTGGGAGTTTCAGCACAGTCACTGGTCCATCTTAGATGTCTGCTGGGAGAAAGCAGTCAGAGAGCAAAGGTCAGCTCCACATCTTGGCCCTGTAACATAGACACAGCTGAGCACTACAGTGAGTGGGCCCAGGCTCGCACAGGTTTCAGCAAAGGCTACTTCCCGAAAAAAGGGGCAAACAGATGGGAAGATGCTCTCAGAGACACAGGGAAACTAGGCTGGGTCCCAAGAGATCCTTGTCTTCCCAAAAGAATGTAAGTTGGTCCAAAAGAATGTAAGAAGTTCTCTATCTCCTGAGCAAAGCCTGTCTAACTTAGCTTGTAGTGATATGTCAGATAGATTAGTGTAGACATATGACCACTGCCTGATATTTTAAAACCATTTCTTCTAATACTGTGTGCTGTTTGCAATTAAACCTACTAGTTTTAAGGAGGCTGATGGTGACTGTATAGCTCTGGTCAGAAGCATCCTAAGGAAAGATGCTGAGGTGTCCAGTGGGACCTGCTTGGTGATAAGTGTTTAGCATAGATGGGTGTTGTTCCCAGCTGGAAGAGTGGCATAATTGTGATATTCCCCCAAAGACAGGAAAGATCATGGTTTAGAGGGTAAAGAGACCATATACACAGTTTTACTGTGACAATCCTAATTCTTCTTGGCCAATATCTATTCTTATTGAAAAAAGAACAGGAGTACTTGTGGCACCTTAGAGACTAACGAATTTATTATAGCATAAGCTTTCGTGGACTACAGCCCACTTCTTCGGATGTGTATAGAGTGGAACATATATTGAGGAGATATATATACACACATACAGAGAGCATGAACAGGTGGGAGTTGTCTTACCACTCTAGCCAATGTCCAGGGGATGTTCAGTGTGGGATGCTGATGGGGTCTGGTGCTGACAGACGCTGGAGCTGGGCTAGATAACAGATTTTCCCCACATTTAAATTTTGACCGGAACTGAAATGTTTCTTTTTCATCCATATTTTAGGGGGAGTTTTCATACAAAATAGATCATTTTTTTCAAAAGCTCAGCTGCCATGATATTGCCCAGCTGCAGCTTCTTGGCTCCACCACAGAAATTGGAGGGTTTTCATTTGCTGCTTCCTCACAACAGAAATGAACTTTGCACTGAATGAGTCTATGGCTGGACTCAGGGTATGGAAAGGTCAAAACATCCTGCCCAGTCTATGGCTGGGGTATTGTTCCCATCAGTTACTCTATCAGCCTTCCCGTCTCTGAAGTTCCCTGATGGCCAAGTGGCCCCCAAGGGAATGTGCAGACATGCTTCATAAACACAGTTGCCTCCCTATCTGAACAGATACTGCCTGCTGCCCTGCAACCTCTCCGATGACTCCTTGTCCTTTTGGATGAAGACCTCTGGTGTCAGCGGCTCCTCTTCTAGCAGGAATTGGGTACGTTGGCAGGTTTCACTAGCTTTAAAATGCAAAGTGATGTGTAAAGGCTGTAAGCTGTTTCCATTGGCAGATGTTCTGTGCAGTGGCAGAGCACTCAGCTGGGCTGTCGGGGTGACTCAGTTATGGGGCTGGAGGACAGGCAGCGCTAGGTAGCTTGGGAACCCGTCCCCTACATATGCCCATGGTCCACATTCAGTTGTTCAAGCTACATAGAAATCTCACGTTCAAAGTGAGCTTGGAGTGTTAAAACCCTGATGCCCCAAGTCGGGATTTCTCAAGGGTTACCATTTCTCAAGGTGCCCGATCCTACCAGGGGCTAGGTTGAGGAGACCCAATGCAATATCCGTGACTAGTTCCCAACTCGCCTCAGGTTTATTTCCCCCTGGAAATTGAACCAGCAAATGCATATTCAAAGGTTTTATTCTCTGGTTCGATTCTGATGGCACGAATTCAGAGCTGCTTTGCTCTGTGGTAACAGGTCCTATAGGGCATATTTATGTTTCCTGACTGGCTGAGAGCTCCAGCACTTCTGCCCTGTAGATACCCGTCAGAGTTACAGGACCACCTGCATGTCTGCCCCATCTCTGGTCTCCATATGCCAGATGTCAGACCTCATAACCTTCCCTCTCATGGAGTGGAATCCCACGATCCTCCTGACCTCATCCTGGGCCCTGGGCTAAAACACACTGCGGGGGACTGTGCTTGTCCAGCAAGTCCCGGTGGGTTCAGCACCTGCGGTTCTTCCCTTTGTGAGCATGTGACTAATGCTGAGACGAGTGACCAGCCAGCCTCACTGAACCAAAATACTGTTTAATCTGAAAAGTAGGAATAAAGCATAACGTGGGAGAATAAGAGGTTTTTCCAAGAACAGTCTGTACATGTCTCTGACTCCAAGTCCTCCCACACTGATGCAGGCAGACGGAGGCCCAGGTCATTCAGATTTCCCCAGTGCTGTCTGTCCTTGCAGTCTTAAGAGCTTCTCAGTAAAAGCTGCCCCATCTCTGCACAGACTCCCAGCGCTGGCAAAACAAGCTGTGTGATGTGGCTGGAGCCCGGAAATAGGCTCTTCCCAGCTTGTAGCTCCAGTGTTGTCTCTCAACCTCCCTGAAGTGCTGAGTGAGCGATGGCTTTTCTTGATCTGTGCCTCCCATCCTGTTTGTTTTCCAGCAGCCTGCTATTAAATTATGAAGATCCATACTGGTTTCACCCAATAAAGCTGTAACATACACATCCCAAAAGTTAACCCAATACAGTTACACAGCAAACATCCCAACAACTGGACTTAACATACACATTCACTATGGCAGCTCAGCTCCATGTCTGTCCCAACGCCGTTCCCGCGTGCTATGAATTTTATGAGTACAGGCCAGAGACAGTCAGAGAGAGAGAGAGAGCAATAGACTATTTTACTGTGGGAAATGAAGTTCCATTTCCATGAATACTCATGCATTTGACTTCCTGCAAACTCTCATCCTGGCTGTATAACAGCTGCTGAGGTTACTATGTACTAGGGAGTGAGAGCTCAGGGAATGGATATTTTCTATACTGATTCCAGGGCCTGTTACCACTCCAGATACAGGCTACAGACTGACAGAACAGAACCTGAGGAGAACCAGTCAGCTACTAACCCAGGGACAGAGGAGCTACTAGACTTTTGTTTGCTGACAAGTGACTGAATGAGGGGTAAGACACTGCGATCTTTTCAGTTTTTGAAGAAATCCCAATGACAGAAGCTACACTTTAAGTCCCACTGTAACCTGAGAAATCATCTCTGAACAAATATCCGAGAGGAAAGACTGGGTGGACATGTGTGTGCTAAAGTGCAGATGTGTAAATGTTATGCGAAAACTTGTAATTGTAATACGAATTTTACACATCAAACTTTCATGACATGCAGCTATATTGAAAGCCATCAGCAGAGTTATTAGAAACTCTACAGGAAGGAGCGGTGGTAACTTTACTGCTTAATAGATTTTGCTTTAGAAAGTGTTTTAGAAATACTCCACATACTATTTTGAAAGGTTTTATGCTATGAACTCCTTGTTCAGTGAATCATAAAAGCATAGAATCATAGAAGACTAGCATTGGAAGAGACCTCAGGAGTTCATCTAGTCTAACGCCCTGCTGAAAGCAGGACCAACCCCAACTAAATCATCCCAGCCAGGACTTTGTCAAACCAGGCCTTAAAAACCTCTATGGATGGAGATTCCACCACCTCCTCAGGTAACCCACTGTAGTGCTTCACTATCCTCCTCGTGAAATAGTGATTTCTAATATCCAGTCTACACCTCCCCCACTGCAACTTGAGACCATTGCTCCTTGTTCTGTCATCTACCACCACTGAGAACAGCCGACCTCCATCCTTTTTGAAACTCCACTTCAGGTAGTTGAAGGCTGCTTTCAAATCCCCCCTCACTTTTCTCTTCTGCACACTAAACAAGCCCAGTTCCCACAGCCTCTCCTCGTAAGTCATGTGTCCTAGCCTCTGATCATTTTCGTTGCCCTCCTCTGGACTCTCTCCAATTTGTCCACATCACTTCTTTAGTGGGGGGGCCCAAAACTGGACCCAATACTCCAGATGTAGCCTCACTAATGCCAAATAGAAGGGAATAATCACTTCCTTCAATCTGCTGGCAATGCTCCTACTAATGCAGCCCAATATGCCTTTAGCTTTCTTGGCAACAAGGGCACCCTGCTGACTCATATCCAGCTTCTCATCCACTGTAATCCCCAGGTCCTTTTCTGCAGAACTGCTGCTTAGCCAATCGGTCCCCAGCCTATAGTGGTGCATGGGATTCTTCCATCCTAAGCGCAGGACTCTGCTCTTGTCCTTGTTGAACCTCAGATTTCTTTTGGCCCAATACTCCAATTTGTCTGGGTCACTCTGTACTCTATCTCTACCCTCCAGTGAATCTACCTCTCCCGGGAAGCTTAGTGTCATCTGTGAGCTTGCTGAAGGTGCAATCCATCCCATCATCCAGATCATTAATAAAGATTTTGAATAGTTGTATGATACTGTCTCCTGGTAATTAACAAGAAGCTGTTTCTAATCATGGTCATGAACACAATACTTCTGCAATACCTGTGCAAGACTTTCCAAAAAGTCCTGAGCAAAAGACCGCTGGTTTGTGTTTCAGCAAAGAGTAGGGCAGAGGTGCAGGAAAGGGGAGTGTAATATGGTTGTATGTAATTATCACCTTACATGAGAATGGCTGAAGTAACTTGCACACTGAAGAGGATATTAGTGCAAACCTACTGTTTGCACTATTTTGGCATTTGTGATGCCAAACCTTTCTCCACCCAGATGAAGTAACTGTCTGTGTCAATTTGTATCTTTGCAGATAGCTACAGACCCTTGCACGGGGAGAGGGAGCAGTACCTCTAAGGATGAAGAGAAACCTGTAGGATGATCAGACTTTCTGGATTCAGTCAATGTTGGCCAGGCAATGTACATCAGCTTCTCCTGTAGGGATTCTTGGGGGTCAGAGTGCATCACCAGGAACATTTGTTGAGGGAAAATGAATAGAGCCTGGTTCTTATCGAATTTACACATGTAAATCTGGAGTGACGCAGTTGAAGTCAATGTTAGTAAATTCAGAATGTGGACTTGGGAATTTTTCCCATTTGCTGCAAGAGGCAGTGGCATAATTTGGACTCTCAGGAATGGAGAAAATAATTATAAATATATAAAATGAGGCAAAGAAACACATTTATAAATATCTTCAAAGCAGCACAGATAAATATCATGACCGTTTTCACCATCCACTTGCCATGTGTTTGTACACATGTCATGATACAATGGGCCACACTCAGAAGTGGAGGGCCAGAAAGAGTGTCTGTGGGAAGGTCACAATTGTAAAATCACACAGTGCTGAAGTAGGCTGCAGAACTCCCAGTCACAAGTTATCAATGGAGCTAAGAGCCTAGCAGGATTCAAAGAGGGACTGGATGTTTATATGGCTAACCAGACAATCCAATTACACAAGTGAGGGCTGTTAGCATGTGGAACTGGCCAGTGGATACTGGGTTACATGGGCTACAGCTCTGATCCAGTCTGGCAGTGCCTATCTTGATATTGCTGGTATAAATCCAAGACTTTGTTTTTGCTGATTTTTCATTAGCTCCTGGGAGTCTCCAGACTGGTACTGAGAGTAGAAAGATGTCTCTTTAAATATCATCTAGTTTCCTGTTCTTTTTCCTTTCAGGAAGGAAACTTCAAAACTCCTTGGATCTGCAGAGTACATAATGTCATCTGTCAATGACACTAAATTCAAATCCGCAGTGTTCCTTCTCACTGGGATACCTGGGCAGGAAGACGTCCAAAATCTCTGGATCTCTCTCCCCTTGTGCTTAATGTATGTTATTTCAATATTAGGAAATTCAGTCATTCTGTTCATTATAAAAACAGATCCAAGCCTCCATGAGCCCATGTACATTTTCCTTTCCATGTTGGGCATCACAGACCTTGGATTATTGATAGCCACCATACCCACTGTACTGGGCATATTCTTGTTTAACTCTAGGAAGATCAGCTTCGATGCCTGTTTTGCCCAGTTGTTCTTTATCCAGTCACTTCAATGCATTGAATCCTCTGTGCTCTTGTTTATGGCCTTTGACCGCTTCATCGCAATCCGTGATCCGCTGAGATATGTCTCAATCTTAACCTTGCCAAGAATAGGCAAGATGGGACTGGTGTGTGTGCTAAGAGGGGTGGTCGTAATACTCCCATTCCCGCTTCTCCTGAAGAGGTTCCAATACTGTCGAGCCAATGTCCTCTCCCATGCTTACTGCCTGCACATGGAGGTCATGACAATGGCATGTGCGGACATCACAGTCAACAACATCTATGGCTTGTTTACTACAGTCCTAACGGTGGGGTTGGACTGGCTGCTCATCTTCCTCTCTTATGTGATGATCCTCAAAACAGTGCTGAGCATCGCGTCCCACAAGGAGTTCCTCAGGGCCCTAAACACCTGCGTCGCCCACCTCTGCGCCGTCCTGCTCTTCTACACTCCAGAGTTCAGCCTGACTTTGCTACACAGATTCGGGAAGGGCTCTTCTCCCTTGCTTCCGATTGTCCTGGGCTATGTCTACCTGCTGGTTCCTCCTCTGATTAACCCAATCGTGTACAGCGTGAAAAGCAAACACCTTCGTTCGAGGATAATCAGGGTGTTGGTGAAGTGAAGGGTCAGTTTATCACCCGGCCCCCGTTCTGATAGCATATGAAACAGAAACACAGGACACGGCGACTTGTTCCATCCTGGACCCTTCTATCTGTGATGACATGAGCTACTGATCTCCACTCAGTACAGACAGGTTCAGATGGGGTCTAAGGCCTGAAGCAAAGGTATAGGGGTTGTTTCCACCCACTGTTGAGGGAGGACAGTGCACTGGGGGAAGGAGACCAAGGCAGGCCGCAGCATTTACAATGTGACTGTGTTCATGGAGAGCCAGGGGACAGGTAGGATGTTGGCCCATAAAGAGCCATATTGCTGCTGCGCCACCCTCAGAAATCCTGTCAATACTGTCAATAAAGAGAAGGGACGTGGATGTTGTTTCCCATTACACCTGGCCTGTCACTGTCTTGTTTCTAGTTAAACATCCTTGGGCCATGAAAACAGCTGCCGAGCTGTTTTGCGGTCACTGTCCTGGCCCTTCCTGAGCGCTCTGGGTGCTGTGTGATCCATGGGGCTGCATCAGCTGTGGACAGGGGCTATTCAAGGGGCACAGACACCCACCCTCCCCCCACACCCTCAGCCAGGTGCTTGTGACTGAGTTGTGTCAGAGACATGATTATTGCAGGAGCTTCAAGAGAAGCTATTCAGGCAGCCCCCAACTACCACCGTTGGTGGCTCTGCACACAGCACACCTGATGAGCCCACTCCACACAGAAGCAGAGCAGAGCTGGCTGAGTGAGTCAGAGGCTGACACACAGGAGTCCTGGGAAGAGACTCAGGCTCGTATTCCCCTCCCCTCCGTTTCTGGCGCCCCAGCAATGCAAAGGGGTAGAACAGTGTCACAGCTCTCTCCTGTCCCCGTCCAGCGCATTCAGTGCAGGGTGACCACCGTCTCAAAAGGAATTAGCAGGACAGATGCAGGAGCCCTGCGTCCTCCATGGTCTCACCCTTGTCCCTCTCCTTCCCCCTGAACTCCCACCTCCTGCTCCTTCTCTTCCCCCAAGCCCCACCCAGTGACCAGGCCGGATGTCAGAACCAGGACACGGTAAAAGAAACCCAGGGAGGAGGTCCCGGTCTGGGGAACTCCAGACCCTCCATCTACCCCATTCAGAGGACCCAGCCTCTGGGAAAAGAGGAGCAGGGTGGGGCCTCATAGCACAGTGGGGCTAAGGGCCTCAGCCCCCCAACAGTGAAAAGGGTGGCTCTTCCCATGAGCAGGTGTGGATCGGCACCACAGGGAATTCAGGACAAATGCTGTTCCAGTGTCTTTCAGCCCACACTGGGACTTGAACTCTCCTGCCCAATTCAGGTGGGTGGTCCATCCTAATTCAGTGGCAATTAGAGGTGGTGTGTTGGGGACTGTCCCCTTTATAGGTAGGCAAGATTAGAGGGGTCAGTCAACCGCTGATCCAGGGTGTGGCCCTTTAAGATTCCAGTGACTTTTGCAGCTGACAGAAGCTTTGTAGAGCCAGCTAGTGGGAGAGAGAAAAATGGTCATGGGGAATAGTTAGTGCTTTGGGAAATCCCAGGCTACTGTTTTTTAAGGGCCTTGTAGGGCAGGGCATGGCTCCCTTCACTCCATGCGAAACAGGAGGAGCCTTAGGAGGGCAGGCGGGCTGCGTCCCCTCTCGAAGCATGGGCGACCCCAGCAGGGGACGGACAGCTGCCCTGGCTCAGCCCAGGGGAAAGGGACTGAGATATCATGGGTACCAGCTGGGGAGAAGCCAGTGAAGTTTCAGCAAGCCTGAAACAAGACTGACCCCAGCAAGCAGGGTGGTGAGGGGCTCCTGAATAAAGGAGGAGGATGGAACCAGAGGGTCAGAAAGCCTGTGTTATGGACAAGACTGAATAAATGTGACCCCACAAAAGGGGCTCTTCTTTCAAGTATCCCAACCTGAGAGCAAGTCATTGCAAGGACCTTAGAGGGAAGGGCAGGGTGCCTGCTATGCTACCTCAGGCCCCAAGGGGCACTCTGATGTGGCCCCTGTCTACAGGGTCTTGGCCAGAGTGGGTTGTGCTCTTCCAAGCCATTACCACCGTGCGCATTTCAGCCCAGCCCCGAGGCTGCTCTAAATTCCGCTGAGGCAGCGGGAGAACAGACCAGTGAATCAAACCCCTGTAACAGGCTCCTGTCCCTCCCCGCTCTCTACAGCTCAGGTGGGAGCTCTGCTGGCACAGCAGAGAACTGAGCCAGGCCTGTCATCGCTCATATGGCTGGAAGGCTGGTCCTGTGGTCTGGCACTGCTCTGTGACTCAGGACAACTGGGTTTGATTCCTTTGCTGTGTGTGACTGTGGGGAAGACATTGGCTATCTCTGAGCCTCTGCAGAGGTGGATAATAGCCTTGCCCTGCCTCACAGTGGTCGTGGGAGGATAAAGACATTCAAGGTGATCAGATGTTCTCAGACCCTAAATCAGGGCTATGTCAGGGTCCCACAGAGCAACACCTCTGACATTTCTCTATAAAAGGCCTCTTACCACAGCCTCCTGTGACAGCTGCTTCCATGACTCCAGCATTGTGGTGTCTGTGGTAGATGTGGGGGTGCTCAGGAGTGACAGTGAGTGGTAGGGAGTGGATTTCTGAGGAGAGTGTTGGAGTGTCACAATTATGCTGGGAGTTTCAGCACAGCCTCTGGACCGGCGTTTGCGAGCCCTTGAGGCTGAATGGGTCTAACTGACAAGCAATGGATCAATGGCCACAGGGGCCTCATCTTAGACAGGCTCATGGAGAGAAAGCATTCAAAGGGCAAAGGTCAGCTCCACACCTTGGCCCTGTAACACGGACACGGCTGAGCACTACAGTGACTGGGTCCAGGCTCACACGGGTTTCAGCAAAGGCTGCTTCCACAAGAAAGGGGAAAACAGTTGGGAAGATGCTCTCAGAGACACTGGGAAACTAGGCTGGGTCCCAATGGCTCCTTGGCTTCCCAAAAGAATATAAGTTAGGCCAGTTCTGTTTCCTTTATTTTCTGAGCAAAGCCTGTCCAGTGATACACCAGATAGATGAGTGTAAACATGTGGCCACTGCCTGATATTTTAAAACCATTTCTTCTAATGCTTTGTGTTGTTTGCTAATAAACTTACTAGTTTTAAGGAGGCTGATGGTGACTGTCTAGCTCTGGTAGGAAGCATCCGAAGGTAAAAGACTGAGGTGTGCAGTTGGACTTCTTTGGTGATAAGTGTTTAGCATAGATGAGGTGTTGTTCCCAGCTGGAAGAGTGGTACAATTGTGATATTCCCTCAAAGACAGGAAAGGACATGGTTTAGAGGATAAAGCGAGCATATACACAGTTTTACTGTGACAATCCCAATTCTTCTTGGCCAGCATCTATGCTTATTGAGTGGCTATCAGCATTCAGATGAGAAACTTGTTCAAGCTGTATCCAAGCTAACGATCCATTCAAGACAATGATTAATAGATTCATAGAATTTAAGGCCATAAGGAACGATTAGATCATCTAGTCGGACCTCCTGCAGAATTTCATAGAATCATAGAATTATAGAATATCAGGGTTGGAAGGGACCTCAGCAGGTCATCTAGTCCAACGCCCTGCTCAAAGCAGGACCAATTCCCAACTAATTCATCCCAGCCAGGGCTTTTTCAAGCCTGACTTTAAAAACTTCTAAGGAAGGAGATTCCACCACCTCTCTAGGTAACCCATTCCAATGCTTCACCGCCCTCCTAGTGAAAAAGTTTTTCCTAATATCCAACCTAAACCTCCCCCACTGCAACTTGAGACCATTACTCCTTGGTCTGTCATCAGGTAGCACTGAGAACAGTATAGATCCATCCTCTTTGGAACCCCCTTTCAGGTAGTTGAAAGCAGCTATCAAATTCCCCCCTCATTCTTCTCTTCTGCAGACTAAACAATCCCAGTTCCCTCAGCCTCTCCTCAAAAGTCATGTGCTCCAGCCCCCTAATCATTTGTGTTGCCCTCCGCTGGACTCTTTCCAATTTTTCCACATCCTTCTTGTAGTGTGGGGCCCAAAACTGGACACAGTACTTCAGATGAGGCCTCACCAATGTTGAATAGAGGGGAATTATCACGTCCCTCGATCTGCTGAAAATGCCCCTACTTATACAGTTCAAAATACTGTTAGCCTTCTTGACAACAAGGGCACACTATTGACTCATATCCAGCTTCTCGTCCATTGTAACCCCTAGGTCCTTTTCTGCAGAACTGCTTCCTAGCCATTTGGTCCATAGTCTGTAACAGTGAATGGCATTCTTCCGTCCTAAGTGCAGGACTCTGGACTTGTCCTTGTTGAACCTCATCAGGTTTCTTTTGGCCCAATCTTCTAATTTGTCTAGGTCCCTCTGTATACTATCCCTACCCTCCAGCATATCTACCAGCATATCTACCACTCCTCCCAGTTTAGTGTCATCTGCAAACTTGCTGAGAGTGCAGTCCACGCCATCCTCCAGATCATTAATTAAGATATTGAGCAAAACTGGCCCCAGGACCGACCCTTGGGGCACTCTGCTTGATTTCACCCAGTTACAACCATATTGAGCCCAATGACATGTCTATGTATAGCTTGTGTTCATCAGAGAGATTTCAGCTCTCATCAGAATGATTTCAGGTACTGGGTGGAGAACCTGAACTCTTCCAAATAACCCTTCATGATGAGGTCTGCCATTAGCACAGCCCCCTTTGATGTTGTAGTTCTGGGCCACTTCTGCATCTTGGCTGTAGTGGGGAGAATCAGGATGTGCTTCCAGAGAGCGTTAGAGTGTTGCCTGGCCAAATTGAGTCCTGTTGGGCTGCCCCTCGGTCTGATCCTGACCCCCATCTGCTCCGTGAGCAATGAGTGCTGGAGAGAGACCTCACTCCCTGCACATAAATTTCCATCATCACCAAGTTTGGGGGTAGCTGGATCAGGGTTTTTTGTGTCCAATAGGGAGTTAGCAGCAGACATTTGGAGCTGGGCTTGGGTCATGACCCATATAGCATCAATCTCACCATATTGAAAAACTATACAAGGTGGGGAGTGACATCCTCTCTTGCCCTCACTCCCCACACAAAAGATCTCCTGGAAACAACTGAAGAAAAAAGTCTGAACAGGAGGAAGTGCTGATCCCAGGCTAAAGGGATTTCTAGCCTGTGTATGAAAACTTGGTGGACTGCTTGTATCACCAGCCAGGGTGAGAAATTTGTAATTCATATCCAGTCTATCTAGTATTTTAGGCTTAGTTTGCATTTTTATTTATTTGCTACATAATCTGCTTGGATCTGCTTGCTAACACTTATAATGACTTAAAATCTATCTTTCTCTAATTAATAAACTTTTTTTATGTTTTATCATAACCAGTGTGTTTTGTGTGAAGTGTCTTGGAAAATCTCAGCTCTATAATAAAGTTGTTGCATATCTTTCCCACATCGAGGGGAAAGCCACCTATATTAAGGAGTATGCATTCTGCAGATCCCTGTGTAGTACAAGATGGCATAATTCTGGGTTTATACATTAGCAAGGGTGCAAGGCTGGGGAGATGGGAAATTGTCTGTTGTCTCCTGTTTGTCCTTAAGTTACCTAGGTAAAGCACTCAGGTAGCTCAGTTGGATTTCAGCACCAACTACTTTCATGTTTGATGCTAACAGGGCCTGGAGCGGCTGGTTGGTCACCAGAAGAGCAGTGTGGAGACGCGCACCGAGCTGAACGGATAGGGAGTTCAGTGATTCCACCGGCTTCCAGACTGCACCCAAGGGGGAACAAATCATCACAGAGGTTTTAGTACAAACTGATAAATTAACATTAAAAGTCACCAGGATCAGATGACATTCACCCAATAGTTCCAAAGGAACTATAATATAAAATTTCAGAAGTACTAACTGTGGTATATGTTAGGCTTTGTACCAGGTGACTGGTAGATAATAGCCTGCTGATTTTTAAAACAGGCTACAGATGTGATCCAGGATATTATAGGCTAGAAATCCTAACTTTAGTAGCAGGCAAATTGATTTAAACTATAGTAAAGAACAGAATGATCAGACACTCACATGAACATCATTTGCTGTGGAACAGTCAACATGTCTTTTGCAAAGGGAAATCATGCCTCACCAATCTATTAGAATTCTTTGAACGGACTAACAAAGCTGTGTGCAAGGGTGATCTAGATGATATAGTGTACTAGGATTTTTAGAAACACTTTGACAAAGTCCCTCACCAAAGGCTCTTAAGAAAAGTAAGCAGTCATGGGAAAAGAAGGAAGGGTCTATCCTGGATAAGTAACTGGTTAAAAAATAGGGAAAAAAGGGTAGAGTAAATGGTCAGTTTTCAGAATGGAGAGAAGTAAATTGTAGGGTCATCCTGGGGTCTGGAGTGGTGCCAGTGCTGTTCTACATATACATAAATGAACTGGAAAAAGGGGTAAACAATAAGGGGGCAAAAATTGCAGATGAGATTAAATTATTCAACATATTTAATGGGAAAGTAGACTGTGAAGAGTTACAATGGGATCTCACATAACTTGGAGATTGGGAAACAAAATGGCAGATGAAATTCAGTGTGATGAATGCAAATAAACGCACATTGGAAAAACCTAATCCCAACTGTACAGACAAAATTATATTGCCACTGGTGGCTCTGAACATAGGACACCTGCTGAGCCCTCTCCACATGGAAGCAGAGCAGAAGCTGGCTGTATGAGTCAGAGTCTGATAATCAGACGTCCTGGGAAGAGACTCAGGCCCATATTTCCCTCCCCTCCATTTCTGCTGCCCCAGCAATACCAAGGGGTAGAACAGAGTCACAACTATCTTCTGTCCCAGCCCAGCCCATTCGGTGTAAAGTGACCTTTAGCCTGGGACTATCACTTCCCCCAGTTCAGTCTTTGTTCCTCAGGTTTTTCTAGGAGTTCTCTTGTGTGGGGAATGACACCAAGAGATGATGTCACTTCCCACATTATATAGCAGGAAAATACAGGTACCAAAATGGAGTTTAGTGTCATGTGGTCTGGCTCCATGCCCTTGAATGCCCTGCTGAGTCATAGCAGGCATTATCCATAGATGGTCCTGAGCGTTCTCAGGAAGGCTCACCAGATGGGATATAACCTGCTCCTAGAGACTCTTGTTTCCCCTAATGTCCCATTACCTGGAACAGGGCCTTCTCAACTGACTGTCTAGACTGTAAGAATTTTGCCTATTGGGTGTCACGCAGGTGCAACTCCATATGAAATACAGATACATAATCAATATTAATAACATCAGATGCAAAAATGATACAGACATACAAATAGGATAATCATATTCTGCAAATCATCCTTTTTCCATAGAAATCTCATAAGACATTTTATTTTACAAGATGTATATAACTGTGTCATAATCATATCATAAGCATCCCACTATGATTAATATTGGGGACAGTTTCACAACCACCTCCTCAGCTACCCTGGAACCTGGATTGGACATATTAAATGCTGAGGTTCTTTGGGAAGAGACAAGCTTTTCCCATGGGGTGACTCAGGGTCTCAGAAGAGTAGGCTCAGCGTGGCTGAGGGGGCTGCAGCCAGCCCAGGTATCCTCCAACATCCATGGTGGAGGGGCGCATTGCTCCAGCCATTGGGTCTGTGGAAGCTCTGGGCTTCTCCGGAAGCAGGGGAGACGGGTGTCAACAGTCTGGCTGTGGGGGTGGGGAAGAAGGACTGGGGCTGGGGGGCTCCACCCACCACTCTTGTTGCAAATGGTAAGGAAAGGGATAGATAATAAGAGAAAATATCCTGATGCCTCTATATAAATCCATGGTATACCCACACCTTGATTACTTTTTCTAGTTCTGTTCATCTCATGTCAAAAAAGATATATTAGAATTTGAAAACGTACAGAGAAAGGTGATGAAAATGTTTAGGGGTATGGAACAGTTTCCATATGAGGAGACATTAAAAAGCCTGGAACTTTTCAGCTTGGAAAAAGAGAAGACTAAGCGGGGATATAATAGAGGTCTATAAAATCATGAGTGCTGTGGAGAAAGTGAATCAGGAAGTGTTCTTTACCCCTTCATAAGAACCAGGGGCCACCCAAGGAAGTAAGTAGGCACAAGGTTTAAAACAAACAAAAGAAAGTACTTTTTACACATAAGAACAGCCTTATTGGGTCATATAAATGGTCCATCTAGCCCAATATCCTGCCTTTTGACAGTGGTTAGTGCCAATAATTCATGGGGAAATAACAGATGACTGTAAGTATAGAGTGATCTATCCCCTGTGTCTTCTCCCAGCTTCTGACTCTCCAGAGTATGGAGCTTCATCCCCTGATCATCTTGGCTAATAGCTATTGATGGACATATCCACAGTCAACGTATCTAGTTCTGTATTGGACCAATTATTCTTTTGGCATTCAGAACATCGCCTGTGGAACTCATTGCCAGGGGATGTTCTGAATGCCAAAACATTCAGCACATCCCACAGGGGGATAGCTCAGTGGTTTGAGCTTTAGCCTGCTAAATCCAGGGTTATTGGCTCAATTCTTGCGGGGGCCATTTAGGGATTGGGGCAAAATCCAGCAGCGGGCTGGACTCAATGACCTTTCAGGGTCCTTTCCAGTTCTGTGAGATAGGTATCTCTCCATATTTAATAAATCAGGATGGAAGATAACTTTACAGGGCAATCAGATTCAAAACACAGAGGATTTCCCCTCTAGGTAAAACTTTAAGGTTACAAAAACAGGGATAAACCTCCCTCTTAGCACAGGGAAAATTCACAAGCTAAAACAAAAGACACTGTAATGCATTTACTTACTATTACTTACTATTTCTGTATTATTAGATGTATCATTTCAGTGGGAGATGGATTACTTGATTGGTCTCTCCCTTTGTCTCGGGGGAGGACACACACAGAGCACAAAACAAAGTTTCCCGCCGCCGCCCCCCAGACTTGAAAGTATCTTCTTCCCCCGTTGGTCCTTCTGGTCAGGTGCCAACTAGGTTATCTCAGCTTCTTAACCCTTTACAGGTAAGGAGGGATTTTATGCTATCCTTATCTGTATGTTTATGACAGGAGCCTTGTGGAATCTCTCTTTCCTGGCCTGCACCCTGGGTTTGTAACGTTGGAAAGGGGACTCCCAGGGAGAAATCCGGTCCTTTATTATTAATTATTATTATATATGTTTTTAATTTCAGCAAGATCACAGCTGTGACAGCTTCATCGTTATCACTTGCCACCCCCAAAGTAGCAATGTAACTAATCATAACCATACGAACAGTGATGACAAGCCCGGATTCCAGAAACAGAGACTGCAATAGGGCATCACCACACAGCCACTGTGATTTGGCTTCCTACAGTTTGTCATTGGTCATTACAGGGGTTAAAGCTGGTGCACACGAAGCCAAGCAGCTGAGGTTCCCTGATGGCCCAGTGGCCCCCAAGGGAATGTGCAGACATGCTTCATAAAGACAGTTGCCTCCCTGTCTGAACAGATACCGCCTGCTGCCCAGGCAACCTCTCCAAAAACTCCTTCTCCTTTAGGGTGAAGATCTCTGGTGTCAGCGGCTCCCCTTCTAGCAGGAATTGGGTACGTTGGCAAGTTTCACTATCTTTAAAATGCAAAGTGATGTGTAAAGGCTGTAAGCTGTTTCCATTGGCAGATGTTCTGTGCAGTGGCAGAGGACTCAGCTGGGCTGTCGGAGTGACTCAGTGACTGGGCTGGAGGACAGGCAGCGCTAGGTAGCTTGGGAGCCCCTCCCCTGCATATGCCCATGCTCCACAGTGGGGTGTTCAAGCTACACAGAAATCTGACATTCAAAGCGAGCTCCGAGTGTTAAAACCCCAAAACCCCGAGTCAGGATTTCTCAAGGGGTCCCATTTCTCGAGATCCCGTGTGCTCTGGGCCCGATCCTGCCAGGGGCTGAGCAAGAAGAGACCCCACGGAATATCCGTGACTAGTTCCCAACTCGCCTCATGTTTATTTGCTCCTGGAAATTGAACCTGCAAATGCATTTTCAAATGTTTTATTCTCTGGGTCACTTCTGAAGGCAGGAATTCAGAGCTGTGTTGCTCTGTGGTAACAGGTCCTATAGGGCATATTTCTGTTTCCTGACTGGCTGAGGGCTCCAGCATTTCTGCGCTGTAGATACCCCTCAGAGTTACAGGACTACCTGCATGTATGCCCCATCTCTGGTCTTCAAATGCCAGATGTCAGATCTCATAACCTTCCCTCTCATGAGGTGGAATCCCACGATCCTCCCATCCTCAGACTGGGCCCTGGGTTACAACACACTCTGGGGGGCCTGTGCTTGGCCAGCAGGTCCCAGTTCGGCACCTGCGGTTCTTCCCTTTATGAGCATGTGACTAGTGCTGAGACGAGTGATGAGTCAGCCTTCTTGAACCAGACACTCTTTAATCTGAGGAGTAAGAATAAAGCATAGCATGAACATAAGAACAGTCTGTATAGGTATCTGAACCCAAGTCCTTCCCCTCTGATGCAATCACAGGTAGACCAAAGGCCTTCAGATTTCCCCATCGGTGTCTGTCCTTGAAGGCTAAAGAGCGTCTCAGCAAAAGCTGCCCCATCTTTGGACAAAGCAACAGCGGGTCCTGTGGCACCTAACACGGCTACCCCTCTGATACTTGACATCTTTGGACAGACTGCCAGCTCTGGCAAAACAAGCTGTGTAACACGGCTGGAGCCTGGAAATAGGCTCTTCCCAACTTGTAGCTCCAGTGTTGTCTCTCAACCTCCCTGGGGTGGTTACTGAGCGATGGCTTTTTCTTGATCTGTGCCTTCCCATCCTGTTTGTTTTCCAGGAGCCTGCTATTAAATTAAGAAGAGCCAGACTGGTTACACCCAATAAAGCTTTAACATACACATCCCAAAAGTTAACCCAATATAGTTATACAGCAAACATCTCAAGAACTAGGTTTAACACATACATTCATTATGGCAGCTCAGCTCCATGTCTGTCCCCATGCCTTTCCCGGGTGCTACGTATTCTGTGAGTACAGGACAGAGACAGTCAGAGAGAGACAGAGCAATAGACTACTTTCCTGTGTGAAATGAGGTTCCATTTCCATGAATACAAATGTATTTGACTTTCAAATCCACTTCCTGCAAACCATCATTCTGGCTCAATAACTGCTGCTGGGGTTACTATGTACTAGAGAGCGAGAGCTCAGGGAATGGATATTTTCTATAGTGATCCCAATGCCTGTTACCACTCCAGGTACAGGCTACAGACTGACAGAACAGAACCTGAGGAGAACCAATCAACTATTAACCCAGGGACAGAGGAGCTTCTAGACTTTTGTTTGCTGACAAGCCACTGAAGAAAGGCTGAGACGCTGTGATCTTTTCAGGTTCTGAAGAAATCGAGATGACAGACGCTACATTTTAAATCCCACAATAACCTGAGAGATCATCTCTGAGAGAAGATCAGAGGGGAAAGTTTGGGTTGACATGTGTGTACTAAAGTACAGATGTGGAAATGTTATGTCAAAACTTGTAATACACATTTTACACATCAATCTTTCATGACATGCATGTATATTGAAAGCAATCAGCAGAGTTGTTAGAATCTCTACAGGAAGGAGCAGTGGTAACTTTACTGCTTAATGGCTTTTGCTTTAGAAAGTATTTCAGAAATACTCCACATACTATTTGGAAAGGTTTTATGCTATGAACTCCTTGTTCTGTGAATCATAGAAGATTAAGGTTGGGAGACCTCAGGAGATCATGTAGTCCAACCCCAGCCTCAAAGCAGGAACACAATTTTCTTGATTTAGTCAACATTGGCCAGGCAACGCATTTCAGCTTCTCCTGGGGGGATTCTTGGGGGTCAGGGTGTATCACCGGGAGCATTTGTTTAGGGAAAATGAATAGAGCCTGGTTCTTATCGAATTTACACATGTAAATCTGGAGTGACGCAGTTGAAGTCAAAGTTAGTAAATTCAGAACGTGGCCCTGGAATTCATCCCATGTGCTGCAAAGAGGCAGTGGCATTATTCAGACTGGACTGGAGAAAATATATATATGAGGCAATGAAACACATTTTTAAATATCTTAAATGCAACACAGATAAATATCATGACCATTTTCACCATGCACTTGCCATGTGTTTGTACAGAAGTCATGATGCAATGGGCCACACTGAAGTGGAGGGCCAGAAAGGGTGTCTGTGGGAAGGTCACAATTGTAAAATCACACAGTGCTCAAGTAGGCTGCGGAACTCCCAGCCACAAGACATCAACGGGGTTAAGAGCCTAGCAGGATTCAAAGAGGGACTGGATGTTTATACGGGTAACCAGAAAATCCAAATACACTAGTAAGGACTGATTTAACCCTGATTTACATCACAAAATATCTCTAACTTTTGGGTGTCAGTGGTTAACACTGGGGGCAGGTTATCTCATAGATATCTATTCTAGGGCTCCTTTCACGAATCTCTGAAGCATGTGGAACTGTCCAGTGGATACTGGGCTAGATGGACTACAGATCTGATCCAGTCTGGGAATATCTATCTTGCTATCAGTAGTGTAAATCCAACACTTTGTTTTTGCTTATTCTTCTTTAGCTCCTGCGAGTATCCAGACTTGAACTGAGAGCAGAAAGACGTCTCGTTAAATAACATCTAGTTTCCTGTTCTTTTTCCTTTCAGGAAGAAAACTTCAAAAATCCTTGGATCTGCAGAGTACATTATGTCTGCTGTCAATGACACCAAATTCAAATCTGCAGTGTTCTTTCTCACTTGGATACCTGGGCAGAAATATGTCCACAATCTCTGGATCTCTCTCCCCTTGTGCTTAATGTATGTTATTTCAATATTAGGAAATTCAGTCATTCTGCTCATTATAAAAACAGATCCAAGCCTCCATGAGCCCATGTACATTTTCCTTTCCATGTTGGGCATCACAGACCTTGGATTATTGATGTCCACCATGCCGACTATACTGGGCATATTCTTGTTTAACTCTAGGGAGATCAGCTTCGATGCCTGTTTTGCCCAGTTGTTCTTCATCCAGTCACTTCAATGCATTGAATCCTCCGTGCTCTTGTTGATGGCTTTTGACCGCTACTTCGCAATCCATGACCCACTGAGATATGCCTCCATCTTAACCCTGCCAAGAATAGCCAAGATGGGACTGGTGTGTGTTCTAAGAGGAGTGGCCGTAATGCTCCCACTCCCCCTTCTCCTGAAACGGTTCCATTACTGTCAAGTGAATGTCCTCTCCCATTCTTACTGCATGCACCAAGAGGTCATGAAGATGGCTTGTTCGGATATCAGTGTCAACAATATCTATGGCTTGTTTATTACAGTCATGACGGTGCTCTTGGACTTGCTGCTCATCTTCCTCTCATATGTGATGATACTCAAAACAGTGCTGAGCATCGCATCCTACAAGGAGTTCCTCAGGGCCCTGAACACCTGTGTCGCCCACCTCTGCGCTGTCCTGCTCTTCTACACGCCAGAGTTCAGCCTGACTTTGCTACACAGATTCAGGAAGGGCTCTTCTCCCTTGCTTCTGATTGTCCTGGGCAACGTCAATCTGCTGGTTCCTCCTCTGATTAACCCTATTGTGTACAGCATGAAAAGCAAACACCTTCGTTCGAGGATAATCAGGGTGTTCGTTAAGTGAAGGGTCAGTTTATCACCTGACACATGTGTTGGTTGCAAAGGAAACAAGAAACACAGGACACGGCGACTTATTCTATCCCGGACCCTTCTATCTGTGATGACATGAGCTACTGATCTCCACTCTGTACAGACTGGTTCAGATAGGGTCTAAGGCCTGAAGAAAAGATATAGGGGTTGTTTCCTCCCTGTGTTGAGGGAGGACAGTGCACTGGGGGAAGAAGTCTAAGGCAGGCAACAGCATTTACAAAGTGACTGTATTCGTGGAGAGCCAGGGAGGGGGTAGGATGTTGGCCCATAAATAATCATATCAGTGGCTGCTCCACCTTCAGAATTCCTGACGATACTCTTAATAAAGAGAAAGGACGTGGATGTTTTTTCCCATTACACCTGGCCTGTCACTGTCTTGTCTCTGGTTAAACATCCTTGGGCCATGAAAAAAGCTGCAGAGCTGTTTTGCGGTCACATTTCTGGCCCTTTCTGAGCGCCCTGAGTGCTGCGTGATCCTTGAGGGCAGCGCCAGCTGGGGACAGGGGCTATTCAACAGGCACAGACACCCACCATTCCCCTACGCCCTCAACCTAGTGCTTGCGATGAGTCATGTCAGAGACATCATTAATGTAGGAGCTGCAAGAGAAGCCATTCAGGCAACGCCCTCCTCATCACCACCGCTGGTGCACACCTGATGAGCTCACTCCACATGGAAGCAGGGCAGAGCTGGCTGTGTGAGTGAGGGTCTGACCCTCACGTGTCCTGGCAAGAGACTCAGGCTTATATGTCCCTCCGTTTCTGCTACCCCAGCAATTCAAAGGGGTGGAAAAGGGCCTCTGCTCCCCAACAGAGTCATGGCAATCTCCTGTCGCTGTCCAGCCCATTCAGTGTAGGGTGACCACCTTCTCAAAAGGAAAAATCAAGACACATGCAGTAGCCATGCCCCCTTCATGGCTTCACCCCTGGCCCTCTTTTCCCCCCTGAACTTCCACCTGCTGCTCCTTCTCTTCCCCCAAGCTCAACCCAGTGACCAGGCTGGACTTCAGAGCCAGGCTGTGGTAAAAGAAACCCAGGGATCAAGTGCCTCTCTGGGGAACCCCAGACGCTCCACCTGCCCCATTCAGGGGACGCAGCCTTGGGGGAAAAAGGTGCAGCGTGGGGCCTCATAGCAAGGGGGGGGGCTAAAGATCTCATCCTCCCAAAAGTGAAAATGGGGGCTCTGTCCATGAGCAAGTGTGGATTGGCACCACAGAGAATTCGGGACAAATGCTGTTCCGGACTCTCTCAGCCCACACTAGGACTTGAACACTGCATTTTGGGACTCTCCTGCCCAATTCAGGATGAGTGGTCCACCCTAATTCAGTGGCCATTAGAGGTGGCATCTTGGGTACTGTCCCCTTTATGGGTAGGAGAGATTAGAGGGGTCAGTGAACCGTTGATCCAGGGTGTGACCCTTTAAGATTCCTGTGATATTCAGAGCTGACAGAAGCTTTGTAGAGCCTGCTAGTAGGAGGGAGGAAGATGGTCCCGGGAAATAAAGTTTTGGGAAATCCCAGGCTACTGTTTTTTTAAGGGCCTGGGACAAGGGCCTTGTAGGGCAGGGCATGGCTCCCTTCACTCCATGCGATCATCTAGTCTGACCTCCTGCAGAATTTCACCCAGTTACCCCCGTATTGCGCCCAATGACATGTCTGTTCACAGCTTGTGTTCATCAGAGAGATTTCAGCTCTGTTTGTGTCATTAGGATGATTTCTGGTACTGGGTGGAGAACCTGAACTCTTCCCAACAACCCTTCGTGATGAGGTCTGTCATTAGCACAGCCCCCTTTGACGTTGGAGTTCTGGGCCAGTCGTGCTGCTCGGCTTAGAGGGGGGAATCAGGATGTACTTCCAGAGAGCATTAGAGTATTGCCTGGCCAAACAGAGTCCTGTTGGGCTGCCCCTCGGTCTGATCCTGACCCCCATCTGCTCCGTGAGCAATGAGCACTGGAGATGGACCTCACACCCTGCACACAAATTTCCATCATCACTAAGTTTCGGGGTAGCTGGATCAGGGTTTTTGTATCCAATAGAGAGTTAGCAAAGGCATGTGGAGCTGGGCTTGGGTTACGACCCTATCTATTAATAATCTGATTGGCCTTGCTTACCCGGTGTGTGCTTTTGTCATGCCTGAGCAAGAGGAGGAGATCGTCTTTGTTGTGTCTCACGTACCCATTGACTTTGTGAACCCATAGCTGTTATGTCTGTGTGTCTGTAGCTTAACCCTGTTCCTTATAACCAGGGGCTCCTTAGTCTAGTTCAGAAGGACACACTGTCTCTGCCACTGATGGACTGTGACAAGAAATGCCAGTTAACCAACTCTCAGTACCTTTGGTTTTAAGATATGGCCAGCAATGCAACCTCTTGGGTTTTTATTGGGACTGTCACACTATTTGCTATCATTCTTAAAGCCCCAACTTCTGCAATGAAGACACTGCATAGGATTCTGAGCTTTTGGTTTTCTTTAAAAAGTTTATTTAAACAAGTGATCTGCAGAAAAGCTAGAAAACCTGAAGCAGGTGGCCCCAATGGATCAGAATCCAAAGTTAGAAACGAATCCAATATTAGAATATTTTAAAATCTCATTATTTCTAAATAATTAGGAAAAAATCTCATGATTTTTTGGCAGCGTGACTCACACTTATTGAAGGGGCTTATTGATTCTGAGCACCTAGTGTAAGAAATCTAAAAAGCAATGAGCAAATGACCCAAAAACTAAGCCATTTTTTAACGTTCATCAGAAGCGGTAAGCCAGCCAAAAAATGAGTGGGGCTAAGGAAAATTGAGGTGCTAAAGGATCTTTCTAGAAATATGAGGCTGTTGTGCAGAGGATATGTTTTGCCTTAGACTTCAGTGCAGAGGATGAGAGGGAGATTCCCACACCTGAGCCATTCTTTTCAGGTTACAAATCTGAGGAACTCCCCACATTGAGATATCAGTAGAGGAGGTTATGATGCTGCACCCATATTCATCATAGTGGTATGATTATGAATGATTATGACATAATTATGATGCCTCTGGTACAAGATATGTCTTGAGAGGTGTCATTGGAAAAGTTATGATTAGCAGAATACGATTATCCTATTTGTGCGCATGTATCATTTTTGTACCTGAAGTTATGAATAGTGACTATACATCTGTATTTCAAATGTGCTTACTCTGGGTAACACCCTCAAGTAACCTTTCGAGGACAACAAGGAAGAAGCTAGACAGTGCTGATGGCTCACCAACAAAGACTATGGACCATGCAAGAGCCTAGCCTCCCTGTGTCGTTCCAGCCAGCCTATGAGTGATGGTTGCTATGACTCAGCAGGGCATGCCAGGTCATGGGACAAGATCACATGACACTGAACTCCATTTTGGTACCTGTATTTTTCCACCAACTGGGTTGGGAACTTGGCTTGAAACAAAGGGTTCTCACCATATTGAAAAACTATACAAGGTGGGGAGTGACATCCTCTCTTGCCCTCACTCCCCACACAAGACAACTCCCGGAAACAACTGGAAAAAAATGTCTGAACAAGGGGAAATGTTGATCCCAGGCTAAAGGGTTTTCTAGCCTGTGTATGAAAACTCGGTGGACTGCTTCAATCACCAGCCACAGTGAGAAATTGATAATTCATATCACGTCTATCAAGTATTTTAGGCTTATTTTGCATTTTTATTTATTTGCTACGTAATCTGCTTGGATCTGCTTGCTATCACTTAAAAACACTTAAAATCTATCTTTCTCTAGTTAATAAACTTCTTTTATGTTTCATCATAATCAGTGTGTTTTGAGAGAAGTGTCTTGGAAAATCTCAGCTCTGTAAATAAAGTTTTTTGCGTCTCTGTCCCACATCGAGGGGAAAGCCACCTATATTAATAGTATGCATTGTGCAGATCCCTGTGAAATATAAGATGGCATAATTCTGGGTTTATACTTCAGCAAGGAGTGCAAGGCTGGGGAGCTGGGAAATTGGCTGTTCTCTCCTGTTGGTCCTGGAGTGGCTTTGGTAAAGCACTCAGGTAGATCAGTTGGTTTTCAGCACCAACTGCTGTCATGTTGGATAATAACAGGCCCTGGAGTAGCTCGTTCTGTTACCAGAAGAGCACTGTGGAGTGGCCAACCGAGCTGAACGGATAGGGGGTTCAGTGATTCCCCCTACTTCCAGACTGCACGCCAGGGGGACAACCCACCACAGAGGCTTTAGAACAAACTGATAAACTAAATATTAAAAGTCACCAGGACCATATGACATTCACCCAATGGTTCCAAAGGAACTATCATATCAAATTTCAGAACTACTAACTGTGGTATATATCAGGATTTCTACCAGGTGAATTGTAGCTGATTTTTAAAAAAAAGGCTACAGAGGTGATCCAAGCAATTATAGGCTATTAATCTTAACTTTAGTACCAGGCAAATTGATTTAAACTATAGTAAAGAACAGAATTATCAGACACCCACATGATCATCATTCGCTGTGGAACAGTCAACATGTCTTTTGCAAAGGGAAATCATGCCTCACCTATCTATTAGAATTTTTTGAGAGGACTAACTAAGCTGTCTGCAAGGGTGATCTAGATGATATAGTGTACTGGGATTTTCAGAAAAACTTTGACAAGGCCCCTCACTAAAGGCTCTTGAGAAAAGAAAGCAGTCATGGGAAAAGAAGGAAGGGTCTCTCCTGGGTAAGTAACTGGTTAAAAGATAGGAAACAAAGGGTAGGAGTAAATGGTCAATTTTCAGAATGGAGAAAAGTAAATCATGGGGTTGTCCTGAGGTCTGGAGTGGTGCTAGTTCTGTTCCACAAATTCATAAATGGAAAACAGCGTAAGAAATGAGGTGGCAAAATTTGCAGATGAGATGAAATTATTGAATATTGTTAAGTGGAAAACAGACAGTGAAGATTTACAATGGGATCTCACATAATTTGGAGATTGGGTAACAAAATGGCAGATGAAATTCAGTTTGATGAATGCAAATAAATGCACCCTGGAAAAACCTAATCCCAACTGTACAGACAAAATTCTATTGCCGAATTAGCTGTTGCCGCTCAAAAAAGAGATCTTGGAGTCATTGTGGATAGTTTTTTGAAAACATCCGCTCAGTGTGCAGCGTCAGTCAAAAATGCGAACAGAATGTTAGGAACCAGAGGTGGTGCATATAATAGGCCAGGACAGGCTAAGCCTCCCCGGGTGCAGCTGTGTCAACTGCTGAGCAGTTGCAGGGTTCGCACAAGGAACTTTGTATTATAATGTGCCATGCAGGTTCCAGGGTAGGTCAGGAGGCGTTATGTGCTACTCAGCTTCTTCAGTAATCTTGCTGCACTCCATGGAGATTACTGATGAAACCAGGAACCTGAGTAACACAAGTGACAGGTTGTCACCCCCAGGGTGCAGTCTGGGAGCTTTGGGAACCGCTGTGCCCCTTAACCCTCCAGTTGGGCTGCCCAAACTTAAACACCTTTGTTGGTGACACAGTCAGCCTCTTCAAGTCTTGTTATCACCCAACATGTCAGCAGGTGGCACCACACACCCAACCGAGCCTCCTGAGTGCTTCACCTAAGCCACTCAAAGACAAGCAGGAGACAACAGACAATTTCCCAGCTATCCAGCCTTGCACCCTTGCTCGCATATAGGAATTATACTACCTTGCACTGCACAGATGTCTGTACAGCATAAGCTCATTAATATTGGTCGATTTCTCCTTCGTGTGGGAAATATATGTAACAGCTTTTTTACACAGAGCTGAGATTTTCCCCAGACACTTTACTCAAAACACACTGGTAAAGATAAAGATAAAGCATAAAACTGGTTTATTCATTTAAAAAATATGGATTTTAAGTGATTAAAAGGGATAGAAATCCGATCAAAGCAGATTATCTAGCAAATAAACAAAAACGCAAACTAAGTCTAACATGTCCAAAGACAGGGTAGGCCCACTGCTTAGTGAAGAGGGAGAAACAGTAACAGGAAACTTGGAAATGGCAGAGATGCTTAATGACTTCTTTGTTTCGGTCTTCACCGAGAAGTCTGAAGGAATGCCTAACATAGTGAATGCTAATGGAAGGGGGTAGGTTTAGCGGATAAAATAAAAAAAGAACAAGTTAAAAATCACTTAGAAAAGTTAGATGCCTGCAAGTCACCTGGGCCTGATGAAATGCATCCTAGAATACTCAAGGAGCTAATAGAGGAGGTATCTGAGCCTCTAGCTATTATCTTTGGAAAATGATGGGAGACGGGAGAGATTCCAGAAGACTGGAAAAGGGCAAATATAGTGCCCATCTATAAAAAGGGAAATAAAAACAACCCAGGAAACTACAGACCAGTTAGTTTAACTTCTGTGCCAGGGAAGATAATGGAGCAAGTAATTAAGGAAATCATCTGCAAACACTTGGAAGGTGGTAAGGTGATAGGGAACAGCCAGCATGGATTTGTGAAGAACAAATCATGTCAAACCAATCTGATAGCTTTCTTCGATAGGATAACGAGTCTTGTGGATAAGGGAGAAGCTGTGGATGTGGTATACCTAAACTTTAGTAAGGCATTTGATACAGTCTCGCATGATATTCTTATCGATAAACTGCGCAAATACAATTTAGATGGGGCTACTATAAGGTGGGTGCATAACTGGCTGGATAACCGTACTCAGAGAGTAGTTATTAATGGTTCCCAATCCTGCTGGAAAGGCGTAACGAGTGGGGTACCGCAGGGGTCTGTTTTGGGACCGGCTCTGTTCAATATCTTCATCAACGACTTAGATATTGGCATAGAAAGTACGCTTATTAAGTTTGCGGATGATACCAAACTGTGAGGGATTGCAACTGCTTTGGAGGACAGGGTCATAATTCAAAATGATCTGGACAAATTGGAGAAATGGTCTGAGTTAAACAGGATGAAGTTTAACAAAGACAAATGCAAAGTGCTCCACTTAGGAAGGAAAAATCAGTTTCACACATACAGAATGGGAAGAGACTGTCTAGGAAGGTGTACGGCAGAAAGGGATCTAGGGGTTATAGTGGACCACAAGCTAAATATGAGTCAACAGTGTGATGCTGTTGCAAAAAAAGCAAACATGATCCTGGGATGTATTAACAGGTGTGTTGTGAGCAAGACACGAGAAGTCATTCTTCCGCTCTACTCTGCTCTGGTTAGGCCTCAGCTGGAGTATTGTGTCCAGTTCTGGGCGCCGCATTTTAAAAAAGATGTGGAGAAATTGGAAAGGGTCCAGAGAAGAGCAACAAGAATGATTAAAGGTCTAGAGAACATGAACTATGCAGGAAGGCTGAAAGAATTGGGTTTGTTTAGTTTGGAAAAGAGAAGACTGAGAGGGGACATGATAGCAGTTTTCAGGTATCTAAAAGGGTGTCATAAGGAGGAGGGAGAAAACTTGTTCACCTTAGCCTCTATGGATAGAACCAGAAGCAATGGGTTTAAACTGCAGCAAGGGAGGTCTAGGTTGGACATTAGGAAAAAGTCCCTAACTGTCAGGGTGGTTAAACACTGGAATAAATTGCCTAGGGAGGTTGTGGAATCTCCATCTCTGGAGTTATTTAAGAGTAGGTTAGATAAATGTCTATCAGGGATGGTCTAGATGGTATTTGGTCCTGCCATGTGGGCAGGGGACTGGACTCGATGACCTCTCGAGGTCCCTTCCAGTCCTAGAATCTATGAATCTATGCTAGATAGACTGGATATGAATTAGAAATTTCTCACCCTGACTGATGATACAAGCAGTCTACCAAGTTTCCATACGCAGGCTAGAAATCCCTTTAGCCTGGCACTAGCACTTCCCCCAGTTCAGTCTTTGTTCCTCAGGTTTTTCCATGAGTTCTCTTGTGTGGGGAATGACACCAAGAGATGATGTCACTTCCTACATTATATAGCAGGAAAATACAGGTACCAAAATGGAGTTTAGTGTCATGTGGTCTGGTTCCATGCCCTTGAATGCCCTGCTGAGTCATAGCAGGCATTATCCATAGATGGTCCCGAGCGTTCTCAGGAAGGCTCACCAGATGGGATATAACCTGCTCCTAGAGGCTCTTGTTTCCCCTAATGTCCCATTACCTGGAACAGGGCCTTCTCAACCGGCTGTCTAGACTGTAAGAATTTTGCCTAGTGGGTGTCACCCAGGTGCAACTCCATATGAAATACAGATACATAGTCAATATTAATAACATCAGATGCAAAAATGATACAGACATACAAATAGGATAATCATATTCTGCAAATCATACTTTTTCCATAGAAACCTCATAAGACTTTTTTTTTACAAGATGTACATAACTGTGTCATAATCATATCATAATCATACCACTATGATTAATATCGGGGACAGTTTCACAACCACCTCCTCAGCTACCCTGGAACCTGGATTGGACATATTAAATGCTGAGGTTCTTTGGGAAGAGACAAGCTTTTCCCATGGGGTGACTGGGGGTCTCAGGAGAGTATGCTCAGCATGACTGAGGGGTCTGCAGCCAGCCCAGGTATCCTCCAACATCCGGGGTGGAGAGGCTCATTGCTCCAGCCATGGGGTCTGTGGAAGCTCTGGGCTTCTCCAGAAGCAGGGGAGACGGGTGTCAACAGTCCGGCTGTGGGGATGGGGAAGAAGGACTGGGGTGGGGGGGGCTCCACCCACCACTCTTGTTGCAAATGGTAAGGAAAGGGTTAGATAATAAGAGAAAATATCCTGATGCCTCTATATAAATCCATGGTATACCCACACCTTGATTACTTTTTCTAGTTCTGTTCATTCCCATCTCAAAAAAGATATATTAGAATTTGAAAAAGTACAGAGAAAGGTGATAAAAATGTTTAGGGGTATGGAACTGTTTCCATATGAGGAGACATTAAAAAACCTGGAACTTTTCAGCTTGGAAAAAGAGAAGACTAAGCGGGGATATAATAGAGGTCTATGAAATCATGAGTGCTGTGGAGAAAGTGAATCAGGAAGTGTTCTTTACCCCTTCATAAGAACCAGGGGTCACCCAAGGAAATTAATGGGCAGCAGGTTTAAAAGAAACAAAAGAAAGTCCTTTTTACACAAAGTACAGTCAGCTGCGGAACTCATTGCCGGGGGATGTTCTGAAAGCCAAAAGAATAACTGGTCCAATACAGAACTAGGTAAGTTTCATACAAAATAGATCATTTTAACCTGAAAGCTCAGCTGCCATGATATTGCCCAGCTGCAGCTCCTTGGATCCACAACAGAAATTGGAGGGTTTTCTTCTGCTGCTGCCTCGCAACAGACGTGAACTTTGCACTGACTGAGTCTGTGGCTGGACTCAGGGTATGGAAAGGTCAAAATCTCCTTCCCAGTCTATGGCTGGGGTATTGTGTTCATCAGTTACTCTGAGCAGCCTTCCCATCTCTGTGCAGCCCCCTCCACCCTGTACAATGCCCCTTCGGCAGATCCTGCGGAAAGTGACTACTGTGACAGGCCCTGGTAGCACATCTCTGATGAACCTGTGCTACCAGGGTGCTGGGGAGGGTCCTAAAGCAATTGTGAAGACACAGAGATTGTGCGTGGGTGGGCCTAGCTACCAGTGGATCACTGAGATCTGTGCATAACTTTGGGGATCCCTAGATCCTGGGTCCTGCCTTTCATTACTCGGAGAGAAGGGAAGGGACCTCAACTCCTGGAATGAGATGGAAATTTCTATGTACGGAGTTTTGTGAAATCGCCCTTTCCTGCTCTGCACCCTGGGTGTGTAATGTAGTAAAGGGGGCTGCCAGGGAGAAATCTGGTCCTATATTATAAATTATAATTATTATTATTTTATTTATGCAAGATCACAGTTGTGAGAGCATCATCGTTACCACTCACCACCCCCGAAGTCGCCATGCGACTAATCGGAACCATACGAACAGTGATGACAAGCCCAGATTCCAGGAATAGAGCCTACAGCAGGGCTGGCGCTGCAGCCCAGTTGTGTAGCCTCACTGCACATCCCCTATGATTTGGCTTCCTGCTGTTTGCCTTTGGCTGTGACAGGGTTAATGCTGGTGCACACGAAGCAAAGCAGATGAGGTTCCCTGATGGCCAAGTGGCCCCCAAGGGAATGTGCAGACATGCTTCATAAATACAGTTGCCTTCCTAGCTGAACAGATACTGCCTGCTGCCCTGCAACATCTCCGATGGCTCCTTGTCTTTTAGGGTGAAGACCTCTGGTATCAGCGGCTCCCCTGCTAGCAGGAATTGGGTACGTTGCCAGGTTTCACTAGTTTAAAATGTGAAGTGAAGGGGAAAGGCTGCAAGCTGTTTCCATTTGCAGATGTTCTGTGCAGTGGCAGAGGACTCGGCTGGGCTGTTGGGGTGACTCAGTGACAGGGCTGGAGGGCAGGAAGCACTGGGTAGCTTGGGAACCCCTCCCCTACATATGCCCATGCTCCACATTCAGTTGTTCAAGCTACATAGAAACCTGACATTCAAAGTGAGCTCTGAGTGTTAAGCCCCAAAACCCCGAGTCAGGATTTCTCCAGGGGTCCCATTTCTAGAGGTGCCGTGTCCTCTGGGCCCGATCCTGCCAGGGGCTGAGCGAGAGGAGACCCCACGGAATATCAGTGACTAGTTCCCAGTCGCCTCAGGTTTATTTGCTCCTGGAAATTGAACCAGCAAATGCATTGTCAAAGGTTTTATTCTCTGGCTCGATTGTGAAGGCAGGAATTCAGAGCTGCATTGCTCTGTGGAAATAGGTGTGTAGCGGGGTGGTCCCCCGCTCCTGCCTGGAAGGGCTTAAAACAGCCCTGGCAGAGGGCTGCAGCTCTAAAAGCTGGGCTGATTGGGCAAGCAGCCACAGCTGGGCCACGCCCCAATCAGACCCCAGCTGGCCTGTATAAAAATGCTGGGAGCCAGGAGCTTAACAGTCTCTCTTTGTGTTCAGAGAAAGAAGGACTTGGCTGTAGTGAGCTAAAGACAGGGTACCTGAGTGGAGCAGGGCTGGGGAAAGGCAGAGGAGCTGGGCAGTTCCAGCCTTGAAAGCCCCAGGCTGTGGCCTAGCAGAAGGCCAAGAGGTACTGGGGGTTGCAGAGGGCAGCCCAGGGGTAGGCCAAGGCAGCAGGTCCAAACCCTCCTTGCCAGTGATGACCCTCCTAGTGAAATATTGTTTCCTAATATCCAACCTAGACTTCCCCCACTGCAACTTGAGACCATTACTCCTGTTCTGTCATCTGCCGCCACTGAGAACAGCCGAGCTCCATCCTCTTTGGAACCCCCCTCAGGTAGTTGTTGAAGGCTGCTATCAAATCCCCCCTCACTCTTCTCTTTTGCAGACTAAATAAGCCCAGTTCCCTCAGCCTCTCCGCGTAAGTCATGTGCCCTCCCCCCTGATTATTTTTGTTGCCCTACGTTGGACTCTGATCTGTCCACATCCTTTATGTAGCGGGGGTCCCAAAAGTGGACGCAATACTCCAGATGTAGCCTCACCAGTGCCGAATAGAGGGGAATAATCACTTCCTTCATTCAGAATTATAGAATATCAGGGTTGGAAGGGACCTCAGCAGGTCATCTAGTCCAACCCCCTGCTCAAAGCAGGACCAACCCCCAACTAAATCATCCCAGACAGGACTTAAAAACCTCTAAGTAAGGAGATTCCACCACCTCCCTAGGTAACCCATTCCAGTGCTTCACCACCCTTCTAGTGAAAACGTTTTTCCTAATATCCAACCTAAACCTCCCCCACTGCAACTTGAGACCATTACTCCTTGTTCTGTCATCAGGTACCACTGAGAACAGTATAGATCCATCCTCTTTGGAACTCCCTTTCAGGTAGTTGAAAGCAGCTATCAAATCCCCCCCTCATTCTTCTCTTCTGCAGACTAAACAATCCCAGTTCCCTCAGCCTCTCCTGAAAAGTCATGTGCTCCAGCCCCCTAATCATTTCTGTTGCCCCCCGCTGGACTCTTTCCAATTTTTCCATATCCTTCTTTTACTGTGGGGCCCAAAACTGGACACAGTACTGCAGATGAGGCCTAACCAATGTTGAATAGAGGGGAATGATCACGTCCCTCGATCTGCTGGCAATGCCCCTACTTTTACAGCTCAAAATGCCGTTAGCCTTTTTGACAACAAGGGCACACTATTGACTCATATCCAGCTTCTCATCCACTGTAACCCCTAGGTCCTTTTCTGCAGAACTGCTTCCTAGCCATTTGGTCCCTAGTCTGTAACAGTGAATGGGATTCTTCCGTCCTAAGTGCAGGACTCTGGACTTGTCCTTGTTGAACCTCATCAGGTTTCTTTTGGCCCAATCCTCTAATTTGTCTAGGTCACTCTGGATCCTATCACTACCCTCCAGTGTATCTACCTCTCCCCACAGATTAGTGTCATCTGAGGGTGCAATCCATCCCTTCATCCAGATCATTAATAAAGATTTTGAATAGTTGTATGATATTTTCTCCTGTTAACTGACAAGAAGCTGTTTCTAATCAGGTTCATGAACACAAGACCTCTGCAATATCTGTGACAGAGTTTCCAAAAAGATCTGAGAAAAAGACCGCTGATCTGTGTTTCAGCAAAGAGTAGAGCAGAGATGCAAGAAAGGGGAGTGTAATAGTGGTTGTATGTAATTTTCACGATTAGCTGTTACACGAGCATGTCTGAAGTCACTTGCACGCTGAAGAGGATATTAGTGCAAACCTACAGTTTGCACTATTCACACATTTGTGATGCCAATTGCTTGCCCACCCAGATAAAGTAACTGTCTGTGTCAGCTTGTATCTTTGCTGATAGCTACAGACCCTTGCATGGGGAGAAGGAGCAGTTCCAGTGAGAATGAAGAGAAACCTGTAAGATGATCAAACTTTCTGGATTCAGTGAACATTGGCCAGGCAAAGCACTTCAGCGTCTCCTGGAGGGATTCTTGGGGGTCAGTGTGTATCACCGGGAGCATTTGTTTAGGGAAAATGAATAGAACCTGGTTCTTATTGAATTTACATATGTAAATCTGGAGTGATGCCGTTGAAATCAGTTAGTAAATTCAGAACGTGGCCCTGGGAATTTATCCCATGTGCTGCAAAGAGGCAGTGGCATCATTTGGACTCTCAGGAGTCGAGAAAATAATCATATAATTTACATCTCTACCCTGATATACCGTGACCCGATATAACACGAATTCGGATATAACACGGTAAAGCAGCGCTCTGGGGGGCCGGGGCGGCACACTCCGGTTGATCAAAGCAAGTTCGATATAACGCGGTTTCACCTAAAACACGGTAAGATTTTTTGGCTCCCGAGCACAGCGTTATATCGAGGAAGAGGTGTGTGTGTGTATATATATATATATATATATATGAGGCAATGAAACACATTTCTAAATATCTTCAATGCAGCACAGACAAATATCATGACTGTTTTCACCATGCACTTGCCATGTGTTTGTGCAGATGTCATGATACAATCAGCCACACTTAGAAGTGGAGGGCCAGAAAGGGTGTCGGTGGGAAGGTCACAATTGTAAAATCACACAGTGCTCAAATAGGCTGTGGAACTCCCAGCCACAGGATATGAATGGGGCAAAGAGCTTAGCAGGATTCAAAGTGGGACTGGATGTTTATATGGGTAACCAGAAAATCCAAATACACTAGTAAGGACTGATTTGAAAACCCTTTGAATGGCTCTAAGCCTTCCTGATTTACATGACAAAATATCTCTAACTAATGGATGTCAGGGGGAAACTTTGGGAGTAGGTTATCTCATGGGTACCTATTGCGGGGCTCCTTCCTCTGAAACACGTGGAACTGGCCAGTGGATACTGTGACAGATGGACTGCAGGTCTGATTCAGTCTGGCAGTGCCTATCTTGCTATCAGTGCTGTAAATCCAAGACTTTGTTTTTTTTATTTTTTCTTTAGCTCCTGGGAGTCTCCAGACTTGTACTAAGAGCAGAAAGATGTCTCATTAAAAATCATCTAGTTTTCTGTTCTTTTTCCTTTCAGGAAGGAAAGTTCAAAACTCCTTGGATCTGCCCAGTACATAATGTCAGCTGTCAATGACACCAAATTAAAATTCACAGTGTTCCTTCTCACCGGGATACCTGGGCAAGAACACATCCACAATCTCTGGATCTCTCTCCCCCTGTGCTTAATATATGTTATTTCAATATTAGGAAATGCAGTCATTCTGTTCATTATAAAAACAGATCCAAGCCTCCATGAGCCCATGTACATTTTCCTTTCCATGTTGGGCATCACAGACCTTGGGTTATTGATAGCCACCATGCCAACGATACTGGGCATATTCTTGTTTAACTCTAGGGAGATCAATTTCGATGCCTGTTTTGCCCAATTGTTCTTTATCCAGTCATTTCAATGCATTGAATCCTCCGTGCTCTTGTTCATGGCCTTTGACCGCTTCATCGCAATCCGTGACCCACTGAGATATGCCTCCATCTTAACCCTGCCGAGAATAGCCAAGATGGGACTGGTGTGTGTGCTAAGAGGGGTGGCTGTAATGCTCCCACTCCCCCTTCTCCTGAAACGGTTCCAATTCTGTCAAGCCAATGTCCTCTCCCATGCTTACTGCATGGACCAAGAGGTTATGATGATGGCTTGTTCAGATATCAGAGTCAACAACATCTATGGCTTGTTTATTACAGTCCTAACGGTGGTGTTGGACTCGCTGCTCATCTTCCTCTCGTATGTGATGATTCTCAAAACAGTGCTGAGCATCGCGTCCCACAAGGAGTTCTTCAGGGCCCTGAACACCTGCGTCGCCCACCTCTGTGCCGTCCTGCTCTTCTACACACCAGAGTTCAGCCTGACTTTGATACACAGATTCTGGAATGGCTCGTCTCCCTTGCTTCAAATTGTCCTGGGCTACGTCTACCTTCTGGTTCCTCCTCTGATTAACCCAATCGTGTACAGCATGAAAAGCAAACACCTTCGTTCGAGGATAATCAGGGTGTTCGTGAAGTGAAGGGTCAGTTTATCACACGGCCCCAGTGCTGGTAGCATATGAAACAGGAAACACGGGACACGATGACTTATTCCATCCTAGACCCTTCTATCTGTGATGACATGAGCTACTGATCTCCACTCTGGCCAGACAGGTACAGATGGGGTCTAAGGCTTGAAGCAAAGGTATAGGGGGTGTTTCCACCCACTGTTGAGGGAGGACAGTGCACTGGTGAAATAGACCAAAGCAGGCAGCAGCATTTACAGAGTGACTGTGTTCATGGAGAGCCAGGGGACAGGTAGGATGTTGGCCCATAAAGAGCCAAATTGCTGGTTGCTCCACCCTCAGAAATCCTGCCAATACTGTCAATAAAGAGAAGGGACGTGGATGTTGTTTCCCATTACACCTGGCCTGTCACTGTCTCGTCTCTTGTTAAAAATCCTTTGGCCATGAAAACAGCTGCAGAGCTGTTTTGTGGTCACAGTCCTGGCCCTTTCCGAGCACTCTGGGTGCTGTGTGATCCATGGGGCTGCGCCAGCTGTGGACAGGGGCTATTCAAGGGGCATGGACACCCACCCTCCCCCCACACCCTCAGCCAGGTGTTTGTGACTGAGTTGTGTCAGAGACATGATTATTGCAGGAGCCACAAGAGAAGCCATTCAGGGAGCTCCACCGCATCACACCACTGGTGGCTCTGAACATAGGACACCTGCTGATCCCACTCCACATGGACGCAGAGCAGAGCAGAGCTGGCTGTACGAGTCAGAGTCTGATAATCAGACGTCCTGGGAAGAGACTCAGGCCCATATTTCCCTTCTCTCCGTTTCTGCTGCCCCAGCAAAACCAAGGGGTATAACAGAGTCACAACTATCTTCTGTCCCAGCCCAGTCCATTCGGTGTAAAGTGACGTTTAGCCTGGGACTAGCACTTCTCCCTGTTCAGTCTGTGTTCCTCGGGTGTTTCCAGGAGTTCTCTTGTGTGGGGAGTGAGGCCAAGAGATGATGTCACTCCCCACATTAAATAGCAGAAAAATACAGATACCAAAATGGAATGTAGTGTCATGTGATCTGGTTCCATGCCCTAGAATGCCCTGCTGGGTCATAGGAAGCGTTCTCAGGAGGGTTTATCAGATGGGGTTTAACCTTCTCCTAGAGCACATGTGTCAAACTCAAGGCCCGCGGGCCACATCCGGCCCGCCATACAATTATATCCGGCCCGCGAAATAGTTTTATATATCTGTTTTTAATGGCCCTGTGATATGACGCCCCAATAACACACACTACAAATCCCATGATGCAGTGCAATTGCCGCCAACGGCAAGCCGCGGTTCAAGTTCGCGGTCTGTTGATGTATACAACGCTAATCTCAAATCAAAGCTAGACCCCAACAATGGCCAAGAGAAAAATTGATTCTGAAAACCGAGGCTTTCAAAGCCGGTGGGAGAATGAGTATATGTTTACTGAAATTGCAGGTAAACCAGTGTGTCTCCTTTGTGGGAGTAATATCGCTGTAATGAAGGAGTATAACCTAAGACGGCACTACGAGACGAAACATGAGAACAAATTCAAAAACCTGAGCGCAGGACAGAAGCTACAAAAGGTAGAGGAGTTGAAGAAGAATTTGACATCCCAGCAGACGTTTTTCACCAAAGCAAAATCACAAAGTGAAGCTGCTGTGAAAGCAAGTTTCATTGTGGCCGAAGAGATCGCCAAATCAGGACGGCCGTTTACCGAGGGGGAATTCGTAAAGAATTGTATGATGAAAGTGTGCGACGTCCTTTGTCCAGATAAAACGCGAGCGTTTGCAAATGTAAGCCTCAGCAGAAACACTGTTGCTAATCGGGTTTGTGAGATGGCGACTGATTTGAAAACACAGTTGATTGAAAGAGCAAAAGATTTTGTTGCATACTCCCTTGCCGTGGATGAAACTACTGACGCGACTGACACTGCACAGCTGGCGATATTTATCCATGGTGTGGATTCCAATTTGTGCGTAACAGAGGAAATACTGGACATTAAATCGATGCACGGGACAACGAAAGGAGAAGACATCTTTGGAAATGTATTTCAAAGTGTAACCGACATGAAACTGCCGTGGGAAAAACTCGTTGGACTTACAACAGATGGCGCACCTGCTATGTGTGGTGAAAAAAATGGACTGGTGGGAAGGATGCGCTCAAAGATGCGGGAGGAGAACTGTGCCGGTGAGTTGACAGTGTATCACTGCATCATACACCAGGAATCGCTGAGTGCTAAAGTCCTAAAAATGGATCATGTGATGAACACTGTAACACAAACCGTCAACTTTATCAGAGCCCACGGTTTAAATCACCGCCAATTCCAGTCTTTTCTGCGGGAAATAGATAGCGAGTTTGGCGATATGCCATATCATACGGAGGTCCGGTGGCTAAGTCGGGGAAAAGTTCTCAAAAGACACTTTGAGCTGCGAGAGGAAATCTGCCAGTTCATGGACAGTAAGGGGAAAGACTGCACAGTTCTGCGGGATGAAAAGTGGAAATGTGAGTTGGCGTTCCTGGCTGACATAACGTCGCATCTTAGCGCTTTAAACCTTCAACTCCAGGGACGGGAGCACATAATAACCGATATGCATGATGCAGTGAAGGCATTTCAAGTGAAGCTGCGCTTATGGGAGACACAAATGCACCAATGCAACTTGTCTCACTTTCCCTGTTGCCAAGTAATACGGAACCAAGAAAGTGCCACAGTTTTCCCAAATGCCACCTTTGCTGAAAAACTCAGCGCGCTGCGCACTGAGTTCGCACGGCGCTTCAGTGACTTTGAGGCACAGAAAAGTAACTTCGAGCTGCTTCGCAACCCATTTGCAGTCGATGTGGAAACCGCACCTGTAGAAATGCAGATGGAGCTGATAGAACTGCAATGTAACGGGACACTGAAGGCAAAGTACGACACTGCGGGGCCAGCACAGTTCACTCGCTTCATTCCTGAAGCGATGCCGCAGCTCCGCCAACATGCGGCTCGAATCCTGTCCATGTTTGGCAGCACATATCTGTGCGAGCAGCTGTTCTCTGTGATGAAAATTAACAAAACGTCACACAGGAGTCGCCTCACTGATGAACACCTGCAATCGATCCTGAGAATCTTCACAACACAGAACCTAACCCCAAACATAAACGAACTTGTTGCAAAGAAAAGACTCCAAGTATCAGGCTCTGACTAAATAGGACAAGAAAATGGAATGTTATGATTTGTTATGATTATACTTTTGCTTTAAATTCAATTTTTTATTTATATTTTCAGATTTTTTAATATTCCAGCATGTACAGATTTTGAATGTATTGTATTGACAGGATATTTTTTTATGAAGAGCAAAATATTTTAAGTTGAAATGTATTTATTTTGGAATGATATCCTGTATTTTGGTTCATATTAATGGTTAAAAAACATAAATATTTAGTCTGTTAAATAAATGGTTATACTGTTCGGCCCGCGAGTTTTGAGTTTTGGCCCCCTGTGCAATTGAGTTTGACACCCCTGTCCTAGAGTCTCTTGTTTCCCCTAATGTCCCATTACCTGGAACAGGGCCTTCTCAACCGACTGTCTGGACTGTAAGAATTTTGCCTAGTGGCTGTCACCCAGGTGTAACTAGATTTGAAATACAGATACATAGTCAATATTAGGTATTAATAACTTCAGATGCAAAAATGATACAGGCATACAAATAGGATCATTATATTCTGCCAATCATAATTTTTCCATAGAAACCTCATAAGACTTTTTTTTTACAAGATGCATATAACTATGTCATAATCATATGATAAGCATACCACTATGATTAATATTGGTGATAATTTCACAACCACCTCCTCAGCTACCCTGGAACCTGCATTGGGCATATATAAAGCTGAGCCTTTGGGGAAGAGACAAGCTTTTCCTGTGGGGCAACTCGGGGTCTCAGGAGAGTAGGCTGAGCGTGGCTGAGGGGTTCCAGCCAGCGCAGGTATCCTCCAACATCCGGGGGGGAGGGGCTCATTGCTCCAGCCATGGGGTCCTGTGGAAGCTCTGGGCTTCTCCGGAAGTGGGGGAGGGGGGTGTCAACACTCTGGCTTTGGGGAAAGGGCAGAAGGCCTGTGGGTGGGGGCCTCCACACACCACTCTTGTTGCAAATAGTAAGGAAAGCAATAGATAATAAGACAGAAAATATCATGATACCTCTATCTAAATCCATGGTATACCCACACCTTGATTACTTTTTGTAGTTCTGTTCATCTCATCTCAAAAAAAGATATATTTGAATTTGAAACAGTACAGAGAAGGGTGACAAATATGTTTAGGGGTATGGAACAGCTTTCATATGAGGAGACATTAAAAAGCCTGGAACTTTTCAGCTTGGAAAAAGAGAAGATTAAGCGGGGATATAATAGAGTTCTATAAAATCATGAGTGCTGTGGAGAAAGTGAATCAGGAAGTGTTCTTTACCCCTTCATAGGAACCAGGGATCACCCAAGAAAGTTAGTAGGCACAAGGTTTAAAACAAACAAAAGAAAGTACTTTTTACACAAAGTAGAGTCCGCTGTGGAACTCATTGCCAGGGGATGTTCTGAAACCCAAAGGAATAACTGGTCCAATAAAGAACTATATAAGTTGACTGAGGATATTTCCATCAATAGCTATTAGCCAAGATGATTAGGGATGAAGCTCCATGTTCTGAGTGTCTCTAAACCTCTGATAGTGAGAAGCTGGGAGAAGACACAGGGGATAGATCACTCTATAATAATTACACTCATCTGTTAGTTCCCTCTGAAGTATCAGCACTAACCATTGTCAGAAGACAGGACACTGGGCTAGATGGGCCATTGATATGTCCCAATAAGGCCGTTTTTATGTTCTTAAATTGTTCTGATGATCAATGGGCTGCTAGAGACTGGCCATTTCCGGGGGCTCCCTGTGTTACAGAGATGACAAAGCCACCCTAGCCAACGTCCAGGGGATGTTCAGTGTGGGATGCTGATGGAGTTTATTGCTGACAGGGGCTAGAGCAGGTCTGGATAACAGAGAGATTTTCCCCACATTTAAATTATTGACCTGAACTGAAATGTTTCCTTTTCATCCATATTTTAGGGGGAGTTTTCATACAAAATAGATCTTTTTTTTTTCAGAAAGTCCAGCCCCAGGTTCTTGGCTCCACAACAGAAATTGGAGACTTTTCATCTTATGCTTCCTCGCAACATAAATGAAATTTGCACTGACTGAGTCTGTGGCTGGACTCAGGGTATGGAAAGGTCAAAATCTCCTGCCCAGTCTATGGCTGGGGTATTGTGTTCATCAGCTACTCTGAGCAGCCTTCCCATCTCTGTGCAGCCCCCTCAACACTGTGCACTGCCCCTTCAGCAGATCCTGCAGGCAGTGACTGCTGTGACATGCCCTGGTAGCACATCTCTGATGAACCTGTGGTATTAGGGAGCTGGAGAGGGTCCTAGAGCAGTTGTGGAGGCCCAGAGATTGTGGGTGACTGGGCCTAGCTACCAGTAGAACACTGAGATCTGTGCATAACTTTGGGGATCCTTATATCCTGGGTCCCTCCTTTCTTTCCTCAGGGAGAAGGGAAGGGACATTGACTCCTGGAATCCCCCTGGAATCTGAAATTTCCATGTACGGAGCCTTGTGACATCGCCCTTTCCTGGCCTGCACTCTGGGTTTGTAATGTAGGAAAGGGGCCTGCCCGAGATAGTACTAGATTTATTTTATTAATTATTTTTATTACTTTATTCATTCTATTTTATTTCAGCAAGATTACAGCTGTGACAGCATTATCGTTACCATTTGGCCACCCTCGAGGTAGCCATGTGACTAATCATCACCATACGGACAATGATGACAAGACCAGATTCCCGAAATATAATCTGCAGCAGGGTTTCCACTGCAGTCCAGTTGTGTAGCATCACTACACATCCCCTGTGACTTGGCCTCCTGCCGTTTCCCTTTGGCCATGACAGAGGTTTAAACTGGTGCACAGAAAGCCAAGCAGCTGAGGTTCCCTGATGGCCAAGTGGCCCCCAAGGGAATGTGCAGACATGCTTCATAAATACAGCCGCCTCCCTATCTGAACAGATACTGCCTGCTGCCTGTGCAACCTCTCCTCTGACTCCTTGTCCTTTAGATTGAAGACCTCTGATCTCAGCGGCTCCCCGTCTAGCAGGAATTGGGTACGTTGGCAGGTTTCACTATCTTTAAAATGCAAAGTGATGTGTAAAGGCTGCAAGCTGCTTCCATTTGCAGATGTTCTGTGCAGTAGCAGAGCACTTAGCTCGGCTGTTGGGGTGACTCAGTGACGGGACTGGAGGACAGGCAGCACTGGGTAGCTTGGGAACCCGTCCCCTATATCTGCCCATGGTCCACAGTGGGTTGTTCTCGCTGCACAGAAATCTGACATTCAAAGTGACCTCAAAGTGTTAAAACCCGGATGCCCAAGTCAGGATTTCTCAAGGGGTCTCATTTCTCGAGGTGCCATGTGCTCTGGGCCAGATCCTGCCAGGGGCTGAGAGAGAGGAGACCCCACGGAATATCCGTGACTAGTTCCCAACTCGCCTCAGGTTTATTTGCTCCTGGAAATTGAACCTGAAAATTCATTTTCAAAGTTTTTATTCTCTGGCTCGATTGTGAAGGCAGGAATTCGGAGCTGTGTTGCTCTGTGGTAACCGGTCCAATAGGGCATATTTCTGATTCCTGACTGGCTGAGGGTTCCAGCACTTCTGCCCTGTGGATAACCCTCAGAGTTACAGGACTACCTGAATCTCTGTCCACTCTCTGGTCTCCAAATGCCAAATATCAAGCCTTGCAACCTTTCCTCTCATGCGGTGGCATCCCACGATCCTCCCAACCTCAGACTAGGCCCTGGGTTACAACGCACTCTGGGGGGACTGTGCTTGTCCAGCAGGTCCCAGTGGGTTTCAGACCTGTGGTTCTTCCCTTTGTGAGCATGTGACTAGTGCTGAGATGAGTGATCAGTCAGCCTTCTTGAACCAGACACTCTTTAATCTGAACAGTAGTAATAAAGCATAACATGGGAGAAGAAGATGGTTTTCCAAGAACAGTCTGTACATGTCTCTGACCCCAAGTCCTCCCCATCTGATGCAGACAGAGGCAGGCCCAGGGCCTTCAGATTTCCCCAGTGGTGTCTGTCCTGTCAGTCTGAAGAGCTTCTCAGCAAAAGCTGCCCCATCTCTGGACAGGCTCCCAGCGCTGGCAAAACAAGCTGTGTAATGTGGCTGGAGCCCAGAAATAGGCTCTTCCCACCTTGTAGCTCCAGTGTTGTCTCTCAGCCTCCCTAAAGTGCTGAGTGAGCGATGACTTTTCTTAATCTGTGCCTCCCATCCTGTTTGTTTTCCCGCAGCCTGCATTTAAACTAAGAAGGGCCAAACTGGTTACACCCAATAAAGTCTTAACATAAATATCCCAAAACTTAACCCAATATAGTTATACAGAAAACTTCCCAAGAACTGGGTTTAACACACACATTCATTATGGCAGGTGAGCACCATGTCTGTCCCAATGACTTTTCCGGGTCCTCTGGATATTATGAATACAGGACAGAGACAGAGAGAGAGAGAGAGAGAGAGCAATAGACTACTTCCCTGTGTGAAACGAAGTTCCACTTCCATGACTACTCATGCATTTGACTTTCAAATCCACTTCCTGCAAACCATCATTCTGGCTGAATAACAGCTGCTGCAGTTACTATGTACTAGAGAGTGAGAGCTAAGGGAATGAATATTTTCTATACTCAGCCCAAAGTCTGTTACCACTCTGGGTACAGGCTACAGACTAACAGAACAGAACCTGAGGAGAACCAGTCAACTATTAACCCAGGGACAGAGGAGCTACTAGACTTTTCTTTGCTGACAAGCCACTGAATGAGGGCTGAGACACTGTGATCTTTTCAGGTTCTGAAGAAATCCAGATGACAGACGCTACATTTTAAATCCCACAATAACCTAAGAAATCATCTCTGAAAGAAGATCAGAGGGGAAAGAATGGGTTGACAAGTGTGGACTAAAGTACAGATGTGGAAATGTTATGCCAAAATTTTTCATTGTAATAAAAACATGAGAAACCAAACTTTCAAGACATGATTGTATGTTGAAAGCCATCAGTAGAGTTGTTGGAATCTCTACAGGAAGGAGCAGTGGTGACTTCACTGCTTAATGGCTTTTGCTTTCGAAAGTATATCAGAAGTACTTCACATGCTGTTTGCAAAGGGTTTATGCTATGAACTCCTTGTTGAGTGAATCATAAAATCATAGAAGATTAGGGTTGGAAGGGACCTGAGGAGGTCATCTAGTCCAAACCCCCACTCAAAGCAGGATCAACAGCAACTAATTCATCCCAGCCTGGATTTTGTCAAGCCGGGCCTTAAAAACCTGTATGGATGGAAATCCCACCACCTCCCTGGGTAACGCATTCCAGTGCTTCACCACCCTCCTAGTGAAATAGTGTTTCTTAATATTCAACCTAGACCTCCCCCACTGCAACCTGAGACCATTGCTCCTTATTTTTTCATCTGCCACCACTGAGAACAGCCGAGCTCCATCCTCTTTGAAAACCCCCTTCAGGTAGTTGTTGAAGGCTCCTATCAAATCCCCCCTCACTCTTCTCTTCTTCAGACTAAATAACCCCAGTTCCCTCAGCCTCTCCTCATAAGTCCTGTGCCCTAACCCCCTGAACATTTTCGTTACCCTACACTGCACTCTCTCCAATTTATCCACATCCGTTCTGTACTGTGGGACCCAAAACTGGACACAATATTCCAGGTGTGGTCTCACCAGTGCTGAATAGAAGGGAATAATCACTTCCCTTGATCTACTGGCAATGCTCCTACTAATGCAGCCCAATATGCCATTGGCCTTCTTGGCAAAAGGGTACAATGCTGACTCATATCCAGCTTCTCATCCACTGTAATCCCCAAGTCCTTTTCTGTAGAACTGCTGCTTAGCCTGTTGGTCCACAGCCTGTAGCGGTGCCTGGGATTCTTCATTCCTAAGTGCAGGACTCTTCACTTGTCCTTGTTGAAGCTCATCAGATTTCTTTTGACCCAATCCTCCAATTTGTCTAGGTCACTCTGGACGGTATCCCTATCCTCCAGTGTATCTACCTCTCCCCACAGATTACTGTCATCTGAGGGTGCAATCCATCCCTTCATCCAGATCATTAATAAAGATTTTGAATAGTTGTATGATACTGTCTACTGGTAACTAACAAGAAGCTGTTTCTAATCAGGGTCATGAACACAATACCTCTGCAATACCTGTGCAAGACTTCTCAAAAAAGTTCTGAGAAAAAGACCGCTGATCTGTGTTTCAGCAAAGAGCAGAGTAGAGGTTCAGGAAAGGGAGTGCAATAGTGGTTGTATGTAATTTTCACCATTAGCTGTTACACGAGCATGGCTGAAGTCACTTGTACACTGAAGGGGATATTAGTGCAAACCTACTGTTTGCACTATTCATACATTTGTGATGCCAACCCCTCCCCCACCCAGATGAAGTAACTGTCCATGTCACCTTGGATCTTTGCAGATAGCTACAGACCCTTCCATGGGGAGAGGGAGCAGTTCCTGTGAGAATGAAGAGAAACCTGTAGGATGATCAAACTTTCTGGATTCAGTCAACATTGGCCAGGCAAAGCACTTCAGCTTCTCCTGGAGGGATTCTTGGGGGTCAGAGTGTACCACTGGGAGCATTTTTTTAGGGAAAATGAATAGAGCCTGGTTCTTATTGAATTTACACATGTAAATCTGGAGTGACGCAGTTGAAGTCAAAGCTAGTAAATTCAGAACGTGGCCCTGGCAATTTATCCCATGTGCTGCAAAGAGGCAGTGGCATCATTTGGACTCTCAGGAGTGGAGCAAATAATTCTATCTATCTATCTATCTATCTATCTATCTATCTATCTATCTATCTATCTATCTATCTATCTATCTATCTATAATGAGGCAATGAAACACATTTATAAATATCTTCAATGCTCTTGTTTGTACACATGTCATGATACAATGGGCCACACTCAGAAGGGGAGGGCCAGAAAGGGTGTCTGTGGGAAGGTCACAATTGTAAAATCACACAATGTTCAGGTAGGCTGCGGAACTCCCAGCCACAGGATATGAATGGAGCAAAGAGCTTAGCAGAATTCATAGAGGGACTGGATATTTATATGGGTAACCAGAAAATCCAAATACACTAGTAAGGACTGATTTTAAAACCCTTCGAATGGCTCTAAGCCTTCCTGATTTACACCACAAAATATCTCTAACTAGTGGGTGTCAGGGGGAAACTTTGAGAACAGGTTATCTCATAACTTCCTATTGCGGGGCTCCTTCTACCTTCCACTGAAGAATGTGGAACTGGCAAGTGGTTACTGGGGTAGATGGCCTATAGATCTGATCCAGTCTGGGAATATCTATCTTGCTATCGGTGGTGTAAATCCAAGACTTTGTTTTTGCTAATTTTTCTTTAGCTCCTGGGAGTCTCCAGACTTGCACTGAGAGCAGGAAGATGTCTCGTTAAATAACGTCTAGTTTACTGTTCTTTTTCCTTTCAGGAAGGAAAGTTCAAAACTCCTTGGATCTGCCCTGTACATAATGGCAGCTGTCAATGACACCAAATTCAAATCTGCAGTGTTCCTTCTCACCGGGATACCTGGGCAAGAACACATCCACAATCTCTGGATCTCTCTCCCCTTGTGCTTAATATATGTTATTTCAATATTAGGAAATGCAGTCATTCTGTTCATTATAAAAACAGATCCAAGCCTCCATGAGCCCATGTACATTTTCCTTTCCATGTTGGGCGTCACAGACCTTGGCTTATTGATAGCCACCATACCCACTGTACTGGGCATATTCTTGTTTAATTCTAGGGAGATCAGCTTTGATGCCTGTTTTGCCCAGTTGTTCTTTATCCAGTCATTTCAATGCATTGAATCCTCTGTGCTCTTGTTGATGGCCTTTGACCGCTTCATCGCAATCCGTGACCCACTGAGATATGCCTCCATCTTAACCCTGCCGAGAATATCCAAGATGGGACTGGTGTGTGTGCTAAGAGGGGTGGCCATAATGCTCCCACTCCCCCTTCTCCTGAAACAGTTCCAATATTGTCGAGTGAATGTTCTCTCCCATTCTTACTGCATGGACCAGGAGGTCATGATGTTGGCTTGTTCGGATATCAGTGTCAACAATATCTATGGCTTGTTTATTACAGTCGTAATTTTGGTGTTGGACTCGCTGCTCATCTTCCTCTCTTATGTGATGATCCTCAAAACTGTGCTGAGCATCGCATCCCACAAGGAGTTCCTCAGGGCTCTGAACACCTGCGTCGCCCACCTCTGCGCCGTCCTGCTCTTCTACATGCCAGAGTTCAGCCTGACTTTGATACACAGATTCTGGAATGGCTCTTCTCTCTTGCTTCAAATTGTCCTGGGCTACATCTACCTTCTTCTTCCTCCTCTGATTAACCCAATCGTGTACAGCGTGAAAAGCGAACACCTTCGTTCGAGGATAATCAGGGTGTTCGTGAAGTGAAGGGTCCGTTTATCACTCGGCCCCCGTTCTGATAGCATAGGAAACAAGAAACAAAGGGCACTGCGACTTATTCCATCCTGGACCCTTATATCTGTGATGACATGAGCTACTGATCTCCACTCTGTCCAGACAGGTTCAGATGGGGTTTAAGGCCTGCAGCAATGGTATAGGGGTTGTCTCCACCCGCTGTTGAGGGAGGGCAGGGCACTGGGGGATGGAGACCAAGGCAGGCAGCAGCATTTACAATGTGACTGTGTTCATGGAGAGCCAGGGAACCAGTAGGATGTTGGCCCATAAAGAGCCATATCCGTGGCTGCTCCGACCTCAGAATTCCTGTCAATACTCTCAATAAAGAGAAGGGACGTGGATGTTGTTTCCCATTACACCTGGTCTTTCACTGTCTTGTCTCTGGTTAAACATCCTTGGGCCATGAGAAAAGCTGCCGAGCTGTTTTGCGGTCACGATGCTGGCCGTTCCTGAGCGCTCTGGGTGCTGTGTGATCCATGTGGGCTGCGCCAGCTGTGGACAGGGGCTATTGAAGGGACATGGACACCCACCCTTCCCTCACATCCTCAGCCAGGTGCTTTCGACTGAGTCATGTCAGAGTCGTGATTAACGCAGGAACCCCAGGATAAGCCAACACCACCGTTGGTGGCTCTGCACACAGCACACCTGCTGAGCCCACTCCACATGGAAGCAGAGCAGAGCTGTGTGTGTGAGTGAGGGTCTGACACACAGGAGTCCTGGGAAGAGACTCAGGCCCATATTCCCCCTTCCCTCCATTTCTGGTGCTCCAGCAATGCAAAGGGGTAGAAAAGGGCCTCAGCTCCCCAACAGAGTCACAGCTATCTTCTGTCCCAGCCCAGCTCATTCAGTGTAGGGTGACCCCCTTCTCAAAAGGAAAAAGCAAGACACATGTGTGACGAAGTAGGACTGTTCTTAATGTTTTCTCTGAATACTGTGTGGGTGCCTCAGTTTCCCGTATGCATTTCGTAAGTCTCTAGGTGGAGGGATAAAGGCCAGTGTGTATGAATCACTGACACTCTGTCTCCCTGGCAACCAATGGCCAGGGCTCTTCCCCCCTGCAAGGGAATAGCTAAAGGTGAACAAAGAGATCAGGTGACCTCCTGGCCTGGGAAAGAGATAAAAGCCCAGAGAAGGAGGGGCTGGAGGGGGTTTCAGTTCGATTCTCACTGGGAACAGGGAAGGGAGTGCAGACGGGGGTGTCTGGGTCGCTGGGCCCCAGAATGGACTCAGCTGAGTGGTCCCGTTCTCTGTACCTATAAGCTCTGTTTTAGACCGTGTTCCTGTCATCTAATAAACCTCTGTTTTACTGGATGGCTGAGAGTCACGTCTGACTGCGAAGTGGGGGGTGCAGGACCCTTTGGCTTCCCCAGGACCCCGCCTGGGCGGTCTCGCTGTGGGAAGCGCACGGAGGGGATTATGCTGAATGCTCCAAGGTCAGACCCAGGACGTGAAGACGTGTGAGCTTCTTGCCCTGAACACAGTCTGCTCCAAGGGAGAGGAGGCTCCCCAAAGTCCTGACTGGCTTTGTGGGGAGCAGTTCCCAAGCATCGCCCGGGGACTCCGTGACAACATGCAAGAGTCCTGGCCTCTCCATGGCCTCACCCCTGCCCTTCTTCTTCCCTCTGAACTGCCATCTCCTACTCCTTCTCTTCCCCAAGCCCGAACCACTGGCCAGGCCGGATGTCAGAGCCGGGCAGTGGTAAAAGAAGCCTAGGGAGCAAGTGCCACTCTCGGGAACCCCAGACTCTCCACCTGCCCCATTCAGGGGACCTGCCTCGAGGGGAAAAAGAGCAGGGTGGGCCTCATAGCAAGGGGGGGATAAAGACCTCAGCCTCCTAACAGAGAAAAGTGGGCTCTGTCCATGAGCAGGTGTGGATCGGCACTGCAGGAAATATGGACAAATGCTGTTCCGGAGTCTTTCAGACCACATTAGGACTTGAACGGTGCATTTTGGGACTCTCCTGCCCAATTCAGGATGTGTGGTCCACCTTAATTCAGTGGCCATTAGAGATGGCGTGTTGGGGACTATCCCCTTTATGGTAGGAGATATTAGAGGGGTCAGTGAACCGTTGATCCAGGGTGTGACCCTATAAGATTCCTTAAAAAGCAACAGAGGGTCCTGTGGCACCTTTAAGACTAACAGAAGTATTGGGAGCATAAGCCCAGGATCCTCTGTTGCTTTTTACAGATTCAGACTAACACGGTTACCCCTCTGATATAAGATTCCTGTAACATTTGGAGCTGACAGAAGCTTTGTAGAGCCAGCTAGTGGGAGGGATGAAGATGGTCCCGGGGAATAGGTAGCGCTTTGAGAAATCCCAGGGTACTGATTTCTTAAGGGCCTAGGACAAGGGCCTTGTAGGGCAGGGCATGGCTCCCTTCACTCCATGCGAAATGGGAGGAGACTTAGGAGGGCAGGCAGGCTGCATCCTCTCTCGAAGCATGGGCGACACTAGTAGGGGATGGACAGCTACCCTCGCTCAGCCCAGGGGAAAGGGAGTGAGATATCATGGGTACCAGATGGGGAGAAGCCAGTGAAGTTGCAGCAAACCTGAAACAAGACTGACCCCAGCAAGTGGGGGGGGGGGGGAAGGGGGGAGAGGAGGGAGAGAGAGGCTCCTGAGTAAAGGAGGAGGATGGAACCAGAGGGTAGGAGAGCCTGTGTTTTGTAGACGACTGAATTAATGTGACCCCACAAAAGGGGCTCTTGTTTTAAGTATCCCAGGCAGAGAGTATGTCATTGCAAGGACCTTAGAGGGAAGGGCAGGGTGTCTGCTATGCTACCTCAGGCCCCAAGAGGCACTCTGGGGTGGCCCCTGTCTACAGGATCTTGGCCAGAGTGGGCTGTGCTCTTCCAAGCCATTACCACCGGGCGCAGATCAGCCCAGCCCCCAGGCTGCTCTAAACTCCGCTGAGGCAGGTGGAGAACAGGCCAGTGAATCAAACCCCTGTAACAGTCTCCTGTCCCTCCCCGCTCTCTACAGCTGAGGTGGGAGCTCTGCTGGCATAGCAGAGAACTGAGCCAGGCCTGTCACCACTCAGATGTGTGGAAGGCTGGTCCTGTGTTCTGGCACTGCTCTGTGACTCAGGACAACAGGCTTTGAGTCCCTTGCTGTGTGTGACTGTGGGCAAGCCATTGGCTGTCTCCGAGCCTCTGCACAGGTGGATAATATCCCTGCCCTGCCTCACAGCTGTGGCGGGAGGATAAAGACATTCAAGGTGCTCAGATACTCTGAGACCCTAAGATCAGGACTATGTCAGGGTTCACCAGGGCAACACCTCTGATATTTGTATATAAAAGGCTTCTTAGCACAACCCCTGTGACAGCTGCTTCTGGGAAGCCCCGTTACTCCAGTACTGTGGTGTGTGTGGCAGATGTGGGGGTGCTCAGGAATGACAGTGAGGGGTAGGTAGTGGATTTCTGAGGGGAGTGTTGGAGTGTCACAGTTATGCCGGGAGTTTCAGCAGTCACTGGACCGGCGTTTGCGAGCCCTTGAGGCTGAATGGGTCTAACTGACAAGCAATGGATCAATAGCCACGGGGGCCTCATCTTAGACGTCTGCTGGGAGAAAGCAGTCTGAGGGCAAAGGTCAGCTTCACCCCTTGGCCCTGTAACACGGACACGGCAGAGCACTACAGTGACTGCTCCCAAGCTCACACAGGTTTCAGCAAAGGCTGCTTCCACAAGGAAGGGGCAAACAGATGGGAAGATGCTTTCAGGGAGTTAGCAGCAGACTGGGCTTGGGTCACCACCCTATCTATTAACAATCTGACTGGCCTCATTTGCCTCTGAGCTGTGTCTCAGGTACCCAGTGACTCAATGAGCCTGTCACTGTTATGTCCGGCTGTCTGTGGCATAACCCTGTTCCTTATAACCGGGAGCTCTGTAGTCCAGAGCAGAGGGACACACCGTCTCTGCCACTGATGGACTGTGTGACAAGAAATGTGAATTAAGCAACTCTTAGTGCCTTCTTTTTGGGGTGCTTCACTTGAGATATGGCCAGCAGTGCCACCTCTTGGGATTTTATTGGGAGTCTCACAGGTATTTCCTGTATTTCTGAAAGCCCCAGCCTGTGCAGTCAAGACACTGTGCAGGATTCTCAGCTTTTGGTTTTCTTTAAAAAGTTTATTTAAACAAATGACCTGCAGAAAATCTAGAAAACCTGAGGCAGGTGACCCCAATGGCTCAGAAACCAAAGCCAAGTGAAAATGAACCCCACATTCGTGTATATTTAAATCTCATGATTTCTAAACGAATCCCATGATTTTTTGGTGGTGAGACTCGCACTTAATGAAGGTGCTTAGCGATACAGAGTACCTAATGTAAGGGATCTGAAAAGCAATGAGAAAAAGACACAAAACCTATGAGCAAATTTTTAACATATGTTATAAGCGGTAAGCCAGCCAAACAATGAGTGGGGCTACTGGAAAATTGAGGTGCTAAAGGAGCACTCAAGAGAGATGAGGCTGTTGTGCAGAGGATAGATGAATGTTTTGCCTTAGTCTTCACTGCAGAGGATGAGAGATTCTTTTCAGCTTACAAATCTGAGGAACTCCCCACATCGAGGTGTCAGTGGAGGAGGTTGTGATGCTGCACCCCAGATTCATCATAGTGGTATGATTATGAGATAATTATGACATAACCATGATGCATCTGGTACAAGATATGTCTTGAGAGATGTCACTGGAAAAGTTCTGATTAGCAGATTATGATTATCCTATTTGTGCGCATGTATCATTTTTGTACCTGAAGTTATGAATAGTAATGATGAATCTGTATTTCAAATGTGCTTACTCTGGGTAACACCCTCAAGTAGCCTTTTAAGTACAACAAGGAAGAAGCTAGCCAGTGCTGATGGTTCATCAACAAAGATTAGGGACCATGAAAAAGCTTAGCCTTCCTGTGACATTTCAGCCAGCCTATGAGTGATGGTTGCTATGATTCAGCAGGGCATGCAAGGTCATGGGACAAGACCGTATGACACTGAATTCTATTTTGGTACCTATATTTTTCCACCAAATGGGCTGGGAACTTGGCTTGAAACAAAGGGTTCTCACCGTATTGAAAAACTATACAAGGTGGGGTGTGACATCCTCTCTTGCCCTCACTCCCCACACAAGAGATCTTCTAAAAACAACTGAAGACAAAAGTCTGAACAGGGGGAAGTGCTGTTCCCAGGCTAAAGGGATTTCCAGCATGTGTATGAAAACTCGGTGGTTTCCTTCTGTCACCAGGCAGGGTGAGAAATTGATAATTCATATCATGTCCATCTATTATTTTACGCTTATTTTGCATTTTTATTTATTTGCTATGTATTCTGTTTGGATCTGCCTGCTATCACTGATAAACACTTAAAATCTTTCTCTAGTTAATAAACTTGTTTTATGTTTTATCATAACCAGTGTGTTTTGTGTGAAGAGTTTTGGAAAATCTCAGCTCTGTAAATGAAGTTTTTTGCATATCTTCCCATGTTGAGGGGAAAGCCACCTATATTAATGAGTATGCATTCTGCAGATCCCTGTGCAGTAGAAGATGGCATAATTCTGGGTTTATACTTCAGCAAGGGGTGCAAGGCTGCGGAGATGGGAAATTGTCTGTTGTCTCCTGTTTGTCCTGGAGTGGCTTAGGTAAAGCACTCAGGTAGCTCAGTTGGTTTTCAGCACCAACTACTGTCATGTCGGATGATAACAGGGCCTGGAGCATCTGGTTGTGTCAGCAGAAGAGCAGTGTGGAGAGGCGCACTGAGCTGAATGGATAGGGAGTTCAGTGAGAAATCTGGTCCTATATGATTATTATTATGAATTGTATTTATTTATTTATTTATTTCAGCAAGATCACAGCGGTGACAGCATCATCGTTACCGCTCACCACCCGCGAGGGAGCCATGTGACTCATCTGAGCAATACGAACAGTGATGACAAGCCCGGATTCCAGGAATAGAGCCTGCAGCAGGGCTGGTGCTGCAGTCCACCTGGGCAGCATCACCCCACATCCCCTGTGATTGGCCTCCTGCAGTTTGCCATTGGCTGTGACAGGCGTTAAAGCTGGTGCACACTAAGCCAAGCAGCTGAGGTTCCCTGATGGTCAAGGTGCCCCCAAGGGAATGTGCAGGCATTCTTCATAAACACAGTTGCCTCCCTATCTGAACAGATACTGCCTGCTTCCCATGCAACCTCTCCTCTGATTCCTTGTCCTTTGGGGTGAAGACCTCTGCTGTCAGCGGCTCCCCTTCTAGCAGGAATTGGGTACGTTGGCAGGTTTCACTAGCTTTAAAATGCAAAGTGATGTGTAGAGGCTGCACGCTGTTTACATCGGCATATGTTCTGTGCAGCGGCAGAGGACTCAGCTAGGCTATCGGGGTGACTCAGTGAGAGGGGCTGAAGGGCAGGCAGCGGTGGGTAGCTTGGGAACCCCTCCCCGACATCTGCCCATGCTCCACCGTGGGTTGTTCAATCTAAACAGAAATCTGACATTCAAAGTGGAGCTCAGAGTGTTAAAACCGATGCCCTGAGTCAGGATTTCTCAAGGGTTCCCATATCTCGAGGTGTCCCATTGTGGTGTGCTCTGGGCCCGATACTACCAGGTGCAGAGTGAGAGGAGACCCAATGGAATATCCGTGACTAGTTCCCAACTCGCTTCTGGTTTATTTACTTCTTGATAGTGAACCAGCAAATACATTTTCAAAGGTTTTATTTTCTGGCTCGATTCTGAAGGCAGGAATTCAGAGCTGTGTTGCTCTGTGGTAACAGTTCTGATAGGGCATATTTCTGATTCCTGATGGCTGAGGCCTCCAGCACTTCTGCCCTATAGATACCCCTCAGAGTTACAGGACTACTTGCATGTCTGCCCCATCTCTGGTCTCCAAATGCCAGATGTCAGGCCTCGTAACCTTACCTCTCATGGGGTGTGTCAAGGCTGCTTCCCCACTCTGAACTTTAGAGTACAAATGTGGGGGCCTGCATGAAAACTTCAAAGCTTAACTACCAGCTTAGCTCTGGTCCGCTGCCACCACTCCCAAATGTGCTAATTCGGTTCCCTGGGTAGCCTTGAGAGACTCTTCACCAATTCCCTGGTGAATACAGATCCAAACCCCTTGGATCTTAAAACAAGGAGAAATTAACCATCCCCCCTCCTACCTCCCACCAACTCCTGGTGGATCAAGATCCAACCCCCTTGAATCTAAAAACAAGGAAAAATCAATCAGGTTCTTAAAAAGTAGGCTTTTAATTAAAGAAAAAGGTAAAAATCATCTCTGTAAAATCAGGATGGAAACTAACTTTACATGTTTCAGAGTAGCAGCCGTGTTAGTCTGTATCCGCAAAAAGAAGAACAGGAGTACTTGTGGCACCTTAGAGACTAACAAATTTATTAGAGCATAGCTTTCGTGGACTACAGCCCACTTCTTCGGATGCATATAGAATGGAACATAACTTTACAGGGTAATCAAACTTAAAGAGCCCAGAGGAATCCCCTCTAGCCTTAGGTTCAAAGTTACAGCAAACAGAGATAAACACTCTAGCAAAAAGGTACATTGACAAGTTGAGAAAACAAAGATAAAAACTAATACGCCTTGCCTGGCTGTTTACTTACAAGTTGGAAATATGAGAGACTTGTTCAGAAAGATTTGGAGAGCCTGGATTGATGTCTGGTCCCTCTCAGTCCCAAGAGCGAACAACTCCCAAAACAAAGAGCACAAACAAAAGCCTTCCCCCCACCAAGATTTGAAAGTATTATTGTCCCCTTATTGGTCCTTTGGGTCAGGTGTCAGCCAGGTTACCTGAGCTTCTTAACCCTTTACAGGGAAAAGGATTTTGGAGTCTCTGGCCAGGAGGGATTTTATAGTACTGTACACAGGAGGGCTGTTACCCTTCCCTTTATAGTTATGACAAGGTGGAATCCCACGATCCTCCCAACCTCAGACTGGGCTCTGGGCTACAACACACTCTGGGGGGACTGTGATTGCCGAGCACGTCCCAGTGGGTTCGGCACCTGTGGTTCTTCCCTTTGTGAGTCTGTGACTAATAATGAGACAATGACAATCCAGCCTTCTTGAACCAAAATATTGTTTAATCTGAACAGTAGGAATGAAGCGTAACATGGGAGAATAAGAGGGTTTTCCAGGAACAGTCTGTATAAGTCTCTGACCCCAAATCCTCATACTCAGATGCAGACAGAGGGAGGCCCAAGTCCTTCAGATTTCCCCAGCGGTGTCTGTCCCTGCAGACTAAAGAGCTTCTCAGCAAAAGCTGCCCCATCTCAGGACAGGCTCCCAGCACTGGCAAAACAATCTGTGTAATGTGGCTGGAGCCCAGAAATAGGCTCTTCCCAGCTCATAGACTCATAGACTCTAAGGTCAGAAGGGATCATTATGATCATTTAGTCGGATCTCCCGCATGATGCGGGCCACAAAAGCTGACCCACCCACTCCTGGAAGAATTCTCTCCCTTGACTCAGCTGTTGAAGTCCCCAAATCATGATTTAAAGACTTCAAATCGCTGAGAATCCTCCATCAAGCGACCCCTGCCCCATGCTGTGGAGGAAGGCGAAAAACCTCCAGGGCCTCGGCCAATCTACCTTGTCTCTCAACCTCCCTGAAGTGCTGACTGAGCGATGGCTTTTCTTGATCTCCTCCTTCCAATCCTGTTTGTTTTCCAGTAGCCTGCTTTTAAATTATGAAGATCCATACTGGTTTCACCCAATAAAGCCAGAACATACACATCCCAAACGTTAACCCTATATAGCTCTACAGCAAACACCCCAACAACTGGGTTTAACACACACATTCATTATGGCAGCTCAGCTCCATGTCTGTCACAATGTCTTTCCCGGGTGCTATGGATTTTATGAATACAGGCCAGAGACAGTCAGAGTGAGAGAGAGAGAGAGAGAGAGAGAGAGAGAGAGAGAGCAAGCAACAGACTATTTTCCTGTGGAAACGAAGTTCCATTTCCATGAATACTCATGCATTTGGCATTCAAATCCACTTCCTGCAAACCATCATCCTGGCTGAATAACTGCTGCTGCGGTTACTATGTACTAGAGAGTGAGAGATCAGGGAATGAATATTTACTATACTGACCCCAATGCCTGTTATCACTCCGGGTACAGGCTACAGACTGACAGAACCAAACCAGAGGAGAACCAGTCAGCTACTAACCCAGGGACAGAGGAACCAGTAGACTTCTGTTTGCAGAGAAGCGACTGAATGAGGGCTGAGATACTACAATTTTTACAGGTCCTGAAGAAATTCAGATGACAGAAGCTACATTTTAAGTTCCACTGTAACCTGAGAAATCATCTCTGAATAAATATCAGAGGGGAAAGAATGGGTTGACATGTGTGCACTAAAGTACAGATGTGGAAATGTTATGCCAAAACTTGTAATACAAATTTTATGTATCAAACTTTCATGACATGCAGGTATATCGAAAGCCATGAACAGAGTTGTTGGAAACTCTACAGGAAGGAGCAGTGGTAACATTACTGCTTAATGGCTTTTGCTTTAGAAAGTATTTCAGAAATACTCCACATACTATTTGGAAAGGTTTTATGCTATGAACTCCTTGTTCTATGAATCATAGAATCATAGAAGATTAGGGTTGGGAGACCTCAGGAGGTCAGATAGTCCAACCCCCGGCTCAAAACAGGACCAACACCAACTAAATCATCCCAGACAGGACTTTGTCAAACCGGGCCTTAAAAGTCTCTAAGGATGGAGATTCCACCACCTCCTTCGGTAACCCATTCCAGTGCTTCACCACCCTCCTAGTGAAATAGTGTTTCCTAATATCCAACCTAGACCTCCTCCAGTGCAACTTGAGACATTTACTCCTTATTCTGTCATCTGCTACCACTGAGAACAGCCAAACTCGATTCTCTTTGGAAACCCTCTTTAGGTAGTTGTTGAAGGCTGTTATTAAATCCCCTCTCATTCTTCTCTTCTGCAGACTAAATAAGCCCAGTTCCCTCAGCTTCTCCTCATAAGTCATGTGACCCAGCCCCCTCCTCATTTTCGTTGCCCTACGCTGGACTCTGTCTAATTTGTTCGCATACCTTCTGTAGTGGGGAGACAAAAACTGGGCCCAATACTACAGATGTAGCCTCACCAGTGCTGAATAGAGGGGAATAATCACCAACCTAGATCTGCTGGCAATGCTCCCAGTAATGCAGCCCAATATGCAGTTCACCTCATAGACTCATAGACTTTAAGGTCAGAAGGGACCATTATGATCATCTGGTCTGACCCCCTGCATGCTGCAGGCCACAAAACCGTCCCTACCCCTTCCCTTGACTCTGCTGATGAAGTCCCCAAATCCTGTGTTTTTGTGACTTCAGTTGGCAGAGAACCCTCCTGCTAGCGATCCCTGCCCCATGCTGCGGAGGAAGGCGAAAAACCTCCAGGGCCTCAGCCAATCTACCCTGGAGGAAAATTCCTTCCCGACCCCAAATATGGCGATCAGCAAGACCCCGAGCATGTAGGCAAGAGTCTCCAGCCTGACCCCTGTTAGCCATTATACTATTTACCTGCCATTGCTTGGTATTCCTTGGCTAATATGGTTTACCATTAAACCATTCCCTCCATAAACTTATCTAACTTAATCTTAAAACCAGACAGGTCCCTCGCCCCCACCATTTCCCTCGGAAGGCCGTTCCAATATTTCACCCCTCTGACGGTCAGAAACCTTCGTCTAATTTCAAGCCTGAACTTCCCCATGGCCAGTTTATATCCATTCGTTCTCGTGTCCACATTAGTACTAAGCTGGAATAATTCCTCTCCCTCCCTTGTATTTATCCCTCTGATATATTTAAAGAGAGCAATCATATCCCCCCTCAACCTTCGTTTTGTCAGACTAAACAACCCGAGCTCTTGGCAACAAGGGCACACTGCTGACTCATATCCAGCTTCTCATTCACTGTAATCCCCAGGTCATTTTCTGCGGAACTGCCACTTAGCCAGGCGGTCCCCAGCCAGTTGCGGTGCACAGGATTCTTCTGTCCTAAGTGCAGAACTCTGCACTTGTCCTTGCGAACCTCATCTGATTTCTTTTGGCCCAATCCTCCAATTTGTCTAGGTCCCTCTGGACACTATCCCTTCCCACCAGTGTATCTACCTCTCCTCCCAGCTTAGTGTCATCTGTGAACTTGCTGACAGTGCAATCCATTCCATCATCCAGATCAATAATGAAGATGTTGAATAGTTGTGTCATACTGTCTCATGGTAAAAAACAAGAAGCTCTTTATAATCATGGTCATGAACACAGTATCTCTGCAATACCTGTGCAAGACTTTCCAAAAAGTCCTGAGAAAAAGACCGCTGGTCTGTGTTTCATCAAAGAGTGGAGCAGAGGTGCAGGAAAGGGGATTGTAATACTGGTTGTATGTAATTTTCACCATTAGCTTTTACACAAGCATGGCTGAAGTAACTTGCACACTGAAGAGGATATTAGTGCAAACCTACTTATTGCACTATTCATACATTTGTGACATCAACCCCTTTCCCCGCCCAGATGAAGTAACTCTCCATGTCAGCTTGTATCTTTGCAGATAGTTACAGACCCTTGCATGGGGAGAGGGAGCAGTTCCTGTGAGGATGAAGAGAAACCCGTAGGATGATCAAACTTTCTGGATTTTGTCAACATTGGTCAGGCAAAGCACTTCAGCTTCTCCTGGAGGGATTCTTGGGGGTGAGAGTGTATCACTGGGAGCATTTGTTGAAGGAAAATGAATAGAGCCTGGTTCTTATCAAATTTACACCTCTAAATCTGGATTGATGCATTTGAATTTAAAGGTAGTAAATTCAGAACGTGGCTCTGGGAATTTATCCCATGTACTGCAAAGAGTCAGTGGCATAATCTGGACTCTCAGGAGTGGAGAAAATAATTATATAGATAATTTATAAATCTCTTCAATGCAGCACAGCTAAATGCAATGACTGTTTTCACCATGCACTTGCCATGTGTTTGTACACGTCATTTTACAATGGGCCACACTCAGAAGTGAGGGCCAGAAAGGGCGTCTGTGGGAAGGTCACAATTGTAAAAACACACAGTGCTCAAGTAGGGTGCAGAACTCCCAGCGACAATCTATCAATGGGGCTAATAACCTAGCAGGATTCAAAGAGGGACTGGATGTTTATATGGGTAACCAGAAAATCAAATTAAACTAGTAAGGACTGATTTAAAACCTCTTTGAATGGCTCTAAACCTTCCTGATTTACACCACAAAATAACTGTAACTAGTGGGTTTCGGGGGAAACTTTGGGAGCAGGTTATCTCATAGCTGCCTATTGCAGGGCTCCTTTCACCTCCCTCTGAAGCACGTGGAACTGGCCAGCGGATACTGCGATGGATGGACTACAGGTCTGATCCAGTCTGGCAATGCCTATCTTGCTATTGGTGGCCTAAATCCAAGACTTTGTTTTTGCTGATTTTTCTTTAGCTCCTGCAAGTCTCCAGACTTGTATTAAGAGCAGGAAGATGCCTCGTTCAATATCATCTAGTTTTCTGTTCTTTTTCCTTTCAGGAAGGAAAGTTCAAAACTCCTTGGATCTGCCCAGTACATAATGTCAGATGTCAATGACACCAAATTCAAATCCACAGTGTTCCTTTTTACCGGGATACCTGGGCAGGAAGATGTTCATCTCTGGATCTCCATCACCTTCTGCTTAATGTATGTTATTTCCATAGTTGGAAATTCAGTCATTCTGTTCATTATAAAAACAGATCCAAGCCTCCATGAGCCCATGTACATTTTCCTTTCCATATTGGGCGTCACAGACCTTGGATTATTGATAGCCACCATACCCACTGAACTGGGCATATTCTTGTTTAACTATAGGGAGATCAGCTTTGATGTCTGTTTTGCCCAATTGTTCTTTATTCAGTCACTTCAATGTATTGAATCTTCCGTGCTCATGTTGATGGCCTTTGACCACTTCATTGCAATCCGTGATCCGCTGAGATACGTCTCAATCTTAACCCTGCCGAGAATAGCCAAGATGGGACTGGTGTGTGTTCTAAGAGGGGTGGTCGTAATACTCCCATTCCCCTTTCTCCTGAAGAGGTTCCAATACTGTCAAGCCAATGTCCTCTCCCATGCTTACTGCCTGCAACAGGAGGTCATGACAATGGCATGTGTGAACATCACACTCAACAACATCTATGGCTTGTTTATTACAGTCCTAACAATGGGGTTGGACTCGGTGCTCATCTTCCTCTCTTAGGTGATGATCATCAAAACAGTGCTGAGCGTGACGTGGTACAAGGAGTTGCTCATTGGCCCTGAACACCTGCGTCGTCCACCTCTGCGCCATCCTGCTCTTCTACACTCCAGAGTTCAGCCTGACTTTGCTACACAGATTCGGGAAGGGCTCTTCTCCCTTGCTTCAGATTGTCCTGGGCTACGTCTACCTTCTGGTTCCTCCTCTGGTTAATCCAATTGTGTACAGCATGAAAAGCAAACACCTTCGTTCGAGGATAATCAGGGTGTTGGTGAAGTGAAGGGTCAGTTGATCACCCGGCCCCAGTGCTGGTAGCATATGAAACAGGAAACACGGGACATGGTGACTTATTCCATCCTAGACCCTTATATCTGTGATGACATGAGCTATTGATCTTCACTCTGTACAGACTGCCTCAGGCCTTAGACCCCATCTGAACCTAAGGTATAGGGGGTGTTTTCAACCACTGTTGAGGGAGGACAGGGCACTGGGGGAAGGAGACCAAAGCAGGCCACAGCATTTACAGAGTGACTGTGTTTGTGGAGAGCCAGGGGACAGGTAGGATGTTGGCCCATAAAGAGCCAAATTGCTGGCTGCGCCACCCTCAGAAATCCTGCCAATACTGTCAATAAAGAGAAGGGACGTGGATGTTGTTTCCCATTACACCTGGCCTGTCACTCTCCCATCTCTGGTTAAACATCCTTGGGCCATGAAAACAGCTGCAGAGCTGTTTTGTGGTCACAGTCCTGGCCCTTTCCGAGTGCTCTGGGTGCTGTGTGATCCATGAGTGCTGCACCAGCTGTGGACAGGGGCTATTCAAGGGGCATGGACACCCACCCTCCCCCCACACCCTCAGCCTGGTGTTTGTGACTGAGTCATGTCAGAGACATCATTATTGCAGGAACCACAAGAGAAGCCATTCAGGGAGCTCCAACCCGATAAACCACTGGTGGCTCTGAACATAGGACACCTGCTGAACCCACTCCACATGGAAAGAGAGCAGAGCCGAGCTGGCTGTATGAGTCAGAGTCTGATAATCAGGCATCCTGGGAAGAGACTCAGGCCCATATTTCCCTCCCCTCCGTTTCTGCTGCCCCAGCAATACCAAGGGGTAGAACAGAGTCACAACTACCTTCTGTCCCAGCCCAGCCCATTCGGTGTAAAGTGACCTTTAGCCTGGGACTAGCACTTCTCCCTGTTCAGTCTGTGTTCCTCGGGTGTTTCCAGAATTTCTCTTGTGTGGGGAGTGAGGCTAAGAGATGATGTCACTCCCCACATTAAATAGCAGAAAAATACAGGTACCAAAATGGAATTTAGTGTCATGTGATTTGGTTCCATGCCCTTGAATGCCCTGCTGAGTCATAGGAAGCGTTCTCGGGAGGGTTTATCAGATGGGGTATAACCTTCTCCTAGAGACTCTTGTTTCCCCTAATGTCCCATTACCTGGAACAGGGCCTTCTCAACCGACTGTCTGGACTGTAAGAATTTTGCCTAGTGGGTGTCACCCAGGTGTAACTAGATTTGAAATACAGATACATAGTCAATATTAATAACTTCAGATGCAAAAATGATACAGGCATACAAATAGGATCATTATATTCTGCAAATCATAATTTTTCTATAGAAACCTCATAAGACATTTTTTGTACAAGATGCATATAACTATGTCATAATCATATCATAAGCATACCACTATGATTAATATTGGCGATAGTTTCACAACCACCTTCTCAGCTACCCTGGAACCTGCATTGGGCATATAAAAACCGGAGGTTCTTTGGGAAGAGACAAGCTTTTCCCATGGGGTGAATTGGGGTCTCAAGAGAGTAGGCTCAGTGTGGCTGAGGGGTTCCAGCCAGCCCAGGTATCCTCCAACATCTGGGGGGGAGGGGCTCATTGCACCAGCCATGGGGTCCTGTGGAAGCTCTGGGCTTCTCCGGAAGCGAGGGAGAGGGGTGTCAACACTCCAGCTGTGGGGGTTGGGCAGAAGGACTGTGGGTGGGGGGCTCCACACACCACTCTTGTTGCAAATAGTAAGGAAATCAATAGATAATAAGACAGAAAATATCATGATGCCTCTATCTAAATCCGCGGTATTCCCACACCTTGATTACTTTTTGTAGTTCTGTTCATCTCATCTCAAAAAAGATATCTTAGAATTTGAAAAAGTACAGAGAAGGGTGACAAAAATGTTTAGGGGTATGGAACAGCTTTCATATGAGGAGACATTAAAAAGCCTGAAACTTTTCAGCTTGGAAAAAGAGAAGATTAAGCGGGGATATAATAGAGTTCTATAAAATCATGAGTGCTGTGGAGAAAGTGAATCAGGAAGTGTTCTTTACCCCTTCATAAGAACCAGGGGTTACCCAAGAAAGTTAGTAGGCAGAAGGTTTAAAACAAAAAAATGAAAGTATTTTTTACACATAAGAACGGCCTTATTGGGTCATATAAATGGCCCATCTAGCCCAATATCCTGCCTTTTGACAGTGGTTAGTGCCAATAATTCACGGGGAACTAACAGATGACTGTAATTATAGAGTGATCTATCCCCTGTGTCTTCTCCCAGCTTCTGACTGTCAGAGGTTTAGAGACACTCAGAGCATGGAGCTTCATCCCTGATCATCTTGCCTAATAGCTATTAATGGATGGACATATCCTCAGACAACTTATCTAGTTCTGTATTGGACCAGTTATTCTTTTGGCATTCAGAACATTCCCTGTGGAACTCATTGCCAAAACATTCAGAACATCCCCCAGGGGGATAGCTCAGTGGTTTGTGACAGGCCCTGGTAGGACATCTCTGATGAGCCTGTACTTGCAGGGAGCTGGAGAGGGTCCTAGAACAGTTGTGAAGGCACAGAGATTGTGGGTGAGTGGGCCTAGCTAGCAGTGGATCACTGAGATCTGTGCATAACTTTGGGGATCCCTAGATCCTGGGTCCCGTATTTCATTCCTCGGGGAGAAGGGAAGGGATCTTGACTCCTGGAATGATCCGATAGAAACTTCCATTTACGGAGTGGTCAGCGTTCCTTCTCCACTCTAAACTCTAGGATACAGATGTGGGGACCCGCATGAAAGACTCCCTACGCTTATTTATACCAGCTTAGGTTAAAAACTTTCCCAAGGCACAAATTCCACCTTGTCCTTGAACAGTATGCTGCCACCACCAAGTGAGTTAGACAAAGATTCAGGAAAAGGACCACTTGGAGTTAATGTTTCCCCAGAATATCCCCCCAAGCCCTTCACCCCCTTTCCTGGTGAGGCTTGAGAATACTCTACCAACCAGATAAGTAACAAGGAGAGCACAGAGCAGACACTTGGGTTTATAGGACACTAAAACCCAATCAGATTCTAAAAAAAACGATTTTTTATAAAGAAAGAAAAAGTAAAAGAAGCACCTCTAGGCTAGCTCTGTCGGGGGGATAGCTCAGTGGTTTGAGCATTAGCCTGCTAAACCCAGGGTTATTGGCTCAATTCTTGAGGGGGCCATTTAGGGATTGGGGCAAAATCATTACTTGGTCCTGCTAGTGAAGGCAGCGGGCTGGACTCAATGACCTTTCAGGGTCCCTTCCAGTTCTATGAGATAGGTATATCTCCATATTTTATTAATCAGGATGGAAGATAACTTTACAGGGCAATCAGATTCAAAACACAGAGGATTTCCCCTCTAGGTAAAACTTTAAGGTTACAAAAACAGGGATAAACCTCCCTCTTGGCACAGGGAAAATTCACAAGCTAAAACAAAAGACACTGTAATACATTTCCTTACTATTACTTACTATTTCTGTTTTATTAGATGTATCATTTCAGTGGGAGCTGGGTTACTTGATTGGTCTCTCCCTTTGTCTCCGGGGAGAACTCACACAGAGCACAAAACAAAGCTTCCCCCCTGCCATCCCCCAGACTTGAAAGTATCTTCTTCCCCCATTGGTCCTTCTGGTCAGGTGTCAACCAGGTTATCTCAGCTTCTCTACCCTTTACAGGTAAGGAGGGATTTTATGCTACCCTTAGCTGTATGTTTATGACAGGAGCCTTGTGGAATCTCTCTTTCCTTGCCTGCACCCTGGGTTTGTAATGTTGGAAAGGGGACTCACAGGAAGAAATCCGGTCCTTTATTATTAATTATTATTATATATGTTTTTAATTTCAGCAAGATCACAGCTGTGACAGCATCATCGTTATCACTTGCCACCCCCAAAATAGCAATGTGACTAATCATAACCATACGAACAGTGATGACAAGCCCGGATTCCAGAAACAGAGACTGCAATAGGGCTTCCACTGCAGTCCAGTTGTGTAGCATCACAACACATCCACTGTGATTTGGCTTCCTACAGTTTGTCATTGGTCATGACGGGAGTTAAAGCTGGTGCACACGAAGCCAAGCAGCTGAAGTTCCCTGATGGCCAAGTGGCCCCCAAGGGAATGTGCAAACATGCTTCATAAAGACAGTTCCCTCCGTATCTGAACAGATACTGCTGCTGCCCTGCAACCTCTCAGATGACTCCTTGTCCTTTAGGGTGAAGACCTCCGGTACCAGCGGCTCCCCGTCTAGCAGGAATTGGGTACGTTGGCAGGTGTCACTATCTTTAAAATTCAAAGTGCTGTGTAAAGGCTGTGAGCTGTTTCCATTGCCAGATGTTCTGTGCAGTGTTAGAGGACTCAGCTGGGCTGTCGGAGTGACTCAGCGACAGGGCTGGAGGGGAGGGGGCACTAGGTAGCTTGGGAACCCATCCCCTACATCGGCCCATGCTCCACAGTGGGGTGTTCAAGCTACACAGAAATCTGACATTCAAAGCGAGCTCCAAGTGTTAAAACCCCAATACCCCGAGTCAGGATTTAATAGGGGTCCCATTTCTCGAGGTGCCGTGTGCTCTGGGCCTGATCCTGCCAGGGGCTGAGAGAGAGGAGACCCCATGGAATATCCGTGACTAGTTCCCAGTCGCCTCAGGTTTCTTTGCTCCTGGAAATTGAACCTGCAAATGCATTTTCAAAGGTTTTATTCTCTGGCTCAATTGTGAAGGCAGGAATTCAGAGCTGCACTGCTCTGTGGTAACAGGTCCTATAGGGCATATTTTTGTTTCCTGAGTGGCTGAGGGCTCCAGCACTTCTTCCCTGTAGATACCCCTCAGAGTTACAGGACTACCTGCATGTCTGCCCCATCTCTGGTCTCCAAGTGCCAGATGTCAGGCCTCGTAACCTTCCCTCTCATAGGGTGGAATCCCACGATCCTCCCATCCTCAGACTGGGCCCTGGGCTACAGCACACTGTGGGGGGACTGTGCTTGGCCAGCAGGTCCCAGTGGGTTTGGCACCTGCGGTTCTTCCCTTTATGAGCGTGTGACTAGTGCTGAGACGAGTGATCAGTCAGCCTTCTTGAACCAGACACTCTTTAATCTGAGCAGTAGGAATAAAGCATAGCATGAACATAAGAACAGTCTGTATAGGTCTCTGACCCCAAGTCCTTCCCCTCTGATGCAATCACAGGTAGACCAAAGGGCTTCAGATTTCCCCAGCGGTGTCTGTCCTTGAAGGCTGAAGAGCTTCTCAGCAAAAGCTGCCCCATCTTTGGACAAAGCAACAGCGGGTCCTGTGGCACCTAACACGGCTACCCCTCTGATACTTAACATCTTTGGACAGACTCCCAGCTCTGGCAAAACAAGCTGTGTAACATGGCTGGAGCCTGGAAATAGGCTCTTCCCAACTTGTAGCTCCGGTGTTGTCTCTCAATCTCCCTGGGGTGGTTACTGAGCGATGGCGTTTTCTTGCTCTGTGCCTTCCCATCTTGTTTGTTTTCCAGCAGCCTGCTATTAAATTAAGAAGAGACAGACTGGTTACACCCAATAAAGCCTTAACATAAACATCCCAAAAGTTAACTCAATATAGTAATACAGCAAACATCCCAAGAACTGGGTTTAACACATACATTAATTATGGCAGCTCAGCTCCATGTCTGTCCCAATGCCATTCCCGGGTGCTATGGATTTTACGAATACAGGACAGAGACAGTCAGAGAGAGAGAGAGAGAGAGAGAGAGGGAGCGAGAGCAATAGACTACTTTCCTGTATGAAATGAAGTTCCATTTCCATGAATACTCATGCATTTGACTTTCAAATCCACTTCCTGCAAACCTTCATTCTGGCTGAATAACTGCTGCTGCGGTTACTAAGTACTAGAGAGTGAGAGCTCAGGGAATGGATATTTTCTATACTCATCCCAATGCCTGTTACCATTCCAGGTACAGGCTACAGACTGACAGAACAGAATCTGAGGAGAACCAGTCAGCTACTAACCCAGGGACAGAGGAGCTTCTAGACTTTTGTTTGCTGACAAGCCACTGAAGAAAAGCTGAGATGCTGTGATCTTTTCAGGTTCTGAAGAAATCGAGATGACAGACGCTACATTTTAAATTCCACAATAACCTGTGAGAGCATTTCTGAAAGAAGATCAGAGGGGAAAGTATGGGTTGACATGTGTGTACTAAAGTACAGATGTTGAAATGTTATGTCAAAACTTGTAATACAAATTTTACACATCAAACTTTCATGACATGCATGTATATTGAAAGCCATCAGCAGAGTTGTTAGAACTGCTACAGGAAGGAGCAGTGGTAACTTTACTGCTTAATAGCTTTTGCTTTAGAAAGTATTTCAGAAATACTCCACATACTATTTGGAAAGGTTTTATGCTATGAACTCCTTGTTCTGTGAATCATAGAAGATTAAGGTTGGGAGACCTCAGGAGGTCATGTAATCCAACCCCAGCCTCAAAGCAGGAACACAATTTTCTTGATTCAGTCAACATTGGCCAGGCAAAGCATTTCAGCTTCTCCTGGGGGGATTCTTGGGGGTCAGAGTGTATCACTGGGAACCTTTGTTTAGGGAAAATGAATAGAGCCTGGTTCATATCGAATTTACACATGTAAATCTGGAGTGACGCAGTTGAAGTCAAAGTTAGTAAATTCAGAACGTGGCCCTGGAATTCATCCCATGTGCTGCAAAGAGGCAGTGGCATAATTTGGACTGGACTGGAGAAAATATATATATGAGGCAATGAAACACATTTATAAATATCTTAAATGCAACACAGATAAATATCATGACCGTTTTCACCATGCACTTGCCATGTGTTTGTACAGAAGTCATGATGCAATGGGCCACACTGAAGTGGAGGGCCAGAAAGGGTGTCTGTGGGAAGGTCACAATTGTAAAATCACACAATGCTCAAGTAGGCTGCGGAACTCCCAGCCACAAGACATCAACGGGGCTAAGAGCCTAGCAGGATTCAAAGAGGGACTGGATGTATATATGGGTAACCAGACAATCCAAATACACTAGTAAGGACTGATTTTAAAATGCTTGGAATGGCTCTAAGCCTTCCTGATTTACACCACAAAATATTTCTAACTTTTGGGTGTCCGGGGTTAACACTGGGAGCAGGTAATCTCATAGATATCTATTCCAGGGCTCCTTCCACGTATCTCTGAATCATGTGGAACTGTCCAGTGGATACTGGGATAGATGGACTACAGATCTGATCCAGTTTGGGAATATCTATCTTGCTATCAGTAGTGTAAATCCAACACTTTGTTTTTGCTTATTCTTCTTTAGCTCCTGCGAGTATCCAGACTTGAACTGAGAGCAGAAAGATGTCTCGTTAAATAACATCTAGTTTCCTGTTCTTTTTCTCTTCAGGAAGAAAACTTCAAAAATCCTTGGATCTGCATAGTACATCATGTCAGCTGTCAATGACACCAAATTCAAATTCACAGTGTTCCTTCTCACTGGGATACCTGGGCAGAAAGACAGCCACAATCTCTGGATCTCTCTCCCCTTGTGCTTAATGTATGTTATTTCAATATTAGGAAATTCAGTCATTCTGCTCATTATAAAAACAGATCCAAGCCTCCATGAGCCCATGTACATTTTCCTTTCCATGTTGGGTGTCACAGACCTTGGAATATTGATAGCCACCATGCCGACGATATTAGGCATATTCTTGTTTAACTCTAGGGAGATCAGCTTTGATGCCTGTTTTGCCCAGTTGTTCTTTATCGAGTCATTTCAATGCATTGAATCCTCTGTGCTCTTGTTGATGGCCTTTGACCGCTTCATCGCAATCCGTGACCCACTGAGATATGCCTCCATCTTAACCCTGCCTAGAATAGCCAAGATGGGACTGGTGTGTGTCCTAAGAGGGGTGGCCGTAATACTCCCATTCCCCTTTCTCCTGAAACGATTACAATACTGTCAAGCGAATGTCCTCTCCCATTCTTACTGCATGGACCAGGAGGTCATGATGTTGGCTTGTTCGGATATCAGTGTCAACAGTATCTATGGCTTGTTTATTACAGTCATAATTTTGGTGTTCGACTTGCTGCTCATCTTCCTCTCTTATGTGATGATCCTCAAAACTGTGTTGAGCATCTCATCCCACAAGGAGTTCCTCAGGGCCCTGAACACCTGCGTCGCCCACCTCTGTGCCGTCCTGCTCTTCTACACACCAGAGTTCATCCTGACTTTGATACACAGATTCGGGAAGGACTCTTCTCCCTTGCTTCCAATTGTCCTGGGCAATGTCAATCTGCTGGTTCCTCCTCTGATTAACCCAATCGTGTACAGCATGAAAAGCAAACACCTTCGTTCGAGGATAATCAGGGTGTTCGTGAAGTGAAGGGTCAGTTTATCACTCGGCCCCAGTGCTGGTGGCATAGGAAACAAGAAACAAAGGGCACTGCGACTTATTCCATCCTAGACCCTTCTATCTGTGATGACATGAGCTACTGATCTCCACTCTGTCCAGACAGGTTCAGATGGGGTCTAAGGCCTGAAGCAATGGTATAGGGGTTGTCTCCACCCACTGTTGAGGGAGGGCAGGGCACTGGTGGAAGGAGACCAAGGCAGGCAGCAGCATTTACAATGTGACTGTGTTCATGGAGAGCCAGGGAACCAGTAGGATATTGGCCCATAAAGAGCCATATCGGTGGCTGCTCCGACCTCAGAATTCCTGACGATACTCTTAATAAAGAGAAAGGACGTGGATGTTTTTTCCCATTACACCTGGCCTGTCACTGTCGTGTCTCTGGTTAAACATCCTTGGGCCATGAAAAAAGCTGCAGAGCTGTTTCGCGGTCACATTTCTGGCCCTTCCTGAGCGCCCTGGGTGCTGCATGATCCTTGAGGGCTGCGCCAGCTGGGGACAGGGGCTATTCAAGGGGCACAGACACCCACCCTCCCCCTACGCCCTCAGCCTGGTGCTTGCGATGAGTCATGTCAGAGACATCATTAATGTAGGAGCTGCAAGAGAAGCCATCCAGGCAACCCCCTCCTCATCACCACCGCTGGGGCACACCTGATGAGCTCACTCCACATGGAAGCAGGGCAGAGCTGGCTGTGTGAGTGAGGGTCTGACCCTCAGGTGTCCTGGCAAGAGACTCAGGCTTATATGTCCCTCCGTTGCTGCTGCCCCAGCAATTCAAAGGGGTGGAAAAGGGCCTCTGCTCCCCAACAGAGTCATGGCAATCTCCTGTCGCTGTCCAGCCCATTCAGTGTAGGGTGACCACCTTCTCTATAGGAAAAAGCAAGACACATGCAGTAGCCATGCCCCCTCCATGGCTTCACCCATGGCCCTCTTTTCCCCCATGAACTCCCACCTCCTGCTCCTTCTCTTCCCCCAAGCTCCACCCAGTGACCTGGCTGGATTTCAGAGCCAGGCTCTGGTAAAAGAAGTCCAGGGAGCAAGTGCCACTCTGGGGAACCCCAGACCCTCCATGTGTCCTGTTCAGGGTATGTGGCCTCGGGGGGAAGAGGAGAAGGGTGGGGCCTCATAGCAAGGGGGGGGGGCTAAAGCTCTCACTCCCCCAAAAGTGAAAAGTGGGGCTCTGTCCAGGAGCAAGTGTGGTTTGGCACCACAGGGAATTCGGGACAAATGCTGTTCCGGAGTCTCTCAGCCCACACTAGGACTTGAACACTGCATTTTGGGACTCTCCTGCCCAATTCAGGATGTGTGGTCCACTCTAATTCAGTGGCCATTAGAGGTGGCATCTTGGGTACTGTCCCCTTTATGGGTAGGAGAGATTAGTGGGGTCAGTCAACCGTTGATCCAGGGTGTGACCCTTTAAGATTCCTGTGATATTTGGAGCTGACAGAAGCTTTGTAGAGCCTGCTAGTGGGAGGGAGGAAGATGGTCCCGGGAAATAAAATTTTGGGAAATCCCAGGCTACTGTTTTTTTAAGGGCCTGGGACAAGGGCCTTGTAGGGCAGGGCATGGCTCCCTTCACTCTATGCGATCATCTAGTCTGACCTCCTGCAGAATTTCACCCAGTTACCCCCGTATTGAGCCCAATGACATGTCTGTGCACAGCTTGTGTTCATCAGAGAGATTTCAGCTCTGTTTGTCTCATTAGGATGATTTCTGGTACTGGGTGGAGAACCTGAACTCTTCCCAACAACCCTTCGTGATGAGGTCTGTCATTAGCACAGCCCCCTTTGACGCTGGAGTTCTGGGCCAGTCGTGCTGCTCGGCCTAGAGGGGGGAATCAGGATGTGCTTCCAGAGAGCGTTAGAGTATTGCCTGGCCAAACAGAGTCCTGTTGGGCTGCCCCTTGGTGTGATCCTGACCCCCGTCTGCTACATGAGCAATGAGCATTGGAGATGGACCTCACACCCTGCACACAAATTTCCATCATCACCAAGTTTGGGGGTAGCTGGATCAGGGTTTTTGAATTAAATAGGGAGTTAGCAAAGGCATTTGGAGCTGGGCTTGGGTTACGACCCTATCTATTAACAATCTGATTGGCCTTGCTTACCCGGTGTGTGCTTTTGTCATGCCTGAGCAAGAAGAGGAGATCGTCTGAGCTGTGTCTCACGTACCCAGTGACTTTGTGAACCCATCGCTGTTATGTCTGGGTGTCTGTAGCTTAACCCTGTTCCTTATAACAGGGGGCTCTTTAATCTAGTTCAGAAGGACACACTGTCTCTGCCACTGATGGACTGTGACAAGAAATTAACCAACTCTCAGTATCTTTGGTTTTGAGATATGGCCAGCAATGCAACCTGTTGGGTTTTTACACTATTTCCTGTCATTCTTAAAGCCCCAACTTCTGCAATGAAGACACTGCACAGGATTCTGAGCTTTTGGTTTTCTTTAAAAAGTTTATTTAAACAAACGATCTGCAGAAAAGCTAGAAAGCCTGAAGCAGGTGGCCCCAATGGCTCAGAATCCAAAGTCAGAAATGAACCCAACATTAGCGTATTTTAAAATCTCATTATTTCTAAACCAATCTCATGATTTTTTGGCCGCGTGACTCACACTTATTGAAGGGCACTGAGAGGTGATTCTGAGTACCTAGTGTAAGAAATCTAAAAAGCAATGAGCAAATGACACAAAAACTAAGCAATATTTTAACGTACATCAGAAGCGGTAAGCCAGCCAAACAATGAGTGGGGCTAAGGAAAATTGAGGTGCTAAAGGATGTTTCTAGAAATATGAGGCTGTTGTGCAGAGGATATGTTTTGCCTTAGTCTTCAGTGCAGAGGATGAGAGGGAGATTCCCACACCTGAGCCATTCTTTTCAGGTTACAAATCTGAGGAACTCCCCACATTGAGATGTCAGTAGAGGACGTTGTGATGCTGCACCCATATTCATCATAGCGGTACGATTATGAATGACTATGACATAATGACAAGTTTCAGAGTAGCAGCCGTGTTAGTCTGTATCCACAAATAGAACAGGAGTACTTGTGGCACCTTAGAGACTAACAAATTTATTAGAGAATAAGCTTTTGTGGGCTACAGCCCACTTCTTCGGGTGCATATAGAATGGAACATATATTGAGGAGATATATATACACACATACAGAGAGCATGAACAGGTGGGAGTTGTCTTACCAACTCTGAGAGGCCAATTAAGTAAGAAAAAAAACTTTTGAAGTGATAATCAAGATAGGCCAGTACAGACAGTTTGATAAGAAGTGTGAGAATACTTACAAGGGGAGATAGATTCAATGTTTGTAATGGCTCAGCCATTCCCAGTCTTTATTCAATCCACAAGTACTCCTGTTCTTCTTTTTGCGGATACAGACTAACACGGCTGCTACTCTGAAACCTAAATTGATTGTATCTAGTTTGCATATCAATTCCAGCTCAGCAGTCTCTCCTTGGAGTCTGTTTTTGAAGTTTTTCTGTTGTAAAATAGCCACCCGCGGTCTGTCATTGAATGACCAGACAGGTTAAAGTGTTCTTCCACTGGTTTTTGAGTATTATGATTCCTGATGTCAGATTTGTGTCCACTAATTCTTTTGCGGAGAGACTGTCCGGTTTGGCCAATGTACATGGCAGAGGGGCATTGCTGGCACATGATGGCATATATCACATTGGTAGATGTGCAGGTGAACGAGCCCCTGATGGTAAGGCTGGTGGGATTAGGTCCTATGATGATGTCAGTTGAATAGATATGTGGACAGAGTTGTCATCGGGCTTTGTTACAAGGATAGGTTCCTGGGTCAGTGGTTTTGTTCAGTGATGTGTGGTTGCTGGTGAGTATTTGCTTTAGGTTGGGGGGTTGTCTGTAAGCGAGGACAGGTCTGTCTCCCAAGATCTGTGAGAGTGAGGGATCATCTTTCAGGATAGGTTGTAGATCTTTGACGATGCGCTGGAGAGGTTTTAGTTGGGGGCTGAAGGTGACAGCTAGTGGTGTTCTTGAATCTGGTACAAGATATGTCTTGAGAGGTGTCATTGGAAAAGTTCTGATTAGCAAATTATGATTATCCTATTTGTGCGCATGTATCATTTTTGTACCTGAAGTTATGAATAGTGACTATACATCTGTATTTCAAATGTGCTTACTCCGGGTAATACCCTCAAGTAGCCTTTTGAGGACAACAACAAAGAAGCTAGCCAGTGCTGATGGCTCATCAACACAGACTATGGACCATGCAAGAGCCCAGCCTCCCTGTGTCGTTCCAGCCAGCCTATGAGTGATGGTTGCTATGACTCAGCAGGGCATGCAAGGTCATGGGACCAGACCATATGCCACTGAACTCCATTTTGATACCTGTATTTTTCCACCAACTGGGCTGGGAACTTGGCTTGAAACAAAGGGTTCTCACCGTATTGAAAAACTATACAAGGTGGGGAGTGACATCGTTTCTTGCCCTCACTCCCCACACAAGAGATCTACTGGAAACAACTGAAGAAAAAAATCTGAACAGGGGGAAGTGCTGATCCCAGGCTAAAGGGATTTCTAGCCTGTGTATGAAAACATGGTGGTCTGCTTCTATCACCAGGCAGGGTGAGAAATAGATAATTCATATCACGTCTATCTTTCTCTAGTTAATAAACCAAAATGGAGTTTAGTGTCATATGGTCTGGTTCCATGCCCTTGAATGCCCTGCTGAGTCATAGGAAGCGTTCTAAGGAAGGTTTACCAGATGAGGTATAACCTTCTCCTAGAGACTCTTGTTTCCCCTAATGTCCCATTACCTGGAACAGGGCCTTCTCAACCGACTGTCTGGACTGTAAGAATTTTGTCTAGTGGCTGTCACCCAGGTGTAACTAGATTTGAAATACAGATACATAGTCAATATTAATAACTTCAAATGCAAAAATGATACAGGCATACAAATAGGATCATTGTATTCTGCCAATCATAATTTTTCCATAGAAACCTCATAAGACATTTTGTTTACAAGATGCATATAACTATGTCATAATCATATCATAAGCATACCGCTATGATTAATATTGGTGACAGTTTCACAACCATCTTCTCAGCTACCCTGGAACCTGCATTGGGCATATAAAAACCGGAGGTTCTTTGGGAAGAGACAAGCTTTTCCCGTGGGGCGACTTGGGGTCTCAAGAGAGTAGGCTTAGCGTGGCTGAGGGGGATCCGGCCAGCCCGGGAATCCTCCAACATCTGGGGTGGAGAGGCTCATTGCTCCAGCCATGGGGTCTGTGGAAACTCTGGACTTCTCTAGGAGTGGGGGGAGGGGGAGGCACCTGGCTGAGGGGGTGGGGGGTGGTGGGAGGCGGAAGAAGGAGTAGGGCCAGGGGGCTTCACCCCCTGCTCATGTTGGAAATCATAAGGAAAGGGATAGGTAATAAGACAGAAAATATAATGATGCCTCTATGTAAATCTGTGGTATACCCACACCTTGAATCCTTTGTTCAGTTCTGTTCATCCCATCTTGAAAAAGATATATTAGAATTGGAAAAAGTACAGAGAAAGGTGACAAAAATGTTTAGGGTATGGAACCGCTTCCATATTAGGAGACATTGAAAAGCCTGGAACTTTTCAGGTTGGAAAAAGAGAAGTCTAAGCGGGGATAAAATACAGGCCTATAAAATCATGAGTGCAGTGGAGAAAGTGAATCAGAAAGGGTTATTTACCCCTTCACACGAACCAGGGGTCACCCAAGGAAATTAGTAGGCAGCAGGTTTAAAACAAACGAAAGAAAGTCCTTTTTACACAAAGTACAGTCAGCTGTGGAACTCATTGCCAGGGGATGTTCTGAAAGCCAAAAGAATAACTGATCCAGTACAGAATTAGATAAATTGACTGAGCATATGTCCATCAATAGCTATTAGCCAAGATGATCAGGGTTGAAGCTCCATGCTCTGGGCGTCTCTAAACCTCTGATAGTCAGAAGCTGGGAGCAGACACAGGGGATAGATTGCTCTATAGTTACAAAAAGAAGAACAGGAGTACTTGTGGCACCTTAGAGACTAACAAATTTATTAGAGCATAAGCTTTCGTGGACTACAGCCCACTTCTTCGGATGCATATAGAATGGAACATATATTGAGGAGATATATATACACACATACAGAGAGCATAAACAGGTGGGAGTTGTCTTACCAACTCTGAGAGGCCAATTAATTAAGAGAAAAAAAAACTTTTGAAGTGATAATCAAGCTAGCCCAGTACAGACAGTTTGATAAGAAGTGTGAGAATACTTACAAGGGGAGATAGATTCAATGTTTGTAATGGCTCAGCCATTCCCAGTCCTTATTCAAACCGGAGTTGATTGTGTCTAGTTTGCATATCAATTCTAGCTCAGCAGTCTCTCGTTGGAGTCTGTTTTTGAAGTTTTTCTGTTGTAATATAGCCACCCGCAGGTCTGTCACTGAATGACCAGACAGGTTAAAGTGTTCTCCCACTGGTTTTTGAGTATTTTGATTCCTGTCAGATTTGTGTCCATTAATTCTTTTGCGGAGAGACTGTCCGGTTTGGCCAATGTACATGGCAGAGGGGCATTGCTGGCACATGATGGCATATATCACATTGGTAGATGTGCAGGTGAACGAGCCCCTGATGGTATGGCTGATGTGATTAGGTCCTATGATGATGTCACTTGAATAGATATGTGGACAGAGTTGGCATCGGGGTTTGTTACAAGGATAGGTTCCTGGGTTAGTGGTTTTGTTCAGTGATGTGTGGTTGCTGGTGAGTATTTGCTTTAGGTTGGGGGGTTGTCGGTAAGCGAGGACAGGTCTGTCTCCCAAGATCTGTCAGAGTAAAGGATCATCTTTCAGGATAGGTTGTAGATCTCTGATGATGCGCTGGAGAGGTTTTAGTTGGGGGCTGAAGGTGACAGCTAGTGGTGTTCTGTTATTTTCTTTGTTGGGTCTGTCTTTTAGGAGGTGACTTCTGGGTACTCGTCTGGCTCTATCAATCTGTTTTTTCACTTCAGCAGGTGGGTATTGTAGTTTTAAGAATGCTTGATAGAGATCTTGTAGGTGTTTGTCTCTATCCGAGGGATTGGAGCAAATGTGGTTATATCTTAGAGCTTGGCTGTGGACAATGGATCGTGTGGTACACTCATCTGTCAGTTCCCTCTGAAGTATCAGCACTAACCATTGTCAGAAGACAGGACACTGGGCTAGATGGGCCATTGATATGTCCCAATAAGTCCGTTTTTATATTCTTAAATTGTTCCACTGATCAATGGGCTGCTAGAGACCGGCCATTTCCAGGGGCTGCCTGTGTTACAGAGCTGGCAAAGCCACCCTAGCCAACGTCCAGGGGCTGTTCAGTGTGGGATGCTGATGGGGTATAGTGCTGCCACCTAGGGTTGTGGTCCTGTATCACGAGTGACAGAGGCTAGAACTGGGCTGGAAAAGAGAGTTTTTCCGACATGAAAATTTTTGACCCTGTGATAAATGAAGGGGGAAGGGGGAGGGTAGCTGCCATCGATGGACACGCAGCCAGCCTGTTAGCTGTAAAATCCCTGTTGTTAGCTGTTCTCTATTTGCTTTACCTGTAAAGGGTTAAAAAATCCCCCAGATAAAAGAAAAAAAATGTGGGCACCTGACCAAAAGAGCCAATGGGAAGGTTAGAACTTCTTAAAATTGCGAAAGAAACTTTCCCTTTGTCTGTTGTTCTCTCTGGGCTGCAGGGACATGGAGCAGCAGTGCTATACGCAAGAATGCTGTGTAATGTTTGAACCACGTATGAAACATTATTTTCCATACCTAGAAGGAACCATAGGGATAGGGAATGTTTGGACAGATGCGATCAGGTTTATTTCTTTATTTTGGCGTGTGGATCTCCTCTGTGCTAAGCCCAGATGCTTTCGTTTGCTTGTAACCTTTAAGCTGAACCCCCAAGAAAGCTATTTTGGGTGCTTAATTTTAGAATTGCTCTTTTAAAATGAAGCAAAAGCCCAAGTTCCAGATGTATTTTCTTTCTTGTTGTTTTTAATAAAATTTACCCTTTTTAAGAACAGGATTTGGATTTTTGTGTCCTAAGAGGTTTGTGGATATGCTCTTTGAGCTGGTGACAACAGCTACTTTCCTTTGTTTTCTTTCTCAGCTCTTCCCCAGAGTGGATATGTGAAAGGGCTTGAGGGTACCCCACAGGGAGGAATTCCCAAGTGCTCCTTCCAGGGTCCAAGAGGTTTCTTTTGCATTTGGGTGGTGGCAGCGTTTACCAAGCCAAGGTCAGAGAAAAGCTGTAACCTTGGGAGTGTAATACCAGCCTGGAGTGGCAGGTATTAATTTTAGAATTCTTGCAGGCCCCCATCTTCTGCACTCGGAGTGACAGAGTGGGGAATCAGCCCTGACAGACACGAACTGAAATGTTTCCTTTTCATCCATATTTTAGGGGGAGTTTTCATACAAAATAGATCATTTTACTCAGCTGCCATGATATTGCCCAGCTGCAGCTTCTTGGCTCCACAACAGAAATTTGAGGCTTTTCATTTGCTGCTTCCTCGCAACAGAAATGAACTTTGCACTGACTGAGTCTGTGGCTGGACTCAGGGTATGGAAAGGTCAAAACATCCTGCCCAGTCTATGGCTGGGGTATTGTGTCCATCAGCTACTCTAAGCAGCCTTCCCATCTCTTTGCAGCCCCCTCCACCCTGTACAACTCACCCTTCAGCGCATCCTGTGGGCAGTGGCTATTGTGACAGGCCCTGGTCGCATATCTCTGGTTAGCCTGTGATAGCAGGGAGCTGGAGAGGGTCCTAGAGCAGTTGTGAAGGCACAGAGATTGTGTGTGAGTGGGCCTAGCTACCAGTGGATCTGTGCATAACATTGGGGATCCCTAGATCCTGGGTCCCACCTTTCATTCCTCAGGGAAAAGGGAAGGGACCTCTCCTCCTGGAACAACCCGTGGGAAATTTCCATGTACGAAGCCTTGTGGAATCTCCCTTCCCTGGTCTGCACCATGGGTTTCTAATGCAGGAAAGGGTTCTGCTGGGGAGAAATCTGGTCCTATATTATTATTATTATTATTTTATTTTATTATATTATATTTTCTTTCAGCAAGATCACAGCTGTGACAGCATCACCATTATCACTTGCCACCCCGAGGTAGCCCTGTGCCTAATCAGAACCATACGAACAGTGATGACAAGCCCAGATTCCAGGAACAGAGCCTGCAGCAGGGCTGGCACTGCAGTCCAGGTGGGAAGCATCACCACACGACCCCTGTGATTTGGCTTCCTGCACTTTGCCATTGGCTGTGACAGGGGATAAAGCTGCTGCATGCTGAGCCGAGCAGCTGAGCTTCCCTGATGGCCAAGTGGCCCCCAAGGGAATATGCAATCATGCTTCATAAAGACAGTTGCCTCCCTATCTGAACAGATACTGCCTGCTGCCTGTGCAACCTACCTCGATGACTCCTTGTCCTTTAGGGTGAAGCCCTTTGGTGTCAGTGGCTCCACTTCTAGCAGGAATTGGGTATGTTGGCAGGTTTCATTATCTTTAAAATGCAAAGTGATGTTTAAAGGCTGCAAGCTGTTTCCATTTGCAGATGTTCTGTGCAGCAGCAGAGGACTCAGCGGGGCTGTCGGGGTGTCTCAGCGATGGGGCTGGAGGACAGGCAGCACTAGGTAGTTTGGGAACCCCTCCCCGACATCTGCCCATGGTCCTCAGTGGGTTATTCAAGCTACACAGAAATCTAAGATTCAGAATGAGCTCAGAGTGTTAATACCCCAAAGCCCTGAGTCAGGATATCTTAAGGGGTCCCATTTCTAGAGGTACCGTGTGCTCTGGGAGTGATCCTGCCAGGGGCTGAGTGAGAGGAAACCGCACGGGATTTCAGTGACTAGTTCCCAAATTGCCTCAGGTTTATTTGCTCCTGGAAATTTAATCAGCAAATGTATTTTCAAAGGTTTTATCATCCAGGTCAATTTTAATACAGGAATTCAGAGCTGTGTTGCTCTGCGGTAAAAGGTCCGATAAGGCATATTTCTATTTCCTGACTGGCTGATACCTCTAGAATCTCTGTCCTGTAGATAACCCTGGGAGTTACTGGGCTACCGGCATCTCTGCCCACTCTCTGATCTGTGAATGCCACATGTCAGGCCTCGTAACCTTCCCTCTCATACGGTAGAATCCCGTGATCCTCCCACCCTCAGACTGGGCCCTGGGCTACAGCACACTGTGGGGGGATTGTGCTTGCCGAGCAAGTCCCAGTGGGTTCGGCACCTGTGTGTCTTCCCTTTGTGAGCCTGTGACTAATGCTGAGACGAGTGATCAGTCAGCCTTCTTGAACCAGACACTCTTTAATCTGAACAGTAGGAATAAAGCATAACATGAGAGAAGAAGAGGATTTTCCAAGAACAGTCTGTACACGTCTCTGACCCCAAGTCCTCCCACTCTGATACAGACACAGGCAGGCCAAGGGCCTTCAGATTTCCCCAGCGGTGTCTGTCCTGTCAGTCTGAAGAGCTTCTCAGCAAAAGCTGCCCCATCTCTGGACAAACTCCCAGCACTGGAAAAACAAGCTTTGTAACATGGCTGGAGCCTGGAAATAGGCTCTTCCCAACTTGTAGCTCCAGTGTTGTCTCTCAACCTCCCTGAAGTGCTGAGTGAGCGATGGCTTTTCTTGATCTGTGCCTTCCCATCCTGTTTGTTTTCCAGCAGCCTGCTATTAAATTATGAAGAGCCAAACTGGTTTCACCCAATAAAGCCGTAACATAAACATCCCAAAAGTTAACGCTATACAGTTATACAGCAAACATCCCAACAACTGGGTTTAACAGACATATTCACTATGGCAGCTCAGCTCCATGTCTGTCCCCATGTCTTTCCCAAGTGCTACGTATTCTGTGAATACAGGACAGAGACAGTCAGAGAGAGAGAGAGCAATAGACTACTTTCCTGTGTGAAATGAAGTTCCATTTCCATGAATACTTTGAAATCCACTTTCTGAAAAACCTCATCGTGGCTGAATAACAGGTGCTGGGGTTACTATGTACTAGAGAGTGAGAGCTCAGGGAATGAATATTTTCTATACTGACCCCAGTGCCTGTTACCACTCCAGGTACAGGCTACAGACTGACAGAAGAGAACCTTAGGAGAACCAGTCAGCTAGTAACCCAGGGACAGAGGAGCTACTAGACTTCTGTTTGCTGACAAGCGACTGAATGAGGGCTGAGACACTGCGATCTTTTCAGGTTCTGAAGAAATCCAAATGACAGACGCTACATTTTAAGTCCAACTCTAACCTGAGAAATCATCTCTGAGAGAAGATCAAAGGGGAAAGACTGGGTTGACGTGTGTGTTGAAGTACAGCTCTGTAAATGTTATGTCAAAACTTTTCATTGTAAGGAAATTTGACACATCAAACTTTGCTGACATTCATATATATCGAAAGCCAGCAGCAGAGTTTTTAGCATCTCTACAGGAAGGAGCAGTGGTAACATTACTGCTTAATGGCTTTTGCTTTAGAAAGTATTTCAGAAGTGCTCCACATACTATTTGGAAAGGTTTTATGCTATGAATTCCTTGTTCTGTGAATAGTTGTATTATACTGTCTCCTGGTAACTGAGCAGAAGCTGTTTCTAATCAGGGTCATGAACACAATACCTCTGCAATACCTGTGCCCGACTTTCCAAAAAGTCCTGAGAAAAAGTCCGCTGGTTTTTGTTTCAGCAAAAAGTCGAGCAGAGGTGCAGGAAAGGGGAGCGTAATAGTGGTTGTATGTAATGTACACCATTAGCTGTTACACGAGCATACCTGAAATAACTTGCACACTGAAGAGGATATTAGTGCAAACCTACTGTTTGCACTATTCACCCATTTGTCTTGCCAACCCCTCCCCCACCCAGATGATGTAACTGTCCGCGTCAGCTTGTATCTTTGCAAATAGCTACAGACCCTTACACGGGGAGAAGGAGGAGTTCCTGTGAGAATGAAGCGAAACCTGTAGGATGATCAGACTCTCTGGATTCACTCAACATTGGGCAGGCAAAGCACTTCAGCTTCTCCTGGAGGGATTCTTGGGGGTCAGAGTCTATCACTAGGAGCATTTGTTTAGGATTCGTGAATAGAGCTGGTTCTTATCGAATTTACAGATGCGAAGATGGTGTCGCCAGGAGGGCTTTGGCTTCCTAGACCACGGGATGCTATTTGAGGAAGGACTGCTAGGCAGAGATGGCGTTCACCTTTCGAGGAGAGGAAAGACCCTATTCGGACACAGACTGGCTAACCTAGTGAGGAGGGCTTTAAACTAGGTTCGACGGGGACAGGTGAGCAAAGCCCACAGGTAAGTGGGGAACATGGAGACAGGGGAGATGGGTCGGAAACAAGAGGGAGTGTGGGCTATACTGGTAGAGAGAAAGGAGAGTCAGGACAAAACTGGGAGGAAAGATCAAACCAGTATCTTAGATGCCTATATACAAATGCGAGAAGTATGGGGAATAAGCAGGAAGAACTGGAAGTGCTAATAAATAAATACAACTATGACATTGTTGGCATCACTGAAACTTGGTGGGATAATACACATGATTGGAATGTTGGTGTGGATGGGTACAGCTTGCTCAGGAAGGATAGACAGGGGAAAAAGGGAGGAGGTGTTGCCTTATATATTAAAAATGTACACACTTGGACGGAGGTAGAGATGGACATAGGAGACGGAAGTGTTGAGAGTCTCTGGGTTAGGCTTAAAGGGGCAAAAAACAAGGGAGATGTCATGCTAGGAGTCTACTACAGGCCACCTAACCAGGTGGAAGAGGTGGATGAGGCTTTTTTCAAGCAACTAACAAAATCATCCAAAGCCCAAGATTTGGTGGTGATGGGGGACTTCAACTATCCGGATATATGTTGGGAAAATAACACAGCGGGGCACAGACTATCCAACAAATTCTTGGACTGCATTGGAGACAACTTTTTATTTCAGAAGGTCGAAAAAGCTACTAGGGGGGAAGCTGTTCTAGACTTGATTTTAACAAATAGGGAGGAACTCGTTGAGAATGTGAAAGTAGAAGGCAGCCTGGGTGAAAGTGATCATGAAATCATAGAGTTTGCAATTCTAACGAAGGGTAGAAGGGAGAACAGCAAAATAGAGACAATGGATTTCAGGAAGGCAGATTTTGGGAAGCTCAGAGAGCTGATAGGTAAGGTCCCATGGGAATCAAGACTGAGGGGAAAAACAACTGAGGAGAGTTGGCAGTTTTTCAAAGGGACACTATTAAGGGCCCAAAAGCAAGCTATTCCGCTGGTTAGGAAAGATAGAAAATGTGGCAAAAGACCACCTTGGCTTAACCACGAGATTTTGCACGATCTAAAAAATAAAAAGGAGTCATATAAAAAATGGAAACTAGGACAGATTACAAAAGATGAATATAGGCAAACAACACAGGAATGCAGGGGCAAGATTAGAAAGGCAAAGGCACAAAATGAGCTCAAACTAGCTACGGGAATAAAAGGAAACAAGAAGACTTTTTATCAATACATTAGAAGCAAGAGGAAGACCAAAGACAGGGTAGGCCCACTGCTTAGTGAAGAGGGAGAAACAGTAACAGGAAACTTGGAAATGGCAGAGATGCTTAATGACTTCTTTGTTTCGGTCTTCACCGAGAAGTCTGAAGCAATGCCTAACATAGTGAATGCTAATGGGAAGGGGGTAGGTTTAGCGGATAAAATAAAAAAAAGAACAAGTTAAAAATCACTTAGAAAAGTTAGATGCCTGCAAGTCACCTGGGCCTGATGAAATGCATCCTAGAATACTCAAGGAGCTAATAGAGGAGGTATCTGAGCCTCTAGCTATTATCTTTGGAAAGTCATGGGAGACGGGAGAGATTCCAGAAGACTGGAAAAGGGCAAATATAGTGCCCATCTATAAAAAGGGAAATAAAAACAACCCAGGTAACTACAGACCAGTTAGTTTAACTTCTGTGCCAGGGAAGATAATGGAGCAAGTAATTAAGGAAATCATCTGCAAACACTTGGAAGGTGGTAAGGTGATAGGGAACAGCCAGCATGGATTTGTGAAGAACAAATCATGTCAAACCAATCTGATAGCTTTCTTTGATAGAATAACGAGCCTTGTGGATAAGGGTGAAGCGGTGGATGTGGTATACCTAGACTTTAGTAAGGCATTTGATACGGTCTCGCATGATATTCTTATCGATAAACTAGGCAAATACAAATTAGATGGGGCTACTATAAGGTGGGTGCATAACTGGCTGGATAACCGTACTCAGAGAGTTGTTATTAATGGTTCCCAATCCTGCTGGAAAGGCGTAACGAGTGGGGTTCCGCAGGGGTCTGTTTTGGGACCGTCTCTGTTCAATATCTTCATCAACGACTTAGATATTGGCATAGAAAGTACGCTTATTAAGTTTGCGGATGATACCAAACTGGGAGGGATTGCAACTACTTTGGAGGACAGGGTCATAATTCAAAATGATCTGGACAAATTGGAGAAATGGTCTGAGTTAAACAGGATGAAGTTTAACAAAGACAAATGCAAAGTGCTCCACTTAGGAAGGAAAAATCAATTTCACACATACAGAATGGGAAAAGACTGTCTAGGAAGGAGTACGGCAGAAAGGGATCTAGGGGTTATAGTGGACCACAAGCTAAATATGAGTCAACAGTGTGATGCTGTTGCAAAAAAAGCAAACATGATTCTGGGATGCATTAACAGGTGTGTTGTGAGCAAGACACGAGAAGTCATTCTTCCGCTCTACTCTGCTCTGGTGAGGCCTCAGCTGGAGTATTGTGTCCAGTTCTGGGCGCCGCATTTTAAAAAAGATGTGGAGAAATTGGAAAGGGTCCAAAGAAGAGCAACAAGAATGATTAAAGGTCTTGAGAACATGACCTATGAAGGAAGGCTGAAAGAACTGGGTTTGTTTAGTTTGGAGAAGAGAAGACTGAGAGGGGACATGATAGCAGTTTTCAGGTATCTAAAAGGGTGTCATGAGGAGGAGGGAGAGAACTTGTTCACCTTAGCCTCTAAGGATAGAACCAGAAACAATGGGTTTAAACTGCAGCAAGGGAGGTCTAGGTTGGACATTAGGAAAAAGTTCCTAACTGTCAGGGTGGTTAAACACTGGAACAAATTGCCTAGGGAGGTTGTGGAATCTCCGTCTCTGGAGATATTTAAGAGTAGGTTAGATAAATGTCTATCAGGGATGGTCTAGACAGTATTTGGTCCTGCCATGCTGGCAGGGGACTGGACTCGATGACCTCTCGAGGTCCCTTCCAGTCCTATAATCTATGATTCTATGAAATCTGGAGTGATGCAGGTGAAGTCAATGTTAGTGAATTCAGAACGTGGACTTGGGAATTTATCCCATGTGCTGCAAAGAGGCAGCGGCATAATTTGGACTCTCAGGAGTGGAGAACATATATATTGTGGAAGAAACGAACTCCACTCTCAGGTTGGAAGCAACAAAATCAGAGACAGCTTTATTCAGGACATGCAATTGCAGGGGAAGAACACAGCTGACAGAGAGCATCCCTGCCTCAGTTTCTCCAAAGTACAAGCAAAATCACACAAGCATTTATACCTCTTTGTGATGTGCATTAATTAAAAACATGTGCATTTTATTTAGGCTATTTGCGATCTATTCCAGTATTTTCTCACTTTCTCGTCTCAAACATCGTTATCTCAAGGCTAGGTCACACTGACTATTCTGCTGTTTTCCACTCGCTTCTGACGTGAGCCCTGCTTCTACAGGTCTCGCGATATTAGGCTAAGACTTGACAGAACAGTTGCTCTGTCTCTGACACTTAAATGGCTGCACTTAAACCCTCTCTTTCTTTCCCTGCTTCCACTATATATATATAATGAGGCAATGAAACACGTTTATAAATATCTTCAATGCAGCACAGATAAATTTAATGACCGTTTTCACCATGCACTTGCCATGTGTTTGTACACATGACATGATCCAATGGGCCACACTCAGAAGTGGAGGGCCAGAAAGGGTGTCAGTGGGAAGGTCGCAATTGTAAAATCACACAGTGCTAAAGCAGGCTGCAGAACTCCAAGCCACAAGATATCAGTGGGGCCAAGAGCCTCGCAGGATTCAAAGAGGGACTGGATGTTTATATGGGTAACCAGAAAATCCAATTACACTAGTGAGGGCTGTTTTAAAACCTATTGGAAGGGCTCCAAACCTTCCTGATTTACACCACAAAATATCTCTAACTAGTGATTGTCGGGGGGAAACTTTGGGGGCAGGTTATGTAATAGCTGCCTATTGCAGGGCTTCTTCCACCTTCCTCTGAAGAAGGGCCGGCTCCAGGCACCAGCCGAGCAAGCTGGTGCTTGGGGCGGCAGCTTGCAGGAGGCGTCATCTGCCCAATCCTAGGGAGGCACAGCCGCTTTTGTTGTTGTTGTTGTTGTTCCGCTCTGGCCGCCCTGTAGGGGGCAGCGGCGTGGAGGACAGCAAGCCGGGCAGGGCAGCCCACATCCTTCCCTCCCCGCTGACCGGACTGGTGCGGAGCCCTCCCGGCAGGGGGCACGGAGGGAGGGGCCGCGTGGTAGCGCCCAGCTGAAGCCCTGGCCACCCCCCTTCTCTCTCTCCCCCCACTCCCTCCCCCTCCCCCCGCTAGCCGGGGCACATCTGCAGGGCAGGGAGTCCCCCTGCACCCTGGCTCTGGCCGTGCGCAGTTTTTTTTTTTTTTTTTTTTTTTGCTTGGGGCGGCCAGAAAGCCAGAGCCGGCCCTGCTCTGAAGCATGTGGAACTGGCTAGAGGATACTGAGTTAGGTGCACTACAGGTCTGATCCCATCTGGTAATGCCTATCTTGCTCTTGGTGGTGTTTTTGCTGATTTTCCTTTAGCTCCTGGGAGTTTTTAGACTTTGTATTGAGAGCAGAAAGATGTCTCGTTAAATATCATCTCGTTTCCTGTTCTTTTTCCTTTCAGGAAGGAAAGTTCGAAACTCCTTGGATCTGTCTAGTACATAATGTCAGCTGTCAATGTAACCATGGGAGCTGCAGTGTTCCTTCTCACCGGGATACCTGGGCAGGAAGATATCCAAAATGTCTGGATTTCTCTTCCCTTCTGCTTAACGTATGGTATTTCAATAGTAGGAAATTCAATCATTCTGTTCATTATAAAAACAGATCCAAGCCTCCATGTGCCCATGTACATTTTCCTTTCCATGTTGGGCATCACAGACCTTGGCTTATCGATAGCCACCATACCGACGATATTGGGTATATACTTGTTTAACTCTAGGGAGATCAGCTTCGATGCCTGTTTTGCCCAGCTGTTCTTCATCCACTCGCTTCAATGCATTGAATCCTCTGTGCTCTTGTTGATGGCCTTTGACCGCTTCATTGCTATCCGTGACCCACTAAGATATGCCTCCATTTTAACCCTGCCTAAAATAACCAAGATGGGACTGGTGTGTGTTCTAAGAGGGGTGGCCGTAATGCTCCCACTCACCATTCTTCTGAAACAGTTCCGATACTGTCGAGTGAATGTCCTCTCCCATTCTTACTGCATGCACCAGGAGGTCATGATGATGGCTTGTTCGGATATCAGTGTCAACAATATCTATGGCTTGTTTACTAAACTCTTAACAATGGGGTTTGATTCGCTTCTCATCTTCCTCTCTTATGTAATGATCCTCAAAACAGTGCTGAGCATTGCGTCCAACGCTGAGTGCCTCAGGGCCCTGAACACCTGTGTCTCCCACCTCTGTGCCGTCCTTATTTTCTACACACCAGACATCTTCCTGTCTGTGATATACAGATTCGGAAAGAGCTCTTCTCCCTTACTTCAGATTCTTCTGGGCTACATCTCCCTGCTGCTCCCTCCCTTGTTGAACCCAATTGTGTACTGTGTGAAAAGCAAACACCTTCGTGCGAGAATAATCAGGATGTTTGTCAAGTGAAGGGTTAGTTCATCACCCAGCTCCAGCCACCTATTCCATAGCGGACCCTTACATCTGATACAACACGAGCTACTGATCTCCACTCTGTAGAGAGAAGTTCAGATGGGGTCTAAGGCCTGGAGGAATGAGTGAGACAGCTGGTGCAGGAGGACAGTGCAGTGGGGGAAAGATACCAATTTAACCACATACTGACTTCTGTTTGATTAACACATAATTTGTGTTCATCTAAAGCATATTTTCCAGGAAGGCATCCAGCCTTGGTTTGGAGGTATCAGGAGAATCCATCACCTCCCTTGGGAGTTTGTTCCGCTGTTTAAGCACCCTCGCTGTTAAAAATTTGTGCCTTATTTCCAAATTTAATTTTTCTGGCTTCAGTTTCCTACCATTGGTCTTTGTTATATCTTTCCCTTATAGATGGAAAAGCCCATTAGTAGCTGGTATTTCATTTCTGTGAAAGTGCTTGTACACTGTCATCAAGTCAGTTCTGAGTCTTCCCTACTTCTACTCACTACACCCCAGTTTATATATGAAAGGTAAGTTGGAAACGACAGAGGAGGAGAAAGACCTGGGTGTATTAGTCGATCCCAGGATGACTGTGAGCCACCAATATGATGCGGCTGTGAACAAAGCAAATGAGATCCTAGAATGTGTCAGGTGAGATAGGGAAATATTAATATCCTTATACGAGGCACTGGTGAGACCTCCTCTGGAAAACTTTGTAAAATTTTGGTCATACATATTCCATCAAGAAGAATTCAGACTGGGAAAGGAGCCGAGTAGGGCTTCTTGGAAGGTCAGGCTAATGCACAGCCTGTCTTAGGATGAGACTGGAAGACCTTGCCTGGTTTAGCCTAACACAATAGAGGCTGCACTGGGATCGGATCTATAAATACATTGAGGGGGGAAGGAAGTTAACACTAGGGAGGGTGACGAGCTCCTGAAGCTGAAGAACAGTTTTGACACAAGAATAAATGGGGAGAAACTGTCCAGGACTAAACCGAGGCTGGAGAGGAGAAGGAGGTTTCGCACCATACGAGGAGGGAAGTTCTTGAACAGTCTCCCAAGAGGAGCATTAGGGGGCAAACAACCCAGCTCGTTTTAACATGGAGCTTGACAGGTGTCACTCTTCGGCCAGGTGGAGCCAGCAGCAACCAGGGCTTGGTTCAGTCTCTAGGGCAGTGGTTCTCAATCTAGGGGTTGGGACCTCCTCAGGGGGTTGCAAGGTGATTATATGGGGGGTCGTGACCTGTCAGCATCCATCCCAAGCCCCACTTTGCCTCCATCATTTATGATGGTGTTCAATATATTTAAAAGTGTTTTTAATTTATAACGATGGTCACACTCAGAGGCTTGCTATGTGAAAGGGGTCACCAGCACAAAAGTTTGAGAACCACTGCGCTAGGGGTTCCTTTTCAACAATACAATACAGTACACAAGTGGCTTGAGCCCCACCCAGTAACCTGGGAAAATTACACCCCACCCCTGGGAGCATCTGAGAGGCAATACTTCCCCACTCACAAGTGCGACCCAAGCAAGTGCCTCTTGCTAGCTCTCTATTGAACACAAACAAATCCGCTCCCTCAGATCCAGCTGTCCCCAAACTCGGTGATGATGGAAATTTGGATGCAAGGTGTGAGGTCTATCTCCAGCGCTAGAGCAGCTCTCAGTGCTCATGGAGCAGGTGGGAGTCAGGATCAGACCAACGGGAAGCCCAACAGGGCTCTATTTGGCCAGACAACACTCTCCAGATCCTTCGCTCTCTGAAGACACGTCCTGATTCCCCCTCTTACTGCCGAGCTGCAGGAGGGGCCCAGAACTCCCTCGTCAAAGGGTGCTGTGCTAATGACAGGCCTCATCACCAAGGGGTGTTGGGAAGAGTTCAGGTTCTCCACAGTGTCCCAAATCGCTCTTATAAGGCTCACAGAGCTCTAAGGCACTTAGCTATGGTCCCAATTATTCTAGCGTCCGAGCACCTCACAATCTGTAACATGTTTATCAGTACTACACCCCTGTGTGGTAGGGCAGTGCTACTAACACCGCTGGGCAGATTCCAAGACCAGAAGGCACCACTGTGATCACCTAGTTTGACAGCCTGTATAGCAGAGGCCAGAAACCTGCCCCCAAATAAGTTCCAGAACAGAGCTGTTAGAAAAACATCCTGTCTTTATTTAACAATTGTCAGTGATGGAGAATCTACCACGGCACTTGATAAATTGACCAATGGTTAATTACCCTCATTGTTAAAGTTCCAGTCTGAAATTGTCTAGCTTCAGCTTCCAGACATTGGATCATGTTATAACTTTCTCTGCTAGACTGAAGAACCCATTGTTCAATGTTTGTTCCTCATGCAGTAGCTTTCAGACTGTGATCAAGTCATCTCTTAGCCTTCCCTTTGTTAAAACAAAATCGATTGAGCTCCTTTACTTTATCACTATAAGGCAGATTTTCTAATCCTTTAATAATTCTCATGGCTCTTCTCTGAACCTTCTCCAATTTATCAACATCCTTCTTTAACTGTAGACACCAGAGCTGGGCACAATATTCCAGCAGTGGTCTCACCAGTGCCAAAGACAGATGTAAAATAACCTCTATGTTCCTAATCGAGATTCCCCTGGTTGTACATCCTGGATTGCAGTATGTTTTTTGGCCAGGGACTCACTTTGGGAGCTCATGTTCAACTGATTATCCAGTATGACCCCCAAGTCCATGTCAGAGTCGCTGCTTCCCAGGATTGTGTTGCTCATTTAGTAAGGATAGCCTGCATCCCTTGTTCCTACATGTACACCTTTACATTGAGACGTAATAAAAAAACATTGTAAAGAGGCATAGCGGGACTAAGTGAGTTGCCCAAGGTCACAGAAGAAGTCTGTGGAGGAGCCTCAAACCGAAGACAGTTCCTCTGAGTTCCATCCTTCCTCTCTGGGGCTAGTGGCTGAGGAGGGGGCAGCTGACAGCTCAGCATGCTGAGATTACCAGAAACTCAGAGAATTACACTCCTGTGACATCACGAAACAGGAACCCAAGAACAATTCCTTTTCCAGATAACACTGAGCCATGCTTTCTCCTGGATCTATTGCAGGACTAATCCATCAGCAAGGACACAGAGCAGGGGTTATAATGGGCAAGCAACTGCACATTAGCTCCCATTGTTTCTCAAAATTGGCTAATGTGACCCATAGGAACATAGGCCTGGAAGGGAACTCCTGGGTCCATCAGCCCAGACCCCTGCTGTGGCAAGTGACCCCGGTATCTCGTCCGGTGCATAAACCTGTCAAGCTCCTTCTTAAAACCAGCTGGGTTGTTTGCCCCCACTGCTCCTGTTGGAAGACTGTTCCAGAACCTCCTACTTGGCATGGTCAGAAAACTCCTGCTTTCCAGCCTCGGTTTACTCCTGGCCAGTTTCTCCCCATTTGGTCTTTTGTCAACATTGTCCTTCAGCTTCAGGAGCTCCCTCCCTGGTGTTCGCACCCTCCCCCCCAATCTATTTAAAGAGCAATCCACTCCCCGCACAGCCTGCCTTATCTTAGTCTAAACCAGCCTAGCTCCTTCAGTCTCCTCGAAAGCTAGGCCCTCCATTGGCCTGACCATCTTAGTAGTCCTTCACGTTTTCCAGTCTGAATTCTTCTTTCTGGAATAGGAGTAACCAGAATTTTACACAGTTTGCCACAGAAGATCTCACCAGTGCCTAGTATAAGGATATTAATATGTTCCTATCTCAAAAGATACATTCTAGGATCTATTTACCTTGTTCACTGCCACATCACATCAGTGGCTCACAGTCATCCTGGGACTGACTATTATACCCAGGTCATTCTCCTTCTCTGTCGTTTGCAACTTACTCTTGGCTGTAGAAACTGGGCTGTAGTGAGAATAAGTAGAGAAGACTGAGAGGTGTATTAATGACAGTGCAGAAGCACTTTCATGGGGACAAAATGCTGGGTAATAATGGGCTCTTTAATCTATCAGGGAAAGGTATAACAAGAACCAATGGCTGGAAACTGAAGCCAGACTAACTAAATTTGGAAATGAGGCACTCATTTTTAACAGCGATGGAGCTTAACCAGTCAAAAAAAAAACCTCCCAGTAGAGGTGATGGATTCTCCTGATACCTTCAATCCAAGACTGGATGCCCTTTTGAGGAACACAAGTTATGCACTAGTCAAACCCACATCATTAGGGTCAAAACGGGGGTAATTGGGTGAAATTCTGCAGGAGGTCAGACTAGATGATCTAATGGTCCCTTCTAGCCTTAAATTCTGTGAATCTATTAATCATTCTCTTGAGTGGATCGTTATCTTGGATGCAACTGAATGGTGATAGGCACTCAAGAAGGATAGACTCTGGCCAAGAAAAATTGGAATTGTCAGAATAAAACCTTGAGTGGAATTTCACAATTTAGTCATGACAGGTGTGGAGAAAGTCAATAAGGAAGTGTTATTTACTCCTTTGCATAAGAATTATGGATCACCAAATGAAATTAATAGGCAGAAGGTTTAGAGAAAGAAAAGGAAGTATTTCTTCACACAACTCACAGTCAACCTGTGGAACTCCTTGCCAGAGGATGTTGTGAAGGCCAAGACTATAACAGGGTTCAAAAAAAAACCCTACATAAATGTATGGAGGATAGGTCAATCAATGGCTATTAGCCAGGATGGACAAGGATGGTGTCCCTGACCACTGTTTGCCAGAAGCTGGGAATGGGTGACATGGGGTGGATCACTTGATAATTGCCTGTTCTATTCATTCCCTCTGGGCACCTGGCATTGCCCAATTTCAGAAGAAAGGATACTGGTTTATATGGAACATTGGTCTGACTCAGTATGGCCATTCTTATGTTCTTAATTGTCCCACTCTTCGAGCTGGGAACAACACCCCATCTATGCTAAATGCTTATCACCAAACAGGTCTGACTGGACACCTCAGTCTCTTTCCTTCTGATGCTTATGACCAGAGCTATACAGTCACCCCCAACCTCAGTCCTTGGGGCCTGAGGTAGCCCTGCAGGCACCCTGCCCTTCCCTCCAAGCTCCTTATAATGACTTCCTCTCAGACAGGAATACATAAAAGAGGAGCCCCCTTTGTAGGGTCACATTAATTCTGTCTTCTATAAAACACAGGCTCTCCTATCCTCTGGTTCCATCCTCCTCCTTTACTCAGGAGCCCACTGCCCTTCTAGCTGTGGTCAGTGTTGGTTCAGGCTTCCGCACCCCCTGCTCCCCTTTTTACCCTGAGGCCCCACACTCTGCCTCATCTCTTCCCCTGAGGGCCTGCCTTGTGCCCCATCTCTTCCCAGTGGGCACTACCCCCTGCCCCTCCAGTTCCCCTGAGGCTCTGCCCCCCAGCCAGGCCAGAGCTGGGCTCTGGTAAGAGCTGGCCAGGGAGCCCAGGCCACTGTGGGGTGTTGGGATGGTGCAGAATTGTTGTGGCCATACTGAATGAATGTTGTGAGAACATGGCTTGACATGACTGAACTGTGAAAGAGGATTCTAGGAGCAGAATCCTTTTCTTAGCATCAGGCAGATGCCAGAGGTGAAACCGACTGGCTCCATGCTGCGTGCATGCTCAATGCTGATCTTTGGGTCAGCAAATATGTTCACTTGAAAACAAACAACACATGTAGAACATTCTGAGTGGAGCATGGGCTGACTGGGGCATCTCAACCCTGTTGAAGGACATCACGCAGGGGGCTGAAGTGAATGATTGATAAGGGAGTAAATGTGGAATAATGTTCAGATGCCACCACTCTGCAGTCTCCTCCTAAAGTATTAAGTAGGTAAAAATTAGTAACCACACGCCCACTGGGAATGCTTTTAAGACATGTGACTCCTTTGAGGAAAAAGAGTATAAAAATCAAGCAAATTAAATTACCGTTGGGATTCCTTGATTGACGCTTGAAGAAGCAACATTGTTAGACAGAGTAGACAAAACCCTGCTCTGTAGGCTCGAGTGGGACTGTGAACCAGAAGGTCTCAAGGCAACTGAGGCCTTACTTAACAGACCAGACGAAGAGAGAAGAAGCCATCTATAAAGTTGGTAACCACCTTTTCTGTTTGCCAAGTAGGAACTGTGTAAGGCTAGCACAGGGCCTGTTTTTGTATGTTTGTGAAAAAGAGACTTGATAAGGGGAACGTATAGCTCTTATTGTATAGCTCTTAATGTCTACTATAGGAGTTATGTGCTTAATATAACCCTTTACTGCTTGTGTATTCCTTCTCAATAAACTGCTGCACATTGAAAATAATTACTGGGGACCTTTTTCACTGGTATGACAATAATCTGCTCCAACAGGAGCCAGTAAAGATCCATTTCAGGGGTAGTAGCGCCCCCTGTTGTCAACATGGGGTATCCAGGACTCTCCACAATGGTGATTGTCTGAGTATCTCTACACCTCTGACTGTCAGAAGCTGGAAGCAGATGACAGGGGACGGATCACTTGATAATTGCCCTGTTCTGTTCATTCCTTCTGAAGTATCTGCACGGGTCACTGTCAGAACACTGGGGTAGATGGACCATTGGGCTGACCCAATAAGGCTGCTCTTATGTTCTTAAATTGTTCCACTCATTGAGGAGCTCCTGCAGACAGGCCCTTCCAGGGGCTCCCTCTGCTATAGAGCTGGCGTAGCCACCCTAGCAGATGTCCAGGGCCTGCTCAGGGTGGGAGTCTAATAAGGGAAGGGGTGGCGAGTGCTGTCACCTGGGGGTGTGGTCCTGTAGCACAAGGGACAGAGGTGCATGTTTTGAGCTAGAACTAGGCTGGAAAACAGACACATTTACCCCCATGAAAAAATTTGACCCAAACTAAAATGTCTCTTTATCATCCAGTTTTAGGGGTGAGTTGCCATAGAAAACGGATCATTTTTCTCTGAAAGCTCAGCTGCCATGGTGCTGCCTACCTGCAGCTGCCTGGATCCCCATGAGACGCAGGCTTTTCATCTGCCTCTCCCTCGTAACGTAAATGAAGTTGGCACTGATGGAGTCAATGGCTGCACTCTGGGAATGGAAAGGTCGAAACATCCTGACCAGTCTACGGCTGGGGTATTGTGCCCATCAGCTACTCTAACCAGCCTTCCCATCTCTGTGCAGCCCTCTCCACCCTGTACAACGCCCCTTCAGCAGATCCTGCAGGCAGTGGCTACTGTGACAGGCCCTGGTAGCACATCTCTGATGAACCTGTGCTAGCAGGGAGCTGGAGAGGGTCCTAGAGCAGTAGTGAAGGCCCAGAGATTATGGGTGGGTGGGCCTAGCTACCAGTGGATCACTGAAATCTGTGCTAACTTTGGGGATCCCTGGATCCTGGGTCCCCCTTTTCATTCCTCAGAGAGAAGGGACGGGATCCCCCTAACAGAATGATCCGAGGGAAATTTCCCTGTACGGAGCCTTGTGGAATCTCCCTTCCCTGGCCTGCACCCTGGGTGTTTAATGCAGGAAAGGAGGCTGCGGGGGAGAAAGCTGGTTCTATATTATTATTATTATTATTTTATTTCAGCAAGATTACAGCTGTGCCAGCATCATCGTTAACCCTCGGACTCCCCCGAGGTAGCCATGTGACTAATCATACGAACAGTGATGACAAGCCCGGATTCCAGGAATAGAGCCTTCAGCAGACTTGGCACTGCAGTCCATGTGGATAGGATCACCACACGTCCCCTGTGGATTTGGCCTCCTCCAGTTTTCCATTGGCTGTGACAGGGGTTACAGCTGGTGCACATTAAGCCGAGCACCTGAGGTTCCCTGATGGCCAAGTGGCCCCCAAGGGAATGTGCAGGCATGCTTCATAAAGACAGTTGCCTCCCCATCTGAACAGATACTGCCTGCTGCCCGTGCAACCTCTCTGATGACTCCTTGTCCTTTAGGGTGAAGCCCTTTGGTGTCAGCGGCTCCTCGTCTAGCAGGAATTGGGTACGTTGGAAGGTTTAGTTGGGATTGGTCCTGCTTTGAGCAGGGGGTTAGACTAGATACCTCTGGAGGTCCCTTCCAACCCTGATAGTCTATGATTCTATGTTTCAGTGTCTTTAAAATGCGAAGTGAAGGGAAAGGGCTGCGAGCTGTTTACATTTGCAGATGTTCTGTGCTACAGCAACAAACTCAGCTGGGGTGTTCTTGTGACAGTGATGGGCAGGCAGCGCTAGGGCGCTTGTCAACCCCTCCCCGACATCTGCCCATGGTCCATGGTGGGTTGTTCAAGCTATAAAGAAATGCGACGTTCAAAGAGAGCTTGGAGTATTAAAACCCCGATGCCTCGAGTCAGTATTTCATAAGGGGTCCCTTTTCTAGAGGTGCCATGTGCTCTGGGCCCGATCCTGCCAGGGGCTGAGGGAGAGGAGACCCCATGGAATATCAGTGACTAGTTCCCAAATTACCTCAGGTTTATTTGCTGCTGGAAATTTAATAAGCAAATGAATTGATAATGATTTTGTTCTCTGGCTCGACCGTGAATGCAGGAATTCAGAGCTATGGTACTCTGTAGTAACAAGTCCAATAGCGCATATTTCTGTTTCCTGACTGGCTGAGGGCTCCAGTGTTTCTATAAATACCCCTCAGAGTTACAGGGGTACCGGCATCTCTGCCCCCTCTCTGGTCTCCAAGTGCCAGATCTGAGTCCTCAATAAATTTCCATCTCATGGGGTGGAATCCTACAACTCTCCCACTCTCAGACGCCCTGGGCTACAGCGTCTGTGCCTGCCCAGCTGGTCCAACTGGGTTCAGCACCTGTGATTCTTCCCTCTGGGAGTCTGTGAGTAGTGGTGAGACAAGTGACCAGCCAGCCTTCTAGAACCAAAATACTGTTTAATATGAACAGTAGGAATAAAGTGTAAGATGGGAGAATAAGTTGGGTTCTCAAACAGCAGGCTTGACTCCAAGCCCTCCCTCTCTTACGGGGACCCTGGCAGGCCGAGGGCCTTGAGTCTTCCCCACCAGTGTCTGTGCGCGTCAGTCTGAAGAGCTTCTCAGCAACAGCTGCCCCACCTGTGAACAGACTCATAGCACTGGCAAAACAAGCTGTGTAACGTGGCTGGAGCCGGGAATTAGGCGTTTTCCAGCTAGTAGCTCTGGTGTTGTCTCTCAGCTTCCCTTAAGTCCTTACTGAGCGATGGCTTTTCTTCAGCTGTTGCTTCCCTTCTTGCTTGTTCTCCACAAGCCTCTGTTAAACTAAGAGAAGCGGTACTGGTTTAACCTAATACAGCCGTAACATAAACATCCCAATAGTCAACCCAATATAGCTCTACAGCAAACATCCCCAGAACATTATAGTAGCTCCATGAATACTCATGCATTTGACTTTGAAATCCACTTCCTGCAAACCCTCATCATGCCTGAATAACAGGTGCTGGGGTTACTATGTACTAGAGAGTGAGAGCTCAGGGAATGAATATTTCATATACTGATCCCAATGCCTGTTACCACCCTGGATACTGGCTACAGAGAGACAGAACAGAACCTGCTATTTGCCCAGGGGCAGAGGAGCTACTAGACTTTTGCTTCCTGACAAGTGACTGAATGAGGGCTGAGACGCTACGATCTTTTCAAGTTCTGAAGAAATCCAGATGACAGACGCTACATTCTAAATCCCACTCTGACCTGAGAACTCATCTCTGAAAGCAGATCAGAGGGCAAAGAATGGATTGATACGTGTGTATTACAGTACAGATGTGTAAATTTTATGCCAAAACTTTTCACTGTAATACAAATATTAAAAACCAAACTTCCATGACATTCATGTATATTGACAGCCAGAAGTAGCGTTGTTGGAATCTCTACAGGAAGGAGAAGTGGTAACTTTACTGCTTAATGGCTTTTGCTTTCGAAAGTATTTCAGTAGTACTCCAAATACTGTTGGCAATGGGTTTGAGTTATTAACTCTTTGTTCAGTGAACAGTTGTACGATACTGTCTCCTAGTAACTGACCAGAAGCTGTTTCTAACACTTACAATTGGGGTCATGAACACAATTCATGTGCAGTCTTTCCAAAAAGTCGTGAGAGACCAGAACCGCTGGTCAGTGTTTCAGGAAAGAGTAGACCTGAGGTGCAGAAAAAGGGAGTGAAAATTACCCATCACCTCTTATACATGCATGGCTGAAATAACTTGCACACCCATGTGTGAAGAAAACCCCTCCCTCACCCAGCTGAAGTAACTGTCTGTGTTAGCTTGTAACTTCCCAGATAACTACAGAGTGAAATATAATTATTCTACTTAACTGCCAGGGGGCAAATTTGTCACATACACATGGGAAACATCAGCTATTGATAATCTTAACTCAGGAAGTTCCTTCGAGAGGAAATGTAGCCAAACTCCAAACCTGGAGACAATGGAACTTTCTGTGCCTGCGTCCTGTAGATAACTAACTGCTTGGTTTGCAAAATAATGTAAGGGGGGGGGGGGGGGGGCAAGTAGATGAACAATAAGGGGTCATAAGAGGGACGGATACATGTAGCTTGCTAATTATGTATGGTAATGATAGCAAATTTTGGTCAGTTATGGAGCAATAGATTATCATAGTCAACTGCATATAATGCTTTGCTGTAAGTGTTATCTTTGTTCTTGCTGACTTATGAGCTCGAACCCAATTGCAACTGAAATAAACGGATCGCCCCTCCCAGGGTTTCTTGCTTGATTAGCTGTGTCCATCTCTCCTTATTCCTCAGCTGGAATGGACAGGAATTTCTATGACAAGACCATTGCATGGGGAGAGGATGCAGGTCATGTGACAATGAAGAGAAGCCTATTGGATGATCAAACTCTCTGGATTCAGTCAGATTGTCCAGGCAAAGCACTTCAGCTCCTCTTGGGCGGGATTCTTGGGAGTCAAAGTGTATCACCAGGAGGATTTTGTAAGGGAAAGTTAATAGAGCCCATTTCTGACTGAATTTACACATGTAAATCTTGAGTAATACCATTGAAGTCAATGATATTGAATTCAGAACCTGGCCTTAAGAATTTATCCCATGTGCTGGAAAGAGGCAGACACATTTATAAATAGCTTCAGTCCAGGACAGATAAATACAATGACCACTTTCACCGTGTTCTTCCCATGTGTTCTCTGAAGAATCTGGACCTGGCCACTGGATACTGGGCTATATGTACTACAGTTCTGATCCAGTCTGGCAGTGCCTATCTTCCTATTGGTGGTGTAAATCCAAGACTATGTTTTACTCATCTTCCTTGAGCTCCTGGGAGTCTCTAGACTTGCAGTGAGAGCAGAAAGATGTCTCACTAAATGTCATCCAGTCTCCTGTTATTTCTCCTTTCAGGAAGAAAAGTTCAAAACTCCAGCGTACATTATGTCAGCTGTCAATGACACCAAATTCAACTCTGCAGTGTTCCTTCTCACCGGGATACCTGGGTACGAAGAGGTGCATCTCTGGATCTCTATCCCCTTCTGCCTAATGTATGTTATTTTGATAGTAGGAAATTCAGTCATTCTGTTCATTATAAAAACAGATCCAAGCCTCCATGAGCCCATGTACATTTTCCTTTCCATGTTGGCCCTCACAGACCTTGGCTTATCGATAGCCACCATACCGACGATACTGGGCATATTCTTGTTTAATGCTAGGGAGATCAGCTTTGATGCCTGTTTTGCCCAGTTGTTTTTTATCCACTCGCTTCAATGCATTGAATCCTCCGTGCTCTTGTTGATGGCCTTTGACCGCTATGTAGCGATCTGTTACCCACTGAGATATGCTTCCATCTTAACACTGCAAAGAATAGCCAAGATGGGACTGGTGTGTGTGCTAAGAGGAGTAACCGTAATAATCCCACTCCCCCTTCTCCTGAAACGGTTCCGATATTGTCGAGCCAATGTCCTGTCCCATTCCTACTGCCTGCACCAGGACATCATGAAGCTGGCTTGTTCAGACATCACAGTCAACAGCATCTATGGCTTGTCTGGTTCACTCTTAATTATGGGGTTGGACTCGCTGCTCATCTTCCTCTCTTATGTGATGATCCTCAAAACTGTGCTGAGTGTTGCGTCCCCTGCGGAGTGCCTCAGGGCCCTGAACACCTGTGTCTCCCACCTCTGCGTTGTCCTGCTCTTCTACACACCAGAGATAAGCTTGACTGTGATACACAGATTCGGAAACAGCTCTTCTCACTTGCTTCAGATTCTCCTGAGCTACATCTACCTTCTCGTCCCGCCTCTGATGAACCCAGTCGTGTACAGCGTGAAAAGCAAACACCTTCGTGCGAGGATCATCAGGGTGTTCGTCAAGTGAAGGGTCAGTTCATCACCCGGCTCCAGCGCTGGTGACATGGGAGACCAAAAACACGAGACACGGACACTTATTCCATCCTGGACCCTTACATCTGAGACGAGATGAGCTACTCATCTCCTGTCTATAGAGAGAAGTTGAGATGGGGTCTAAGGCTTGAAGCAATGGGATAGGGACTGCCGCCACCTGCTAGTGAGGGAGGACAGCGCTCACTGGGGGAAGGAGACCAAGGCAGGCAGCAGCATTTACAAAGTGACTGTGTTCATGGATCGCCAGGGGACCGGTGGAATTTTGGGCCATAAAGATCCATATCGGTAGCTACTCCGACCTCAGAATTCCTGGCTATACAGTCAATAAAGAGAAGGGACGTGGATCTTGTTTCCCATTACACCTGGACTGTCACTGAGCCGTTTCTGGTAAAACATCCACAGGCCATGAAAAAAGCTGCAGTCGCAGTCCTGGCCCTTCCTGAGCGCTCTGGGTGCAGCATGACCCATGGGTGCTGCACCAGGTGTGGACAGGGGCTATTCCAGGGACACGGACACCCACCCTTCCCCCACGCCCTCAGCCAGGTGCTTGTGACTGAGCCGTGTCAGAGACATAATTAAGGCAGGAGCCCCAGGGGAAGCCATGCAGGCAGTACATCCTTGCCCCCACGCTTATGGCTCTGTAGACCACACACCTGCTCAGCCCTCTCCCCACCGAGGCAGAACAGAGCTGCATGTGTGAGTGAGGGTCTGACCCACAGGTGTCCTGGCAAAAGACTCAGGCCCAGATTCCCTCCTCCTCCCTCTGTTTGTGCTGCCCTAGCAATGCAAAGGGGTGGAAAAGGGAATCCGCTCCCCATCACAGGCACGGCTAGCTCCTCTCGCAAAAGCAGAACATATACAAGAGCAACGTCTCCACATTGACCCAGCCCCTGCCCCTCTTCTTCCCCCCAGGCCACTCCCTCTGCCCTATCCCTTCCCCCAAGCCCCACCCACTGCTCCTCCTCTTTATCTGAGGCTCCACCCCTTCTCCAGGCCCGAAGCCAGCGCCGGAGCATGGTAAGAGCTCCCCAGGGAGCCAGCGCCACTGTGCGGAGCCCAAGACCCTCCTCCTGCCCTGGGCAGGTGGCCTGAGATCAGCCCCCAGCTTGTGTCCCTCACCCAAGGACGTACCCCCAGGAGTACTGTCGAGAGTTCCTGCTTTCTCCAGTGCACAAGAGATGCCAGCTGGACCTGTCAATGCTCAGATAGCTGGAAGTCTGGTCCTGTGGCCTTGGCACTGCTCTGTGACTCAACCGAGTTAGGTTTGATTCCCGTGCCATGTGACCATGGGCAAGCTATTGGTTGTGTCCGAGCCTCTGCACAGGTGGATAATAGCCCTGCCCTGCCTCACAGCGGTGGCAGGAGGATAAATACATTCAAGGTGCTCAGACCCTAAGGTCAGGGCTATGTCAGGGCTCCACAGAGCAAAGCCACTGACATTTCTTACCACAGCCTCCTGTGACAGCTGGCTTCTGGGAAGCCCCGTGACTCCAGTATCTTGGTGTCTGTGGCAGATGTGGCAATAAACCTGAACACGTTCCCTTGCTGAAAACCAAGTCTGTGCATTTATTGGTGCTGTGTTAGGTGCTGAGTACCGCCAGATTAATTTCTGGGTTTTTTTTTGTAGGCTCCTTACAGCTCTTTCCAATGTTTAATTTTGTTCCTGTGCTTGCTCTCTCTGTACCGCTTGCCGCCCTGCAAGGGGAGCGGGAGCACTCCAGGGCTCAGTGGATTCTCCTGCTTCTTTTAACTCTTTTTTGTTTGTTTGTTGTGACGTGTTGTCTTAACCATTTAACAGCCGTGGTTATCGTTTGCAATATTCTATATTTCAAGACTACAGTCTCCGCCCTAGCCTTACAAATTGAATTACATGTTTCTTCCCTACTATATTTCTTTAAATTCCTATAGACATCTTTTGCTAGCCACTCGGCACGTCCATACTTTATTGAACTCTCTGTGGAATTGTAGGGAGGGGTGAAGGGGATTCCCTAACACATAGTTCTCTGCCATGTTAGCTCACGATTCCTACAGAGGACAGCTAGCTTACTTGCCAGATCAGCGGTCGGGGATCGCCAGTGTTGTTCCGCTATGAATGTGTGTTCTCCCTGTGTGCTGTCACAGCTCTGTGCAGACAGATGGCACAGCGGACCTCGAGCGAACCACCCAATAAATCCACAGACTCGGTTTTCAGCAAAGGCACTTGGTCACGTTTATTGCCAACGAAGCACGGTGCTAATGCCCTGGCTCCATGGTTACAGGAACACTAAGACATATATGCCGACGACAGTGGACCGGCTCAGTGAATGGTGGACTTTCCATTCTCCCCTCGGCCAGACAAAGACATGGCATCAGAGATACATCTTTATACACAGATACAAACAAGTTACATATTGCCCCTGACGTACCACCCTCTAACCTTTTAGGGTGCCACCCATTGATGTATCCAAGGGCCGCCCGTTACGTTGTACATGTTGGTTTGATCAAAACATCTCTATCCATCATGCTGTTATTCCTGCCCTTCTCCTTTGCTAAGTGGTGTTAATAGCACTGACCTACTGCGTGGGGTGTTGTACTGATAAATATGTTGCAGATTGCGAGGCTCTCGGATGCTATAATAATTGGAGCCAGAGTTAAGTGCCTTAGGGAGATTTCAGCTCTGTTTGCCTTATAAGGACAATTTGGGGCACTGGATGGAGAACCTGAACTCTTCCCAACACCCCTTGGGGATGAGGCCTGTCATTAGCACAGCCCCCTTTGACATGGGAGCTCTGTGCCCCTCCTGCAGCTCGGCAGTAAGAGGGGGAATCAGGACGTGCTTTCAGAGAGCGAAGGATCTGGAGTCCATTGCTTGGCCGAACAGAGCCCTGCTGGGCTGACTCATGGTCTGATCCTGACCCCCACCCGCTCCATGAACACTGAGAGTCACTCTAACGCTGGAGATAGATCTCACACCCTGCATCCAAATTAAGAATGTCACCAAGTTTGGGGGTATCAGGATCAGGGGGAGGGGGTTGTTTGGGTCCAATAGGGAGCTAGCAGCAGGCTTTTGGAGCTGGGCTTGAGTCACACCCCTTTCTTTTAAGAATGTGCATGGCCTTGCTTAGCCGGTGTGTGCATGTCTCGTGCCTGAACATGAGGAGGAGACCCTCTACATTTGAAATACAGATACATAGTTAATATTCATAACGTCAGATATAAAAATCATACATGCACAAAATAGGATACTCATATTCTGGAAATCATAACTTTTCCATAGACACCTCACAAGATTTTTTTTGTACAAGATCTATTATAACTATGTCATAATCATATCATAATGATACTATTATAATGAGTATGGGGGACAATGTCACAACTACCTCTTCACCTGCCCTGGAACCTGCATGGCCAATATAAAAAGCTCAGGTTCTTTGGGAAGAAACAGGCTTTTCCCCGGGTGGCTCAGGGTCTCAGGAGAGGAGGCGCGGTGCGGCGTGGCATGGCTGGGGGGATTCCAACCACAGAAGAGTGGGTGGGGCTCAGGGCTCCAGCCACGGGGGGGTGTAGAGACTCTGGGCTTCTCCAGGAGGGGGTGGGAGTCACCACTCTGGCTGTTAGGGGGGTTCAGGCAGAAAGCATGGGGCCAGAGGGGTAGCCTCCCCAAAAAGGGGCTCCACCCGCCACCCATTTGGAAACCATTTGGAAATGGATAGATAATGAGACAGAAATATATGTCTCCATATAAATCAATGGTATACCCACACCTTGAATAGTTTGTGCAGTTATGGTCACCCCATCTCAAGAAAGATATGTTAGAGTTGGAAAAATACAGAGAAGGGTGACAAAAACTTTTAGGGTTATGGAACAGCTTCCATATGATGAGAGATTAAAAATACTGGGACTTTTCATCTTGGAAAAGAGATGAGTGAATGGGGATATGATAGAGGCCCCTAAAATCATGAGTGGTGTTGAGAAAGGGAATCAGGAAGTGTTATTTACCCCTTCACATAACACAACAACCAGGGGTCACCCGTGAAGTTAATATGCATCAGGTTTAAAACAAATCAAAGGAAGTATTTCTTCACACAATACACAGTCAGCCTGTGGAACTCATTGCCAGTGGATGTTGTGAAGGCCAACAGTAAAATTGGGCCAAAAAAGAAATAATTAAGTTCATGGAGGAGAGGCTCATCAGTACCTATAAGCCAAGATGGTCAGGGACGCAACCCCATACTCTGGATGTCTGTAAATCTCTGACTGTCAGAAGATGGAAGTAGACAAGGGAGGATGGATCACACGATAATTGCCCCCTTCTTTTCTTTCCCTCTGAAGTATCTGAAGTGGCCACGGTCAGAAGACAGGGCATTGGGCTAGATGGACCATTGGTCTGACCCAGTATGGCCATTCCTATGTTCTTAAATTGTTCCTCTGATGGATGGGCTGCTCCAGAGAAGCTCTTTCCAGGGTTTCCCTCTATTATAGGGCTGTTGTAGCCACCCTAGCAGACGTCTGTGGTAGGTTGACCATACATCCCATTTTGGTCGGGACAGTCCCTTTTTAAGCCCTGTCCCAGCCGAACCGATTTTTTTTTTTTTCAAAAGGAGGCATTTCTCCCATTTGCTCTTGCAGGCTTGATCAGTTGGCAACAGAAAACAGGACAAATGCCCACTTCTATCATAAAAGTGGGGCAGTGGAGAGAGGAGGAACGTTTGGGGCAGGCAAGTGGAGATACAAGCCCCAAGCCGGGGGTGAGGCAGAGCTGGGAGGGGGCAGGCAGTGTTGTAACCACAGGTGACAGACTCCTGAAACCTGAGGGGGGCCCTACAGCATTCCAGTAATGGGCGACAGCCTCACACAGGGGCAGGGAGCCTTGGGCGAGAATCTGGGAGCCTCCTGTTTTCTCTTTGGGAAATATGGTCACCCCAATGGACTGCTGAGTGTGGGAGGTTAATGGGGAGAGTAGTGCTGCCACCTAGGGGTGTGATCCTGTAGCACAAGGGACAGAGGCGCATGGTTTGAGCCAGAGCTGTGCTGGAAAACAGAGCCCCCCCCCCCCCCCCCCCCCGCCTTCCACCCCATACACACACACACACTTTTGACCCAGTGATTCTGCCAAGCTGAAACTGCCTGGATCCCCAAGAGAAATTGGAGGCTTTTCATCTGTCTCTTCCTTATAAAGTAAATGAAGGTTGAAGTGACTGAATCTATGGTTGGACTCTGGGCATGGAAATGTTGAAACATCTCAAACAATCTACAGCTGGGGTATTGTGCCCATCAGCTACTCTAACCAGCCTTCCCTTCTCTGTGCAGCCCTCTCCACCCTGTACAACGCTCCTTCAGCAGATCCTGCGGCCAGTGGCTACTGTGACAGACCCTGGTAGCACATCTCTGATGAACCTGTGCTAGCTGGGAGGTGGAGAGGTTCCAAGAGCCGTTGTGGAGGCCCAGAGATTGTTGGTGGGTGGGCCTAGCTAGCAACGGATCACTGAGATCTGTGCCTAACTTTGGGGATCCCTGGATCCTGGGTCCCCATTTTCATTTCTCAGAGAGAAGGGACGGGACTTCCCGTCCTGGAATGATCTGAGGGAAATTTACATGTACGGAGCCTTGTGGAATCTCCCTTCCCTGCCCTGCACCCTTGCAGGAAAGGAGGCTGCCGGGGAGAAATATGGTCCTATATAATTATTATTACTATTATTATTATTCCTATTATCATTATTATGATTTATTTAATTTCAGCAAGATCACAGCTGTGACAGTATCATCGTTATCCCTCATCCATTCCCGAGGTAGCCATGTGACTAATCAGAACCATACGAACAGCAGTGACAAGCCCAGATTCCAGGAATACAGTCTGCAGCAGGGCTTGGCACTGCAGTCCAGTTGGGCAGCATCACCACACATCCCCTGCGAACTGGCCTCCGGCAGTTTGCCATTGGCCGTGACGGGGGGTAAAGCTGGTGCACACTAAGCCAAGCAGCTGAGGTTCCCTGATGGCCAAGTGGCCCCCAAGGGAATGTGCAGGCATGCTTCATAAAGACACTTGCCTCCCTGTCTGAACAGATACTGCCTGCTGCCCCTGCAACCTCTCTGATGACTGATTGTCCTTTAGGGTGAAGCCGTCTGATGTCAGCGGCTCCTCGTCTAGCAGGAATTGGTACGTTGGCCGGTTTCACTGTCTTTAAAATGTGAAGTGAAGGGGAAAGGCTGTGAGCTGTTTCCTTTTGCAGATGTTCTGTGCTGTGACAGCAAACTCAGCTGGGCCATCGGGGTGACTCAGCGACAGGCCTGCAGGGCAGACAGTGCTAGGTTGCTTGGCAACCCCTCCCCTACATCTGCCCATGGTCCATGGTGGGTTATTCAATCTGTACAGAAATGTGACGTTGAAAGTGAGTGTGGAGTGTTAAAACCCCTATTCCCTGAGTCAGGATTTCACAAGGGGTCCTGTTTCTAGAACTGCCGTGTGCTCTGGCCCTGATCCTGCCAGGGGCTGAGGGAGAGGAGACCCCACAGAATATCAGTGACTAGTTCCCAAATTACCTCAGATTTATTTGCTCCTGGAAATTTAAACAGCAAATGCATTTTCAATGATTTGTTCTCTGGCTCGATTGTGAATTCAGAGCTCTGCTGCTCTATGGTAACAGGTCCAATAAGGCATATTTCTGTTTCCTGACTGGCTGAAGGCTCTAGACTCTCTGCCCTGTTTAGACCCCTCAGAGTAATAGGGCAACCAGCATCCCTGCCCTTGCTCTGGTCTCTGAGTGCCAGATGACCATGTTGTAGCCTTCCCTGTCATGGGGTGCAATCCAGCGATCTTCCCACCGTCAGACAGGGCCCTGGGCTACTGCACACTGCTTGATGACCTTGCTTGCCGAGCAGGTCTGAGAGGGTTCAGCTCATGTGGGTCTTCCCTTCGGGAGCCTGTGACTAGTACAAGTGACCAGCCAGCCTTCTAGCCCCAAAATACTGTTTAATCTGAAGAGTAGGACAGAGACAGTCAGAGAGAGAGAGACAGAGAGAGAACAATAGACAACTTTCATGTGTGAAATGAAGTTCCAGTTCCATGAATACTCATGCATTTGACTTTGAAATCCACTTCCTGCAAACCCTCAGCGTGCCTGAATAACAGCTGCTGGGGTCACTGTGTACTGGAGAGTGAGAGGTCAGGGAATGAATATTTTATATACTTATCACAGTGCCTGTTACCACTCCAGCTACAAGCTACAGACTCACAGAACAGAATCTGAGGAGATCCAGTCAGCTATTAACCCAGGGACAGGGGAGCTACGAGACTTTTGTTTGCTGAAAAGTAACAGACTGAGGGCTGAGACCCTGTGATCTTTTCAGGTTCTGAGGAAATCCAGATGACAGAGGCTACATTTTAAGTCCCCCTGTAACCTGAGATATCATCTCTGAAAGCAGATCAGAGGGAAAAGACTGGATTGATACGTTTGTACTAAAGTACAGATGTGTAAATGTTATGCCAAAACTTTTCATTGTAATACAGATATTACAAACCAAACTTTCATGACATGAATATATATAAAAAGCCAGAAGCAGAGTTGTTGGAATCTCTACAGGAAGGAGAAGTGGTAACTGTACTGCTTAATGGCTTTTGCTTTAGAAGGTATTTCAGTAGTACTCCAAATAGTGTTTGCAATGGGTTTCAGCTATTAACTCTTTGTTCAGTGAATAGTTGAATGATACTGTTTCCTGGGAAATGACCTGAAGCTGTCTCTAACACTTGCATTTGGGGTCGTGAACATTTTCCCTCTGCAAATCTTTCCAAAAAGTCATGAGAGACCACCACTGGTCCGTGTTTCAGGAGAGAGTTGTGATGAGGTGCAGGAAAGGGGAGTGTAATAGTTATTCTATGTAATTTTTGCCCATCACCTCTTACACGTGCATGACTAAAGTAACTTGCACACTCAAGTGGATATTAATGTAAACCTAGTGTTTGCACTATTCACCCATGTGTGATGCCAACCCCTCCCCCGCCCAGCTGAAGTAACTGTCTGTGTTAGCTTGTAATCATGCAAGTATCTACAGACCACTGCATTGGGAGAGGATGGAGGTCCTGTGAGGATGAAGAGAAGGCTGTAGGATGATCGAACTCTCTGAATTCAGTCAACTTTGGCCAGTCAGATCGAACTCTCTGAATTCAGTCAACTTTGGCCAGTCAGATCGAACTCTCTGTATTCAGTCAACTTTGGCCAGTCAAAGCAGTTCAGCTCCTCCTGGAGAAATTCTTGGGGGTCAAAGTGTATCACCAGGAACATTTGGTAAGGGAAAGTTAATAGAGCCCGGTTCTGATCAAATTTACACATGTAAATCTGGAGTAATACCACTAAAGTCAATGATATTGAATTCAGAACCCGGCCCTAAGAATTTATCCCATGTGCTGGAAAGAGGCGGACACATTTATAAATAGCTTCAATCCAGGACAGATAAATACAATGACCACTTCCATCACGCACTTGCCATGAGTTTGAACACATGTTATGATACAATGGGCCACAATCAGAAGTGGAGGGCCAGAAAGGGTGTCTATGGGAAGGTCACAACTGTAAAATCACACAGTGCACAATAGGCTGTGGTACTCCCTGCCAAAAGTTATCTATGAGGCGAGACCTGAGAAGGCTACAAACTGTTTATATAGGTAACAGGTAAATCCAATTATAGTTGTAAGGGTTTCTTTAAAAAAGTCTTGGAAGGGCCCTAAGTGGGTGTCAGGGGGAAACTTTATCTCACAGGGAACAGCTGTCTAGTGCAGGGTTTCTTCCACCTTCCTCTGCAGCATCTGGACCTGGCCACTGGATACTGAGCTAGATGGACTGCAGGTCTGATCCAGTCTGGCAGTGCCTATCTTCCTATCAATGGTGTAAATCCAAGACTATGTTTTTGATGATCTTCCTTGAGCTCCTGGGAGTCTCTAGACTTGCACTCAGAGCAGAAAGATGTCTCATTAAATATCAGCTCGTCTCCTGTTCTTTTTCCTTTCAGGAAGAAAAGTTCAAAACTCCTCTGACCTGCCCAGGACATTATGTCAGCTGTCAATGACACCAGCTTCAACTCTGCAGTGTTCCTACTGACCGGGATACCTGGGCAGGAAGACGTCCATCTCTGGATCTCTATCCCCTTCTGCCTAATGTATGTTATTTCAATAGTAGGAAATTCAGTCATTCTGTTCATTATAAAAACAGATCCAAGCCTCCATGAGCCCATGTACATTTTTCTTTCCATGTTGGCAGTCACAGATATTGGCATATCAATAGCCACCATACCGACGATACTGGGCATATTCTTGTTTAACTCTAGGGAGATCAGCTTTGATGCCTGTTTAGCCCAGTTGTTCTTTATCCACTTGCTTCAATGTATTGAATCCTCCGTGCTCTTGTTGATGGCCTTTGACCGCTTTGTCGCAATCTGTAACCCACTGAGATATGCTTCCATCTTAACCCTGCTGAGAATAGCCAAGATGGGACTGGTGTGTGTGCTAAGAGGAGTAGCCGTAATAATCCCACTCCCCCTTCTCCTGAAACGGTTCCGATATTGTCGAGCCAATGTGCTGTCCTATTCCTACTGCCTGCACCAGGACATCATGCTGGCTTGTTCAGACATCACAGTCAACAGCATCTACGGCTTGTCTGGTTCACTCTTAATTAATGGGTTGGACTCGCTGCTCATCTTCCTCTCTTATGTGATGATCATCAAAACAGTGCTGAGCGTCGCATCTCCCGCAGAGTGCCTCAGGGCCCTGAACACCTGTGTCTCCCACCTCTGTGTTGTCCTGATCTTCTATACACCAGAGATAAGCTTGACTGTGATACACAGATTCGGGAATAGCTCTTCTCACTTGCTTCCGATTCTCCTGGGCTACATCTACCTGCTGGTCCCGCCCCTGTTGAACCCAGTCATGTACAGCGTGAAAAGCAAACACCTTCGTGCGAGGATAATCAGGGTGTTCATCAAATGACGGTTCAGTTCATCACCTGGCTCCAGCGCTGGTGACACAGGAGATGAAAAACATGGGACATGGACACTTATTCCATCCTGGACCTTTATATCTGAGAACAGATGAGCTACTCATCTCCACTCTATAGAGAGAGGTTGAGACGGGGTCTAAGGCCTGGAGCAATGGGAGAGGGGCTGGTGAGAGAGGACAGGGCACTGGGGGAAGGAGACCAAGGCAGGCAGCAGCATTTACAAAGTGACCGTGTTCGTGGAGAGCCAGGGGACTGGTGGGATATTGGTGTATCAACAGCTGTATTGGTAGCTGCTCCAACCTCAGAATTCCTGGCTATACAGTCAATACAGAGAATGGAGGTGGATGTTGTTTCCCATTGCACCTGGCCTGTCACACCGTCCTGTCTCTGCTTAAACATGCACAGGCCATGAGGAAAGCTGCAGAGCTGTTCTGCACTCACAGTCCTGCTTCTTCCTGAGCGCTCTGGGTGCTGTGTGATCCATGGGTGCTGCAGTAACTGTGTTCAGGGGCTGTTCAAGGGGTACGGACACCCACCCTTCCCCTACGCCCTCAGCCAGGTGCTTGTGACTGAGCCGTGTCAGAGACATGATTAATGTAGGAGCCCCAGGGGAAGCCATCCAGGCAGTATGTCCTCACCGCCCCCCACTGATGGCTCTGTCCACTGAACACCTTCTGAGCCCACTCCCCACCGAGGCAGAACAGAGCTGCGTGTGTGAGTGAGGGTCTGACACACAGGTGTCCTGTCAAGAGACTCAGGCCCAGATTCCCTCCTCCTCCCTCTGTTTGTGCTGCCCTAGCAATGCAAAGGTTTGGAAAAGGGAATCCACTCCCCATCACAGGCACGGCTAGCTCCTCCCCCAGCCAGCCCATTCAGTGTAGGGTGACCACCTTTTCCAAAGGCAAAAGTAGAACATATACAAGAGCCACGTCTCCACATTGACGCAACCCCTGCCATTTTTTTCCCCCCCAGGCCACTCCCTCTTCCCATCCCTTCCGCCCACCCCCTTCTCCCAGTGGCCTATCCAGGTTCTAACATCAGGGGGAGCGAACACATAAAAAAAGGCGCCACCTGGCATATCAAATTACTAATTACATACTTTTAAATTCGTTATACGTATTTATTTTGTACTTAAAATAAAAACACAAGAATGATATTGTTTTACAAGTACGGGTGTTATTTTGCATTTAAAATATAAAAACAGTTTAACAGTATGCCATTATTTATATTGTATATAAAATCAAAATATAATAAAAACACGTGTTATTTACTTATTTTACACTTCAAAGATAAGATCAAAACAATATGATAATCTATGAAGCAACTACAACAGCCTCTTTCGTCTAAGGTTCATTCTAGCAAAGTTACTTATTACTTTATTATAATCTACTTCAGTAGCCAATTGTCTTTCAATGGAGAGCAAAGCTAACCCAGACAATCTATCTTCACCCATTGTAGAGTGCAGATAGGTCTTTATAAGTTTGAGGATGACTATGAGTCGGCAATGTGACGTGACCATGAAAAAACCTAATGTGGTCTTGGGATGCATCAGGTGAGGTATTTCCAGTAGAGATGAGGAGGTGTAAGTACTGTTATACAAAGCACTGGTGAGACCTCATCTGGAATGCTGTGTGCAGTTCTGGTCTCCCATGTTTAAAAAGGATGAAATCAAACTGGAACGGGTACAGAGAAGGACCACTAGGATGATCCGAGTAATGGAAAATCTGTCGTATGAAAGGAGACTCGAGAAGCTTGGTTTGTTTACCTTAACCAAAAGAAGGCTGAGGGGGGATATGATTGCTCTCTGTAAATATATCAGAGGGATAAATACCAGGGAGGGAGAGGAATTATTTCAGTTCAGTACTAATGTGGACACGAGAACGAATGGATATAAACTGGCCATCGGGAAGTTTAGGCTTGAAATTAGACGAAGGTTTCTAACCATCAGAGGAGTGTAGTTTTGGAACAGCCTTCCGAGGGAAACAGTGCAGGTGAAAGACCTCTCTGGCTTTAAGATTAAGCTTGATAAGTTTATGGAGGGGATGGTTTGAGGGGATAAAGTGATTTTAATCAATAGGTCAATAACGTGCAGTCGCTGGTAATTAGTAACCATGGTCAATGATGGGATATTAAAAGTTACTACAGAGAACTTTTTCCAGAGGGTCTGGCTAAAGAATCTTGCCTGCATGCTCAGGAATCAGCTGATAGCCATATTTGGGGTCGGGAAGGAATTTTCCTCCAGGGTAGATTGGCAGAGGCCCTGGAGGTTTTTCGCCTTCCTCCGCAGCATGGGGCAGGGGTCGCTTGCTGGAGGATTCTCAGTGATTTGAAGTCTTTAAATCATGATTTGGGGACTTCAACAGCTGAGTCAAGGGAAAGAATTAGTCCAGGAGTGGGTGGGTCAGCTTCTGTGGCCCGCATCATGCAGGAGGTCAGACTAGATGATCATAATGTTCCCTTCTGACCTTAGAGTCTATGAGTCTATGAATCTATGAGCCAGCTAAAGGATCGTTCCACAACTGCGCTACTTATTGGCAAGGTCAGAAAAATGTGGTACAATCTCGAAAGATTAGGATAAATGGAACACATATCACTGGCGATCATGAATTTCAGTACACTGTGGATGGTGAGTTTCTTGTCGACCCTTGACTTTACCCTACCGCTAGTGCTCATTATCTCTTTGTACATGTCTTTAAATGAAAGAAACTCTTCCACAATTTCAGTTTGACTGTTGATCACATCTGAGTACGTCTGCCAAAAATTCTAATTTGTTTACATTATCCACGTTGTCAAAATGCATTGGATCTAAACCACTAAATTTGGCAGCCACATTTTTAAAATGCTCGAATCTTTTACTCGTGCTAATTATAACAGAATCTAAGGACACTAAGTAGGATTCAACTATGAATTTCTTCCGGGCATCAAATATTCCTTCTTTATCCTCTGCAATTTCATCATGGAATCTTTTTCTCTGTCGTATTCTGTGCTGCTTATATTCTGTAGTAATATCACATTTTCGAGCCAACTCGGTTGCTTCATTCTCAACCTGTTTGAATTCAGATTCAAATTCACTTTGAATGTTTGTCATATCATTTTCAAAAATCTGAATCAAATGAGAAGCTGTTACCAGATCTAGACTACTTTTCTGTAAATATGTGGATAAATGGAAAGCCTTCTCTAGCACTTTACTCCAGAATATAAGAAGAACTAAGAATTCGTAAGTATCGAGTGTTGCCAGAATACCCTTTGCCTCAGTGAGCTGTTTAGGAGTACAGTTTTTTATCTCACCATCCACAATTCTTTGCAGGGCAATTACTAGTGCTGGTAAATTTTGTAAGACTGCATCCACTGCTGACTTTCTAGATGCCCATCTGGTATCACAAAGTTTCTTTAGAGTTAGTGCGAAAGAGTCAATAAGATTGCATTGTTCTTCTTTTAGTACTGAAAGACAAGGTAAACTGCCAGAAAAAAAACTATACAGACTTTCAAGAGTTCCAAAAAACAACCGAGTTTGAATATTGGATCGTAATGCATCAATCAGAATTCAATTAAAATTATGTGCACAACAGTGCGTAAAGAGTGCATTTGGAGCAATTTCCCGTATCCTAGTTTGGAGACCTGATATTTCACCCGACATGGTGCTTGCTCCATCGTAAGACTGACCGTAACACATAGTTATTGACAACCCCAAGTTTTTGATTGCTGAAAGAAGAATGTTGAAAAAATCTTCAGCACTTGCTCCAGATAATTCGCTGAATTGTATAAATCGTTCCATTGCATCACCGTTTACTGTTACATATTGTAAGGATAAAGAAAATTGATCAGTTCTGCTGATATCAATAGTAGAGTCAACAATTACAGCAAAGTACTTAGCTACTTTGATTTCAGCTACTATCTTTGATAGAAGCTCGGCTGATAAGGATTGTATCAGATCATTTTGTATGTCAGGACTGAGATATGTTGCATTTCGATCACTCAGTAATAAATGTTGTTCCAGTAATATATCATTTTTAGCCAACAGCTTAATAAGTTCCAAAAAATTGCCTTCATTTGTACTTGGGGAACCTAAACCTCGATACTCGCGATGACCGCGGCATGCCAATCCCTGAATTCCCAAAAAGAGAACTGCATCTATAATACGTCGTAAAATCATCCTACTTTTTTCTATCTCTTTCCTTTCCACCGTTAGAAGACCAGCCAAGACTGTTCTATCGTTGAACAAACGGAATTTGGTAAGGAAAAGTTCTTTCTCTGCTCTTTTGTGACTTTCACTTTTTTCATGTTTTTCAATTTTGTGCGTACCTTTAGCAAATTTCTTGCAACCAGTTTTTGGATCACTCCAAGCATCCGACCGATTTGCAAAAAGCCAACAAGCAAAACAAATCATAGTGTTTGCTCTTGGTGAGTATACCAGCCAGTGCCGGTTGATTGTATGAACACTTTTCACTTGTTTTTGTTTGTACCAAGTTGCACGGAAATGACGTCCAGCTTCATTTTTTGGAAAATTGTCAAAATTATCTTTACATCCTGGCTGACAAGGGCCTAACTCAAGCAGAGCCCATACTAGATCAAGTGTTACAGGTGTGTCACAAAACAAGTGTGGATCTGTTTGGGTATTCCCTATGTGTGTCAATAATAGCACGGAGTCTTACTGTGTCATTTTTGTCCTCTGCATGATAGTCTGCTGAAGTAATCAGGTCTTCTGAGGACTCCACTTCCCCTACCTGTGCAGCCGTTAGCAGCCCGGATGCTGTGACCAGCTCCTAGGTTGAAGGTAGGTACTAGCAAGTCTTCAGAGGGTTTTACCTCTGGTGAAGTCATAACAGCCGGGGCACCATCTCCAGCTCTTGGGCTGAAGGTAGGTAGCAAGTGTTCAGAATGTTCCGCCTCTGGTGCAAAAGACGTCGTGGGCGTATCGAATGAAAAGTAGGCCTTCAACTTCACATATTTTGGCGATTCTTTTACTCGATTTGCATCTTCCTTCATCTTCTTGCTGTCCCACCCAGATAGTTTCTTCTTCTTAATGCGCTTATCCATCCCTTCTCAGAAACAAATAAAATAAATATGAACAATATATGATTGTTTTTAAAATGTGAATTATTTAAAAAAACTGTCCACAGGACAGCCAGGTCAATTTCACAGCTCTATGAATTTGATGCTCATCGAATCTGGTCAGCAAAGTGTTAAATGATTTGTTGAAAAGGTGCCACTTTATTCAAAAGTAGAGGAGAAGCGAAAACAATCCGCACACTAAGAAGTAATCAAACAGACTGAACTATTTGAAATTATCCAAAGGGTTCAGCATTTGTTTATATTGCAGGAAACAATTCTTATGAGTATGCGTGCTTGGGTGGGTGCCTGGGTGAGTGAGTGTACATGTCAACCGATTTAAAAAAAAAGCACCGACAAAAGGGCGAAGACAAAATGTTTAAAAAAATGTGGGCCTCTTGGCTCTTGCAAGGGATTCACATATTACAAGACTGACTAATGCTGTAGTGGTAAGTGTTACAAGTGTACAGAGGACGTTTCTACCGCATTTGATTATGTGATGGAAGCTACTGCCCGGTACCAGGGGCTTTCCTGCACGAAAAAAGCAAGTCCCGCTGATGTGTCATTTGTTCCTGCGAAGTGAGAGCAAGTCGAGATTCCTGCTAAACAGGGGGCTGGATTGGACCTGGTTGCGCTGATGACATCACCAGGCAGGTTGGGTTATAAATGAATGAAGGAGAAGTCCGGAGCACTAGCTCCTCACTTGCAAGGAGGCTGCGAAGCTTGTCCAGAAGAAAATGACACCACTCAAAAATTATTTGGAGGTACCTGTATCGGAATGCGCTCTTTCATAGGCGTTCTTTCGTCAGTGCTTTTTTGTCCTGCGTAGAAATGTAAACATTTCCACAGACATCCCCAAATACACACAGCAACACATCCAAATACACACTCAGAAGCACATACACTTTGACACACAGAGCATGGACACTGATGCGCTCCCCCAAACACACACACTGACACACAGTTCATCGGTCACCCACACACCCTGCCATGCATAAACACCCCCAGGCACGCAAACAGTTCAGTTCACTACTTTAGAAGGATAACAACTGTTGCCCAAGTTTGATGTAGAGGATGACAAATAGATTCTGAAGTTTGCGGCAAGGGGAGTCCAGTGAGGATATGAGAGAGAGGGAGATCCCAGTGGCATCAGGAGAGATCTGGAGTGGGCGTCTGGTAGGGGAAGAGGGTATGGGAGAGTGGCAGTCCTGTTCTGGTAGGGCACTATGCTGAAAGTGTTGGTTGGGGGGTCTCCAAAGAAGGACTGCTGCAGAGAGGAGGGGTCCAGGGTTTTAGAGGAGATATTGGGGAAGGGGGAGGGTTCCAGGGTTGACTCTTGGGTGGGTAATCCCTGGGTAATTTCTGCGTGAGGCAAGGATCAGAAGATTCCAGAGAAGGGGAATGTCCTGGAGTTGGGATATTCTGGGTGGGTGTTGGGGGGTCTTTTGGGAGAGAAGAGATTACAGAGGTGAGGTTACAGGATTGGGAAGGGGGAGGAGATTTTGGAAGGTTTATGGGGGAGAGGGCTCCAGGGGCAGAGATGCTGGGGGAGGGAGTTTGAGGAAGAAGTGAGTCCAGTGGGAAGATTGTGGAGAGGGCTTTTCCAAGGAGCGGTGGGGGGGTCTGCATCACTCCTCCCAAGGACAGACCTTTCTGGTGTCTGACTTCACTGGCTAGCGCTCAAGCCACAAGTGACGGGTCCCTTGGAGACACCTCTCCCCATAGCAACGTAATCGCTTCCGGTTCAGATCCTGACAATAAGCAGCAAGATGAGCGGGGGAAAGAGACAGACAGACAGAGCCAGGGGAGGGGACGGGTCTTGCTGCAGGGAGCAGGAGGGCTCGGCAGCTAGGGGCCAGGTCTGTTGGGGGACAGAGGGTGGGGGATGGATGGGATGTGCGCATAGGCATGTGCAGCCCATTTCATTAGGGTGTGCACCCAGGGAGCCACACCCTAGACGAACCCCTGCCCTAGTCCTGCCCCCATCCACTCCCTTCTACTTCCTGCCCCCTGACTTCCCCCCTCAAAACCCCCAAACCCCCCTGCTCCTTGTCCCCTGACTACCCCCTCCTGGGACCCCTGCCCCTAACTGCCCCCCAGGACTCCACCCCCTACCTGTCCCCTGACTGCCCCGACCCTTATCCACACCCCCACCCCCAGACAGACCCCTGGGACTCCCACGCCTATCCAATTCCTCCTCACCCCCTGACAGGACCCCCAGAACTCCCGACCCATACAACCCCCCGCTCCCTGCCTCCCCCAACCCCTCTCCACACCCCTGCCTCCTGACAGCCCCCCCAGAACTCCTGACTCATCCACCACCCCAGACCCCAGCTCCTTGTCCCCTGACCCCCACTCCAGAGACCCCCCCGCTAACTGCCCCTCCGGACCCTCCTTGCTCCCTGTCCCCTGACTGCCCTGACCCCTATAAACCCTCGCCCCCTGAGAGACCTCGGGACTCCCATGCCCCATCCAATCCCCCCTGCTCCCTGACTGCCCCCTCCAGAGACCCCCAGCGGTGGACGGGGAGGCTCAGTGGTGGGGACTCAGGGGCAGTGGCCTCTGGCCCTGAAGCAGGGGCTGGGGGGTTGGGGGGCGGGAAAGGGAGAGCTCAGAGGCTGGGCGGCGGTGGGCAGAGGCAGGACCGAGGCTCTCGGGGTTAAGGCTCCAGTCGCTCTGAGGCTCTGGGCTGCCCACGGGGCCTCAGCCTCAGCTCTCCCACCTCAGGCTGCCCGCGCCCCAGCACGCCCCCGAGCCCTGCCTACACAGTTAGCCAGGGCTGCATCTGGTCGGCGGGCGAGCTGGGAGCCAGGGGGTCCTCACGTCCTTCCTCCATGCCTCCCCTGCCCGCCTGGCCCCTCAGCGTGCCTGGTTGCTTCCCGCCTCCAGCTGCAGCTGTCCTCCCCGAGCACCCCTCATCAGGCCTCGCCCTGACTCCACCCCCTCCCTGCCCCATTGGACCCCTCCTGAAATCCCCACCCTGGCCCCGCCTCTTCCCCAGCGCGCCGCGTTCCCCCTCCTCCCCCCTCCCTCCCAGGCTTGGCGCACAAATCAGCTGTTTTGCGGCCCAAGCACTGGGAGCCAGGGGGAGAAGCAGAACACGGGCGCACTCAGGGGAGGAGGCGGAGTAGAGGCGGAGGTGAGCTGGGCAGGGCAGGGACCGGGGCACCCACGGAGTGGACGCCCAAGGCGCCACTTTTGGAGAATGTGCTCAGTGGGGGAGCGGCTGCTCCCCCCCAGCTACGCTCCTGCCTTCTCCTCCTCTTTACCCAAGGCTCCTCCCCCTCTCCAGGCCCGAAGCCAGAGCTGTGCCATGGTAAGAGTTGTCCAGGGTGCCAGAGGCACTGTCAGGAGCTCCAGACCCTCCACCTGCCCTGGGCAGGTCGCTGGGGGGTCTGAGATCAGCCCCCAGCTTGTGTCCCTCACCCAAGGATGTACCCCGGGAGTACTGTAGAGAGTTCCTGCTTTCTGCAGTGCACAAAAGATGCCAGCTGGACCTGTCAATGCTCTGATAGTTGGAAGTCTGGTCCTGTGGCCTTGGCACTGCTCTGTGACTCAACCGAGTTAGGTTTGATTCCCGTGCCATGTGTGACCATGGGCAAGGCAGGGGTGCTCGGCGAGACAGTGAGGGGTCGGTAGTGGATTTCTCAGGGGAGTGTTGGAGTATCACGGGGTCATTGGGGGATTTGGACAGTCACCGGACCAGTGTTTGCAAGCCATAGAGGCTGAAGTGTGTAAATGTCAAACAATGGAGCAATGGCCACGGGGGCATCATCTTAGATGATCTGGCTGGGAGAAAGTAGTCTGAGGGCAAAGGTCAGCTTCACCCCTTGGCCTTGTAACACGGACATGGCTGAGCACTATGGTGACTGGGCCCAGGCTCACACAGGTTTCAGCAAAGGCTGCTTCCACAAGAAAGGGGCAAAGAGATGGGAAGATGCTCTCAGAGACACAAGGTAGTGAAGCTGGATCCCAAAAGCTCCTTGGTGTCCCAAAAGAATGTAAATTGGGCCAGTTCTGTTCCTGTATCTCCAGAGCAACGCCTGTCTCCCTCAGCTTGTAGTGAGACGTGAGATAGATGAATGTAGACGTGTGACAGCTGCCTGTTATTTTAAAAAAATATGAGGAGGAGTGCAGTAGCACCTTAAAGACTAACAGATTTATTTGGGCATAAGCTTTCGTAGGTAAAAAAACCACTTCTTTTTACCCACAATCCTCATGCCCAAAGAAATCTGTTAGTCTTTAAGGTGCCACCGGACTCCTCGTTGTTTTTGTGTATACAGACTAACATGGCTACCCCCTGATACTTGTAATTGTAAAACCATTTTCTCTAATGCTTTGTGCAGTTTTCCAATAAACCTACTAGTTTTAAGGAGGCTGGGAGTGACTGAATAGCTCTGGCCACAAGCACCCGAAGGGAAGAGACTGAGATGTCCCATCAGACCTGCTTGGTGATAAGCTTTTATCATGGATGGTGTGTTGTCCCCAGCTCAAAGAGTGTGATTATTGTGAGATTTGCCCCAAGATATGAAAGGACCTGGTTTAGAGTGTAAAGAGACCATATATCCCAATTTTACTGTGACAATCACGATTCTTCTTCTCCATCATCTATCCTTATTGAGTGCCTATCAGCATTCAGAGGAGCAACTTTTTCAAGTTGCATCCAAGGTAACGATCCACTCAAGACATTGATTCATAGAGTCATAGAGTTTAAGGCCAGAATTAGCCATTAGCTCATCTAATCCAGAGGTCTTCAAACTGGGGATGGGTCCCCCGGTGATGTGTGGTATATTCCAGGATGGGCGTGAGAAGCTTTAGGGAAAAAAACCCTTCCTGTGCACATTCTACCCATAGCCGTGAATAACTAGCCAAGATGATTCCTCCAGACAGATCTGGTCTTCATTTGGTGCTGTGTTTTTGTCTCTAGGTGGCGCTGTGCATTTTATTGGATTTCTGATAAGCATGTCCCGCATGACACTAAGTCCTTTTCATCTGAACGTGGATCCATATGCTATAGCGCGGTGTGCACATTTCTTTGTAAGCAGGGACTACATTCGTAGTTTTGCTTTTGCTCTTATTCCAATTGATCGTTAGCTCATACCCAGTTACAAACGCTGTAGAAATACAAAAAATATCAAAAAAACAAGCAAACATAATGTAAATACACTACCTCTCCAGTTTGGTGCACATGCCATTCAGGAGAAGTGTGCCATCGCAGAAAAAAAATGTAATTGGAGCTGAAACAATAAAGCAATTAAGTATAATCATACATTTCTCAAATATGTGTGTCAAACAAGCCGTTACTGTAAAAGAGGGCAAGGACGATGTTCATCTAACCTCCACGGGGCTTGCTACTCAAATTTTAAAAGCAATAAAATTGAAAAAGCCACGTCCCGCGCCAGAAGGCTGGAAAGCCTGGGGGGCGGAAAGACAAAATGGATGGGCTACCCATTCTCTAAATACAGGAAAGGTACAAATTTCAGTTACACTAGAAGGAGGTGTGTCTCCATACCTTAAATAATACTCCAAACCAAAAAAATTCACTAAAACAAGTCGTAGAAGAACTGGAAAAACAGAAATTAATCCGGAGGTGCTCAGTGCCTAATGCAACACCAATCTAGCCAGTAAAAAAACAGATGGAACATGAAAATTAACTATTGACTATTGAGGGTTAAACAAAATTGCTAAGCAGGGAGCCCCCGTAGTAACTGCTTATCCTCTGCTGCTGGAGGTGGTATCCCCAGAAATAAAGTGGTTTTCTGTACGGAATGTGGCAAATGGTTTTTAAAGTTTTCTTTAAATCCAGAATCCCAGTATCAAACGGCTTCTGTGTTCCAGGGTACTCAATATTGCTAAAATGTTTTGCCTATGGGGTACGGTGATACGCCCACAATATTCCATACTGCTGTAAAAATGTTTAAAAAATTGTTGCAAGCAAAAAAATTGTGAAGTATAGAAACAATATCTTGCTAGTAAGTAAAACAGAAAAGGAGCATAAAGGGTTTGTGCAGTAGTTACTGGGTTGTTCGTTAAAAAAAACACAATAAACCTAAACAAAAGAAGCAGCTAGTGCATGGGGAAGCTTGAAAAGAGGGTTAATGAAAACACTTGCTTTGGCTGCCCCAACAATAACTTCCCTTTCGTGTTGTATCCTAGTGTTAAAAAATTCTGTAGTGTTAGTATAATCATGCAGAGTACTGGTACTGGGGGGAAAAACCTGTTACGTGCTGTACCAAAGCATTAACAGCTCCAAAAAGCAAACTAAAACTCTTAATTCTCTGAGTTTCAGGTAATCTCACAATGCTGAGCAGACAGCTGCCCTGCCCCAGCCACTAGCCCTAGAAAGGAAGGATGTCTCAGGGGTTAAAGTACTGGCCTGAGATACAGAAGAACTTGCTTCAGTTCCAGGCTCTTGAACTGACTTCTTCTGTGACTTTGGGAAACTCATTCAGTCCCTCTGTTCTTCAGCAATATGTGTTTTAATACGGCTCAATGTAAAGGTTACCTCTAGGAACAAAGGATGCTGGTCATCCTTACCGGATAGGGGACGCAGTGCTGGGAAGCAGTTACTCTGAAAATGACTTGGGGATCATAGTGGTTAATCAGCTGAACATGAGCTCCCAATGCAACACTGCGGCCGAAAACGCTACTGCAATCCGGGATGTATAACCAGGAGAATCTGAAGTTGGAGCAGAGAGGTTATTTTACCTCTTTATTTGGCACTGGTGTGACTGCTGCCAGAATATTGTGTCTAGTTCTGGGGTCTACAGCTCTTGATGGACATTGATAAATTGGAGAAGGTTCAGAGAAGAGACATGGGGATGATTAAAGGATTAGAAAACCTGCCTTAGAGGGACAGACTCAAGGAGCTCAATCTATTTATCTTAACAAAGAGAAGGTTAAGGGTGACTTGGTCACAGTCTGTACGTACTGGCATGAGGAACAAATGTTTAACAAAAGGCTCTTCAATCTAGCAGAGAAAGTTATGTGAACAGTGATGACAAGCCCGGATTCCAGGAATAGAGCCTGCAGCAGGGCTGGCACTGCAGTCCAGGTGGGCAGGATCACCACAAATCCCCTGTGATTTGGCTTCCTGCAGTTTGCCATTGGCTGTGATGGGGTTAAAGCTGGTGCACACTAAGCCAAGCAGCTGAGGTTCCCTGATGGCCAAGTGGATCCCAAGGGAATGTGCAGACATGCTTCATAAGGACAGCTGCCTCCTGTTGTGAGAGGCTACCGGTGTGGTGCTTCTGCTTTCTCCTGTTGATATCACTCGGCTGCGTGCGTGTGTTCCCTCTGTGTGCTGCCCCAGCTCTGCAGATAGCTGACACAGCAAACCCGACGAGAACCCCCAATAACCACAGAGTCTAGTAAGGTACAAAGGCACCTCGGCCAGGTTTATTGCGACCTCGGACACAATTGCAGTTCCCTGTAGATTACTTAGTCTACCGGGCATACGACTAATAGATGCCTCTTGGCAAGGACCCGGCTCAGTGGCGGGACTTTCCACTGCCCCCCCGTGGCCGGACAAAGACACCACCCCAGGGATACATTTTTATACACAGGTACAAACAAGTTACACATCACTCCTGACGTATTGAGGTGCAACCCCTCTACATAGCAAGGTGCCGCCTCTCACCTTGTACATGTTGGTTCGATGAAAACAACTCTATCCATCATTTTACCCTTTTGCCCCTGTCATTGGGATGGGTCGGCCTGTTCCATGTTATCTGTGGAATGTTCCGGTACAGTGTATCTTGGTACCATGTTTAACGTTGCTAGGTGAATATATATTTATGCAACATCAGCCCTTTTCTTGCCAGCTTCTGTGAGCAGGGCCTGCCTCTTGCTCACAGCTTAACTTTGCTTTATGTTAGCAAAGTCTTGACCATTACTTTAGTTCGGTTCAGGTCTCAGGCCTCATACTGGGCCTTCATTAGGGCCTTCGCTTACTACACCTCCCTGTCTAAACAGATACTGCCTGCTGCCTGTGCAACCTGTCTGATGAGTCCTTGTCCTTTAGGGTGAAGTCCTCTGGTGTCAGCGGCTCCCCTTCTAGCAGGAATTGGGTACGTTGGCAGGTCTCACTATCTTTAAAATGCAAAGTGATGTGTAAAGGCTGCGAGCTGTTTCCATTTGCAGATGTTCTGTGCTGCGGCAGCAAACTCAGCTGGGCTGTCGGGGTGACTCAGTGACAGGGGCTGGAGGGCAGCAGTGCTAGGTCGCTCGGCAACCCCTCCACTACATCTGCCCATGAGCCAAGGTGGGTTATTCAAGTAACACAGAAATGTGACGTTCAAAGTGAGCTCGGAGCATTAAAACTCCAGTGCCCTGAGTTAGGATTTCTCAAGTTGTCCCATTTGTAGAGCTGCAGTGTGCTCTGGGCCTGATCCTGAAACCCCTGATCCTGGGTCTGATCCTGAAACCCCACGGAATATCAGTGACTAGTTCACAAATTACCTCAGGTTTATTTGCTGTTGGGAATGTAATCAGCAAATGCATTTACAATTATTTTATTCTCTGGTTTGATTGTGAAGGCAGGAATTCAGACCTGCATTGCTCTCAGGTAACAGGTCCAATTGGGAATATTTCTGTTTTCTGACTAGAGGAGAGCTCCAGCATTTCTGCCTTGTATATACCCCTCAGAGTTACAGAGCTACATCTCTGCCTCGTCTCTGGTCTCCAAGTGCCAGATGTCAGGCATAACAGCTTTCCCTCTCATTGAGTGAAATCCTCCCACCCTCAGACTGGGACCTTGTCTACCACACACTGCGGGTCGAATGTGTTTGCCCTGCAGGTCCAAGTGGGTTCGGCACCTGTGGTTCTTCCCTTTGTGAGCATGTGACTAGTGACAAGTGACCAGCCAGCCTTCTTGAACCAAAATACTGTTTAATATGAACAGTAGGACTAAAGCCTAACAGTGGAGAATAAGAGGGTTTTAAAACAACAGTCTGTACACGTCTCTGACCCCAAGCCCTCCCACTCTGATGGGGACCCAGGCAGGCCGAGGGCCTTCAGACTTCCCAGCGGTGTCTCTGCCTGTCAATCTGAAGAGCTTCTCAGTAACAGATTCCACACCTCTGGACAGAATCCCAGCACTGGCAAAACAAGCTGTGTAACGTGGCTGGAGCCTGGAAATAGGCTCTTCCCAGCTTGTAGCTCCAGTGTTGTCTCTCAGCTTCCCTGAAGTGCTGACTGAGAGATGGCTTTTCTCCAGCTGCTGCTTCCCTTTCTGCTTGTTTTCCCACATCCTGCTACTAAACTAACATGAGCCATACTGGTTTCACCCAGTACAGCCATAACATGAGGGCAGGGGACTGGACTCGATGACCTCTCGAGGTCCCTTCCAGTCCTAGAATCTATGAATAAACATGCTAACAGTCAACCCAATGTAGCTCTAACGTTAACATCCGAAGAACTGGGTTTATCATACAGATTCATTATGGCAGCTCAGCTCCATGTCTGTCACAATGCTGTTCCCAGGTGCTACAGATTTTATGAATACAGGACAGAGACAGTCAGAGAGAGACAGAGAGAGAGCAATAGACTACTTTCCTGTGTGAAATGAAGTTCCATTTCCATGAATACTCATGCATTTGACTTTGAAATCCACTTCCTGCACACCCTCATTGTGCCTGAATAACAGGTGCTGGAGTTACTATGTACTAGAGAGTGAGAGTTCAGGGAATGAATATTTTCTATACTGACAGGCTACAGACTGACAACAGAACCTGAAGAGAACCAGTCAGCTATTAACTCAGGAAGAAAGGAGCTACTAAACTTTTGTTTGCTGACAAGCGACTGAATGAGGGCTGAGACGCTGCGATCTTTTCAAGTTCTGAAGAAATCCCGATGACAGACGCTACATTTTAAGTCCCACTCTAACCTGAGAAATCATCTCTGAAAGCAGATCAGAGGGGAAAGCCTGGATTGATACGTGTGTACTAAAGTACAGATGTGTAGATGTTATGCCAAAACTTTTCATTGTAATACAAATATTTCAAACCAAACTTTCATGGCATGCCTGTATATTGAAAGCCAGAAGCAGAGTTGTTGGAATCGCTACAGGAAGGATCAGGGGTAACTTTACTGCTTAATAGCTTTTGCTTTAGAAAGTATTTCAGAAGTTCTCCACATACTGTTTGCAATGGGTTTGTTCTATTAACTCTTTGATCAGTGAACAGTTGAATGAAACTCTCTCCTGGGAAATGACCAGAAGCTGTTTGTGACACTTACATTTGGGCATGAACATTATCCCTCTGCAATACAGGTGCAAGTCTTTCCAAAAAGTCATGAGAGAACAGAAACGCTGATTTGTGTTTTAGCAAAGAGGCAAGCTGAGGTACAGAAAAAGGGAGTGTTACAGTGTTTGTATGTAATTTTCGCCCATCACCCCTTACACGCACATGGCTGAAATAACTTGCACACTCAAGTGGATATTAGTGCAACCTGGTGTTCCCACTATTCACCCATGTGTGATGCCAACCCCTCCCCCACCCAACTGAAGTAACTATCTGTGTCATCTTGTAACTTCACAGATATCTATGGACCCTTGCATGGTGAGAGGATTCAGGACCTTTGAGAATGAAGAGAAGCTTGTAGGGTGAAGGAACTGTCTGGATTCAGTCAACATTGCTGAGGCAAAGCACTTCAGCTCCTCTTGGAGGGATTCTTGGGGGTAAAAGTGTATCACCTGGTGCATTTGGTAAGGGAAAGTTAATAGAGCCCTGTTCTGAATGAATTAATCCATGTAAATCTGGAGTGATAACATTGAAGACAATGATATTGAATTCAGAACCTGGCCCTAAAAATTTATCCCATGTGCTGGAAAGAGGCAGACACATTTATAAATAGCTTCAATCCAGGACAACAGATAAATACAATGACCAGTATCACCATGCACTTGCCATATGTTTGCACACACATCATAATACAATGGGCCAGAAAGAGTGTCTATGGGAAGGTCACAACTGTGAAATCACATAGCGCACAATAGGCTGTGGAACTCCCAGCCACAAGATATCTATGGGGCCAAGAGCTTAGCAGGCTTCAGAGAGGGATGGGATGTTTATATTGGTAAAAATTAAATCCCATTATAGTTGTGAGGATCTCTTTTAAAAAGTCTTGGAAGGGCCCTAAACCTTCCTGATTTACACCACAAAATATGTTTAAGTTGTGGGTATCGGGGGGAAACTTTCCCTGGGAGCAGGTTATCTCATAGCTGCCTATTGCAGGACTTCTTCCACTTTCCTTTGAAGAATCTAGGAAATGGCCACTAAACACTGAGCTGAATGGACCACATGTCTGATCCAGTCTGGCAGTGCCTATCTTCCTGGTGGTGGTGAAAATCCGAGACTATATAGTTTCTCATTTTCCTTGAGATCCTGGGAGTCTCTAGACTTGCATTGAGAGCAGAAAGATGTCTCCCTAAATATCATCTAGTCTGCTGTTATTTATCCTTTCAGAAACTAAAGTTCAAAACTCCTTGGACCTGCCCAGGTGTGACGTTATTGACATAAACTGGGACCATATAGATCATTGTTGCAACCAAGGTCCTGTAGTGGCACCCAAATCTTGTATAAAGGGGGTCAAATGGGGTGTCTAGGACAAGGTTATGGTTTACTGGTTATGATTATGCTGTCTATATGTGTGTATCAGTTTTGTAGTCGAAGTTATGAATATTGGCTCTATACTGTCTGTATGGCAAACTTATGCTATGCTTCTGGGTGACATCCCAGACAAGCTGAGATTAGCTCTGCCTAGCCTGCTTGATGACCCATTAAGGACCATCAGCTATACAATGGACCCATTGAGAGAAGGCAGATACGCCTTGTACCTCAGCAAAGTATGCAGGGACTGGCCCATGTGACTCCAGACTCCATGTTGCTGTAATTTTCCACAGTAAGAACAAAGAGGTGTTCTTACACCTGGAAAAGACTATATAAGGCTGATGCCTGATCTCCATCTGGTCTTCAATCCTGCTTCATACCTCTGGAGGAACTTTGCTACAAGCTGAAGCTTTGAACAAAGGACTGAGGACCCATCCCAGCGGGGGATGTATTCCAGAGACTTGATTTGAACCTGCAGTTTATTCCATCGCTGCTGCAAGCCTGAACCAAGAACTTTGCCATTACTGTATGTAATTGATTCCATTTAACCAATTCTAACTCTCATCTCTATCTTTTTCCTTTTATGAATAAACCTTTAGATTTTAGATTCTAAAGGATTGGCAACAGCGTGATTTGTGGGTAAGATCTGATTTGTATATTGACCTGGGTCTGGGGCTTGGTCCTTTAGGATCAGGAGAACCTTTTTCTTTTACTGGGGTATTGGTTTTCATAACCATTTGTCCCCATAACGAGGGGCACTGGTGGTAATACTGGGAAACTGGAGTGTCTAAGGAGATTGCTTGTGAGACTTGCAGTTAGCCAGTGGGGTGAGACTGAAGTCCTCTTAGTCTGGCTGGTTTGGTTTGCCTTAGAGGTGGAAAAAACCCCGGCCTTGGGCTGTAACTGCCCTATTTGAGCAATTTGTCCTGAGTTGGCGCTCTCAGTTGGGTTCCGCCAGAACCGCATTGTCACACCAGGACATTATGTCACCTGCCAATGACACCAAATTCACACCTGCAGTGTTCCTTCTCACTGGGATACCTGGGCAGGAAGACGTTCATATCTGGATCTCTATCCCCCTCTGCTTAGTGTATGTTATTTCGATAGTAGGAAATTCAGTCATTCTGTTCATTATAAAAACAGATCCAAGCCTCCATGAGCCCATGTACATTTTCCTTTCCATGTTGGCCATCACAGACCTTGGCTTATCAATAGCCACAATTCCGACGATATTGGGCATATACTTGTTTAAATCTAGGGAAATCAGCTTCAATGCCTGTTTTGCCCAGCTGTTCTTCATCCACTCGCTTCAATGCATTGAATCCTCCGTGCTCTTGTTTATGGCCTTTGACCGCTTCATTGCAATCTGTGACCCGCTGAGATATGCTTCCATCTTAACCCTGCCGAGAATAGGCAAGATGGGAGTGGTGTGTGTGCTAAGAGGAGTAGCCGTAGTAGTCCCACTCCCCATTCTCCTGAAACAGTTCAGATATTGTCGATCCAATGTCCTGTCCCATTCCTACTGCCTGCACCAGGAGGTTATGAAGGCAGCTTGTTCAGATATTACAGTCAACAGCATCTATGGCTTCTATGTTTCACTCTTAATGATGGGGTTGGACTCATTGCTCATCTTCCTCTCTTATGTGATGATCCTCAAAACAGTGCTGAGCATTGTGTTCCAGACGAAGTGTCTTAGGGCTCTGAACACCTGCGTTTCCCACCTCTGTGTCATCCTGCTCTTCTACACTCCAGAGATTGGCTTGTCTGTGATACACAGATTCGGGAATAGCTCTTCTCACTTGCTTCAGATTTTCCTGGGCTACGTCTACCTTCTGGTCCCGCCCCTGATGAACCCAGTCGTGTACAGCATGAAAAGCAAACACCTTCGTGCGAGGATAATCAGATTGTTCATCAAGTGAAGGGTCAGTTCATCACCCAGTTCCAGCGCTGGTGACATGGGAGACCAAAAACACGAGACACGGACCCTTATTCCATCCTGGACCCTTACATCTGAGACAAGATGAGCTACTCATCTCCTCTCTATAGAGAGAGTTTGAGGCAGGATCTAAGTTTTTGAGCAATGGGATAGGGACCGCCCGCACCCGCTGGTGAGGGAGGACAGCACCCAGGGAGAAGGAGACCAAGGCAGGCACCAGCATTTACAAAGTGACTGTGTTCGTGGAGAGCCAGGGGACCGGAGGAATGTTGAGCCATAAAGATCCGTATTGGTGGCTGCTCTGACCTCAGAATTCCTGTCGATATTGACAATAAAGAGATGGGAGGTGGATGTTGTTTACCATTACACCTGGCCTGCCCTGTCCCATCTCTGGTTAAACATCCATAGTCCATGAAGAAAGCTGCAGAGACTGAGGCCCAGTTTCCCTCCCCGTCCCCTGTGTTGTGCTGCCCCAGCTGATTTCAAAGGGGTGGAAATGGGAATCAGCTCCCCCAGAGAGGTATAGCTAGCTCCTATCCCATACACTGTAGGGTGACCACCTTTTCAAAAGGCAAAAGCGGGACATATGCAGGGGCCCCATCCCCTGTGTGACCCCGCCCCTGCTCTTCCTCTTTCCCTGAGACACCTCCCTCTGCCCCATTTCTTACCTGAAGACACAACCCCGTGCTCCATTCCCTTCCCCTTTTGCCCCTCCCTCTGCCCCATCTCTTCCCCGAAACCCCACCGCCTGCTCCTCCTTTTTACCTGAAGCTCCAACCCCTCTCCAGACCTGAAGCCAGAGCCGGGCCGTGGTAAGAGCTGCCCAGGTTTCCAAAGCCACTGTAAGGAGCCCCAGACCCTACTCCTATCCTGGGCAGGTGGCTGGTGGGCCCGAGGGACTTGGTCAAAGTGGGCTGTGCTCTTGGAAGTCATTACCACCCCCCAGGCTGCTCTAAACTCTGCATTGCTCTGTGATTCAGCAGAGTTTGCTTTGATTCCTTTGGGATGTGTGACCATGGCAAGCTATTAGCTGTCTCTGGGCCTCTGCACGGATAGATAATAGCCCCGTCCTGCCTCACAGCAGTGTCGGGAGTATAAAGACATTCAAGGTGCTCAGATACTCTGAGACCCTCAGATCAGGACTATGTCAGGGTTCCAGACTAGACAAGATGCGATAAATTGACCCTCTCTGTATCGATCGCTGCCCATCGATCCAGCAGGTAACGTAGACAAGCCCTAAATCACTGTCATCTGCACGTGGATCCGTAGGCTACAGCATGGTGTGCACATTTACTTGTAAGCAGGGACTACAATCGCAGTTTTACTTTTGCTCTTATTCCAATTGATCGTTGGCTCCTACCCAGTTACAAACTCTACAAATACAAAAAAACAAGCAAACGTATAATGTAAAAACACTACCTCTTTAGTTTGGTGCACATGCCATTCAGGAGACGTGTGCCATCACAGAAAAAAAAATGTAAGAGGAGCTGAAACAATAAAGCAACTAAAATAATCATACATTTCTCAAATATTTGTCTCAAACAAGCTGTTACTGTAAAGGAGGGGAAGGACGATGTTTATCTAATCCCCATGGGGCTTGCTACTCAAATTGTAAAAGCAATAAAACAAAAAAAAACACCTCCTGCACCAGAAGCCTGGAAATCCAGGTGGACTGAAGTACAAAATGGATGGGCTACAAACCCTCTAAATACAGGAAAGCTACAAATTTCAGTTACACTAGAAGGAGACGTTCCTCCATACATTAAATAATACCCAATACCCCAAAAAACAAAACAAAAAATTCATTGAAACATGTCATTAAAGAACTGGAAAAATGGAAATTAATGCAGAGGTGCTCAGCGCCTAACACAGCACCAATCTAACCAGTAAAAAAGCCAGATGGAACATGAAAATTAACTAGTGAGGGTTAAACAAAATTGCTAAGCAGGGAGCCCCCTCAGTAGCTGCTTATCCTGTGCTGCTGGAAGTGGTATCCCCAGAAATAAAGTGGTTTTCTGTACTGAATGTGACAAATGGTTTTTAAAGTTTACTTTAAATCCAGAATCCCGGTATCAAACGGCTTCTGTGTTCCAGGGTACTCAATATTGCTAAAATGTTTTGCCTATGGGGTACTGCAATACATCCAAAATATTCCATGTTGCTGTAAAAATATATTAAAAATTGTCACACACACAAAAAAGTGAAATATATAAATAATAGCTTTGTAGTAAGTAAAACAGGAAAGAGCATAAAAGGGTTAGTGCAACAGTTACTGGGTTGGTACTTAAAAAAAAAACACAATAAACCTAAACAAAAGAAGCAGCTAGTGCACGGGAAAACTTGAAAAAAGGGGTTAATGAAAGCATCTACTTTGCCTGCCCCTAACAATAAGTTCCCTTTTGTGTTGTATCCTAGTGTTAAAAAATTCTGTAGTGTTAGTATAATCATGCAGAATATTGGTGCTGGGAAAAAAACCTGTTGCGTACTATACCAAAGCAATTACAGCTGCAAAAAGCAAACTAAAACTATGTAAGCAAAGTACATCAGAAGGAGGAAGCCTGCCAAAGAATCAGTGGGGCCACTGGACGATTGAGGTGCTAAAGGAGAATTCAGGGAAGATGAGGTTCTTGCAGAGAGGCTAAATGTATTCTTTGTGTTGGTCTTCACTGGAAAAGGAGTAAACAGTGAAGTGACAAAATTTGCAGCCGATACAAAACTACTCAATATACTGAAGTCCAAAGAAGATTACAAAGAGTTACAGTGCAAAGTAATGCAAAACATAATCCCAACTATATATAAAAAATGATGGGCTCTAAATTAGCTGTTTCCACTCAAGAAAGAGATCTTGGAGTCATTGTGGATAGTTCTCTGAAAACATCCACTCAATATCCTGGAGGAGTCAAAAACAGTAACAGAATATTTGGGAACCACTAGGAAAGGGATAGATAATAAGACAAAAAATATCATATTGTCTCTATATAAATCCATGGTATACCGACGCCTTGAATACTGTGCCCAGTTCTGGTCGCCCAATCTTCAAAAAAGATATATTTGAATTTGAAAAAGGAAAGAGAAAAGCGACAAAAATGTTTAGGGGTGCGGACAGTGATGAGCTGCTAAAATCGTAACAACCGGTTCACTATAAAAAGTTCTGATTTAAGGGATGTGCCCCAGTATGTATTTTTTGTACCAATAGGGTTACCATACGTCCGTATTTTCCGGACGGCGATTTAAGAACCAAAAAGCCTGACAGCTTTCATATGAAGAAAAATTAAAAAGACTGGGACTGTTCAGCTTGGAAAAGAGACGCGTAAGGGGGATATGACTGAGGTCTACAAAATCATGAGTGGTGTGGAGAAAGTAAATAAGGAAGTGTTATTTACTCATTCTCATAACACAAGAACTGGGGTCACCAAATGAAATTAATAGGCAGCAGGTTTAAAACAAACAGAAGGAAGTACTTCTTCACACAACACACAGTCAACCTGTGGAACTCATTGCCAAGGGATGTTGTGAAGGCCAAAACTATAACTGTCCAAAGAAGAATTAGATCAATTCACGGAGGATAGGTCCAACAATAGCTATTAGCCAAGATGGTCAGGGACAGTGCCCCATGCTCTGGGAGTCTCTAAACCTCTGAGTGCCAGAATATGGGAGCAGATGGATGGAGAATGGATCTCTCGATAATTACCCTGTTTGGTTCATTCCCCCTGAAGCATCCGAACTGGCCGCTGTCAGAAGACAGGACACTGGGTTAGATGGACTATTGGTCTGACACAATATGACCATTTTTATGTTCTTACACTATTCCATTGATGGATAGAGTTGGTGTAGCCACCCTAGCAGATGTCCATGGTAGTGTGACCATACCTCCCATTCTGGTCGGGAAAGTCCCTTTTTTAAGCCCTGTCCCAGCCAATCCGACATTTTGTTTTTCAAAAGGAGACATTTGTCCCTTTTAATCTTGCTCTTGCTGACTTGATCAGTTGGCAACAGCAAACGGGACAAATACCCACTTCTGTCATAAAAGTGGGGAAGTGGGATGCGGTGGAATGTTTGGGGGAGGCGAGTGGAGGTGCCAGCCCCCCGCACACAGGGTGAGGCAGAGCTGGGGTGGGGAAGCAGCGTTCCAGCCACAGGTGACAGACTCCTGACACTTGAGGGGGCCCCTACAGGGTTCCAGTGACAGGCAATAGCCTCAAACAGGGGAGACCTCATACTGCCACCTACGGGTGTGGTCCTGTAGCATGAGGGAGAGAGGCTCATGGTTTGAGCTAGAGCTGGGCTGGAAAGCAGAGACTTTATTTGCCCAAATTAAAATATTGACCCAAACTGAAATGTTTCCTTTTCATCCATTTTTTCTGAGGTGAGTTTTCATAGAAAATGGATCATTTTTCTCTGAAAGTTCAGCTCCCATGATGCTGCCCAGCTGCAGCTGCCTGGATCCCCAAGAGAAACTGGAGGCTTTTCATCTGCCTCTTCCTCAAAACAAATGAAGGTGGCACTGACGGTATGGAAAGATCTAAACCTCCTGCCCAGTCTAGGGCTGGGGTATTGGGTCCATCAGCTACTCTAACCAGCCCTCCCATCTTTTCTCTGCCCCACCCCCCACTCTGTACAATGCCTCTTCAGCAGGTCCTGTGGGCAGTGTCTACTGTGACAGGCCGTGGTAGCACATCTCTGATGAATCTGTGCTAGCAGGGAGCTGGACAGGGTTCTAAAGCAGTTGTGGAGGTCCAGCGACTGTGGGTGGGTGGGCCTAGCTACCAGTGGATCACTGAGATCTGTGCCTAACCTTGGGGATTCAGGATCCTGGGTCCCCCTCTTCATTCCTCAGGGAGAAGGGAAGGGACTTCCCGCCCTGAACTATCCGAGGGAAATTTCCATGTAGGGAGCCTTGTGGAATCTCCCTTCCCTGGCCTTAACCCTGGATTTGTAATGCAGGAAAGTGGGCTGCCGGGCAGAAACCTGGTCCTATATTATTAACCATTATTTATTATTATTATTTATTATTCATTTTATTTCAGCAAGATCACAGCGGTGACAGCATCATCGTTACTACTCGGCCATCCCCAAGGTAGCCATGTGACTAATCGGAACCATACAAACAGTGATGATAAGCCCAGATTCCAAGAATAGAGCCTGCAGCTTGGCTGGCACTGCAGTCTGGTTCGGCAGCATCACCACATGTCTCCTGTGATTTGCCCACTTGCAGTTTGCCATTGGCCATGACAGGGGTTAAAGCTGGTGCACACTAAGCCGAGCAGCTGAGGTTCCCTGATGGCCAAGTGGCCCCCAAGGGAATGTGCAGACATGCTTCATAAACACAGTTGCCTCCGTATCTGAACAGATACTGCCTGCTGCCCATGCAACTTCTCCTCTGATGCCCCTTGTCCTTTAGGGTGAAGACCTCTGGTGTCAGCGGCTCCCCGTCTAGCAGGAATTGGGTACGTTGGCAGGTTTCACTATCTTTAAAATGTTCAGTGAAGGGGAAAGGCTGCAAGCTGTTTCCTTTTGCAGATGTTCTGTGCAGTGGCAGAGGGCTCAGCTGGGCTATCAGGGTGACTCAGTGACAGGGTGGAGGGCAGGCAACGCTAGGTAGCTTGGGAACCCCTCCCCTAGATCTGCTCATGCTCCACAGTGGGGTGTTCAAGCTACACAGAAATGTGACTTTTAAAACGAGCTCGGAGTGTTAGAACCTCGATGCCCCGAGTCAGGATTTCTCAAGGGGTCCCATTTCTAGAGGTGTCATGTGCTCTGGGCCCGATCATGCCAGGGGCTTGGGTAGAGGAGACCCCATGAAATATTAGTGACTAGTTCCCAAATTACCTCAGGTTTATTTGCTTCTGGAAATTTAATCTGCAAATAATTTTCGAAGGTTTTATTCTCTGGCTTGATTGTGAAGGCAGGAATTCAGAGCTGCGTTGCTCTGTGGTAACAGGTCCAATAGGGCATATTTCTATTTCCTGACTAGCTGAGGGCTCCAGCACTTCTGCCCTGTTGATATCCTCCGAGTTACAGGGTTGCCAGCATCTCTGCTCCTTCTCTGGTCTCTGAGTGCCACATGTCAGGCCTCATACCCTGCCCTTTCATGGGATGGAATCCCATGATCCTCCCACCCTCAGACTAGGCCCTGGGCTATAACACACTGCGGGTCGACTACGCTTGTCCAGCAGGTCCAACTAGGTTCGGCACCTGTGGTTCTTCCCTTTGGGAGTCTGTAACTAGTGGTGAGACAAGTGACCAGCCAGCCTTCTGGAACCAAAATACAGTTTAATATGAATAGTAGGAATGAATCGTAACATAAGAATAAGAGGGTTTTCAACCAACAGTCTCTATACGTCTATGAGCCCAAGCCCTCCCACTCTGATAGGGACCCTGGCAGAAAGAGAGCTTTCAGACTTCTCCAGCACTGTCTGTGCCTATCAGTCCAAAGAGCTTCTCACCAATAGCTGGACCACCTGTGGACCGATTCCCATCACTGGCAAAAAAGCTGTGTAATGTGGCTGGAGCCCGGAAATAGGTTTTTCCCAGCTTGTAGCTCCGGTGTCCCTCAGCCTCCTTGAAATGCTCACTGACAGATGGCTTTTCTTACTGCGTGTTTTCCAGCAGCCTTCTATTAGAATAAGATGAGTCATACTGGTTTCACCTAATGTAGCCATAACATCAAGATCCCAATAGTTAACCCAATATAGCTCTACAGCAAACATCCCAACAACTGTGTTTAACTCACACATTCATTACAGCAGCTCAGCTCCATGTCTGTCCCAATCCCATTCCTGGGTGCTATGGATTTTATGAATAGAGGACACAAACAGTCAGAGAGAGAGAGCAATAGACTACTTTCATGTGTGAAACCAAGTTCCATTTCCATGAATATTCATGCATTTGACCTTGAAATCCACTTCCTGCAAACCCTCATCATACCTGAATGACAGGTGCTGGGGTTACTATATACTAAAGAGTGAGAGCTCAGGGAATGGATATTTTCTATACTGATGTCTGTTACCACTCCGGCTACAGGCTACAGACTGACAGAACAGAACCAGTCAGCTATTAACCGAGGGACAGAGGAGCTACTAGACTTTTGTTTGCTGACAAGTGACTGAATGAGGGCTGAGACACTGAGATGTTTTCATGTTGTGATGAAATCCAAAAGAGATACGTTACATTCTAAGTCCCACTCGAACCTAAGAAATCATCTCTGAAAGCAGATCAGAGGGGAAAGAATGGGTTGACATGTGTGTACCAAAGGACAGATGTGTAAATGTTATGCCAAAACTTTTAATTGTAATACAGATATTACTAACCAAACTTTCATGACATGATTTTATGTTGAAAGCCAGCAGCAGAGTTGTTGGAATCTCAACAGGAAGGAGCAGGGGTAACTTTACTGCTTAATGGCTTTTGCTTTCGAAAGTATATCAGATGCCACGTACTTCACATAATGTTTGCAAAGGGTTTATACTATGAAATCATTTTCAGTGAATAGTTGTATGATACTATCTCTTAGTAACAGACCAGAGGCTGTTTCTAACACTTACATTTCGGGTTGTGCATTCAATCACTCTTGAAGATTTGTGCAAGTATTTCCAAAAATTCCTGACAAAACAGAACTGCTAGTCTGTGTTTCAGCAAAGAGTAGACCTCAGATATAGGAAAGGAGTGTGGAGTAGTGATTGTGTTAACTTACACCCATCACCTCTGACAGGAGCATTGCTCAAGTAATTTGCACACTCAACTAGATATTAATGCAAACGTAGTGTTTGCACTATTTACCCATCTGTGATGCCGTCCCCTCCCCCGCCCAGCTGAAGTAACTCTCTGAGTTAGCTGGGAACTTGCCAAATATCTACAAACACCTGCATGGGGAGAGGATGCAGGTCCTGTGAGGATGAAGAGAAGCCTGTAGGATGATCAGACTCGCTGGATTCAGGCTACTTTGGCCAGGGAAACACTTCAGCTTCCCTTGGAGGGATTCTTGGGGAGTCAGAGTGTATCACCGGGAGCATCAGAGAAGGGAAAGTAAATAGAACCTGGTTCTGACGTTCTTAAATCCAAGACTTTGGTTTTGCTTGCACTGAGAGCAGAATGATGTCTTGCTAAATATCATGTAGTCTCCTGTTCTTTTTCCTTTCAGGAAGGAAAGTTCAAAACTCCTCGGACATGCCCAGTACATTATGTCAGCTGTCAATGACACCAACTTCAAATCTGCAGTGTTCCTTCTCACCGGGATACCTGGGCACGAAGACTTGCATCTCTGGATCTCTGTCCCCTTCTGCTTCATATATGTCATTTCCATAGTAGGAAATTCACTCATTCTGTTCATTATAAAAACAGATCCAAGCCTCCATGAGCCCATGTACATTTTCCTTTCCATGTTGGCCATCACAGACCTTGGCTTATCGATATCTACCATACCGACGACATTGGGGATATTATTATTTAACTCTAGGGAGATCAGCCTTGATGCCTGTTTTGCTCAGCTGTTCTTCATCCACTCGCTTTCATACATTGAATCCTCCATGCTCTTGTTGATGGCCTTTGACCGCTTCATCGCAATCTCTAACCCACTGAGATATGCTTCCATCTTAACCCCAACAAGAATATCCAGAATGGGACTTTTCTTTGTGCTAAGATCGGTGGCCCTAATATTCCCACTCCCCTTTCTCTTGAAACGGTTCCGATACTGTCGAGCCAATGTCCTCTCCCATTCCTACTGCCTGCACCAGGAAGTCATGAAGATGGCTTGTTCCGATATCACAGTCAACAGCATCTATGGCTTGTCTATTAAACTCTTAATGGTGGGTTTGGACTCGTTGCTCATCTTTCTCTCTTATGTGATGATCCTCAAAACTGTGCTGAGTGTCGCATCCCACGCCGAGAGACTCAGGGCCCTGAACACCTGCGTCTCTCACCTCTGCGCCGTCCTGCTGTTCTACATCCCAGAGATTGGCTTGTCTGTGATACACAGATTTGGGAACAGCTCTTCTCACTTCCTTCAGATTCTGCTGGGATATGTCTACCTGCTGGTACCGCCCCTGATGAACCCAGTAGTGTACAGCTTGAAAAGCAAACACCTTCGTTCAAGGATAATCAGGCTGTTCATCAAGTGAAGGTTGTGACACTCTGTGCCTCAGGGGAACCCTCTGAACCTCCATGTTCATCCTTATAATATGATTGTGTGTATCCAATGCAAATTTTTTCATGTAAGGTGTCTTTGGAAGGCTCATGATGCACTGAGCATTGTTGTTATAGTGATGTTACAATAACTGTTGTTATAGTAATGTTATAGTAATGTTATAGGTTGTAATTTCATGTATATAGTTATGAGGATGAAAATGTGTCCTCATGGCTTAAGGCAAGCCCAGACAAAAACTCTCCAAGAGCAGAGGGGCAGTTCACACCTCATCAGGGCATGTATGGGACAAACCCAGCCCAGCCTCACAGGAACAAAGGACACTGGCTTAGGCAACAACAAAGGCTCTGTTGGACTCTCAAGTGAGTCACCCCCCTTCCTTTGGTCAGTTTGGGACTGCGATGAGGTAATGCTCACCTGACTCTGAAGGCGGGGGGCAAAGCCAAGAGTGGAGAAAGAACATGATAAAAGGGAGAGATGTTTTCCATACTCTTCCTCTCTTTTCCACCAACATCTACAGACACCATCACCACTAAGCAACTGAAGTGCTGATCAAAGGGAAGAGCCTGGCTGAAGAGTAACCAGCCGGCCTGCGGTGAGAAGCATCTAATTTTGTAAGGGCTTTGAAAGTGTTAAGATCAGCTTAGAATGTGTTTTGCTTTTATTTCATTTGACCAAATCTGACTTATTATGCTCTGATTTATAATCACTTAAAATCTATCTTTGTAGTTAATAAATCTGTTTGTTTGTTCTACCTGAAGCAGTGCGTTTGGTTTGAAGCATGTCAGAGACTCCCCTTGGGATAACAAGCCTGGTACATATCAATTTCTTTGTTAAATTGATTAACTCATATAAGTTTGCAGCGTCCAGCGGGCATAACTGGACACTGCAAGACAGAGGCTCCTAGGGTTGTGTCTGGAATCGGAGATTTTGGCTAGTGTCATTCGGTTGCGCAATCCAAGGAGCATGCTAGAGGCTGTGCGTGAACAGCCCAGGAGTGGGGGTTCTCACAGCAGAGCAGGATAAGGCTGGCTCCCAGAGTCGAGGATTGGAGTGGCCTAGAAAATCACTGGTCCAGATAACACCAGAGGGGAACATCACAAAGGGTCAGTTCATCACCTGGCTCCAGCACTGGTGACACGGGCCATGAAAAACATGGGCCACCTATTCCATCCTGCACACTTACATCCAAGATGACATGAGCTACTGATCTCCACTTTGTACACAGAGGTTGCGAAGGGGTCTAAGGCCTGTAGCCATGCGAGAGGAGTGCCCCCCCCCATACTGGTGAGGAAGGAGAGTGAACTGGGAAAAGGAGACTAAGGCTGGCAGCAGTATATAGAAAGTGACTGTGTTTGTGCAGAGCCAGGGCACCGGTAGGATGTTGGCCCATAAAGAGCCATATTGGTGGCCACTCTAACCTCAGAATTCCTGCCTATACAGTCAGTAAAGAGAAGGGAGGTGGATGTTGTTTCCCATGACACCTGGCCTGTCACTGTCCCGTCTCTGGCTAAACATCCTTGGGCCATAAAAAAAGCTGTGGCGCTGTTCTGCAGTCACAGTTCTGGCCCTTCCTGGGCACCCTGGGTGCTGTGTGATCCATGGGGGCTGCACCAGCTGAAGACAGGGGCTATTCAAGGGGCACGGACACCCACCCTTCCCCTACGCCCTGCGCCAGGTGCTTGTGACTGAGTCGTGTCAGAGATACGATTATCGCCAGAGCTCCAGGAGAAGCCATTCGCGCAGCCCCTCCACCCCCTTTGATGGCCCCCTGCCTACCAGAACAGGGCTCCTCCCAAACCTCTATTCCCAAACCAGAACCCCTGAATCCCCAGCCAGTCCACTCTTGCCCTTGACACCCCCTGCTGTTGATCTGTCCCATTCGCCTCCAAACCAAACTGAATCAGGCTGCTCCACACCTGGCTGCAGCTTGGCGCATGCGTCTCCCCACTGGGCCTGGAGCACAGGTGATCTAGAGCATCTCAGGGGGGCAGGGGGCTCAAGTCTCCTGCAGGGGCCCTGGTGGGGGAATAGGGCAAAAAGTCTCCAGTTGCGCTGCAGGGCCCAGGCTGAGGGGGGTTACCTGTAGCAAGGAACACCCACTGGTCGGGGTGCCCATTCACTGAGCGCCAGTGTTGCCTCCTGCCCAGCATGCTCCAGGATCCCAATGGCCCCGGGCCTCCGTAGTCGAATAGTGGCGGGGCTGGGGCAGGCAAACAGGGTAGGGGAGCTGTATGCACAGCACCCTCCCACCAGCACTGCCCCAGGCCAGGCAGGGGACCAAGAGCCGAGGGAGGAGGCAGGGGTTGCACACAGTCGAAACTGGGGAGCAACCAGAAACCCCTGACCTGGGCCTGCCAAGCCTCCCCCTGCCCTGCACTCGCTCTGCCAAGTGGTAGGAGCTTCTGGGGGGAGGAGGTAGGAGCTGCACTGCCTGAGGGCTCCTCTCCGCCCTCGTCACTGGCAGGAGCCCTCAGCTGGCCGGCTGGCCGAGAGGAGCAAGTGGGTGTGGGAGACGCCCAGGGCCAGCTGGCCGAGAGGAGCGGGGGGGAGGGGCTGGGAGTGGAGAGGAACCAGCAGCAAGTGGACGGCCGGGCCGGGCCAGCAGGCCAGGACCCATTTTGAGTGTGGGCCCAGAGACATGGCACCATTGGCACCATTATTAATCCAGTACCGAGACAAACCCTGCGCACGGTGCCCTCTTTGGTGGGCTGCCTTGGGCAGCCAACCATACCGCCAGCCGCAAAGGCCTGCCGTAAAGATGAGATCCTAGAATGTGTCAGGCGAGAGAGGGAAGTGTTAATATCCTTATACAACGCACTGATGAGACCTCCTCTGGCAAACTGTGTAAAAGTCTAGTCACTCCTATTCCAGAAAGATTAATTTAAACTGGAGGAGGTGCAGGGAAGGTCTCCTTGGATGGTCAGGGCAATGGAGGACCCTGCTTACATGGAGACTTAATGAGCTTGCTGGTTTAGCCGAACACAACTCATGCTGAGCAGAGATTGCCCTATAAATACATTGGGAGGGGGGGAGTAAACACCAGGGAGGGAGACGAACTTCTGAAGCTAACAGAGAGTGCTGGCAAAAGAAGAAATGGGTGGAAACAGGCCAGGCCTAAACTCAGTCTGGAAAGGAGAAGGAGGTTTCTGACCATCTGAGGAGGAAGGTTCTGGAACAGCTGCCCAAAAGGAGCACTGTGGGGAAAACAACCCAGCTGGGTTTAAGATGTAGCTTGACAGGGTTATGCACCGGATGATATGTCGGGGTCACCTGCCATAGCTGGGGACTGGAGTCATTGACCTAGGAGGTACCTTCCAGGCCTTTGTCCCTATGGGTCACATTCACCCATTTTGCGTTGTTAGAAGGCTTTCCCTCAACCCTCCCACTTCCCTGGTTCTTGTCACGCAGACAGCAAGCAGCAAAGGACCAGAAGTACAAAGCGCAGACAGTGCAACGTTTATTGGGGTTAGTTTCCAAGCAAGCATATTTCGAAGCCCTTCACACCAGTGGGGCTTATCTCTGTACGCCAATAGAGTCTGTTCCCCAGTGTTCCCTTCCCAGCTCCGACCCCACAGAGCGTTCTCCCTGAGCCCCCCTCCCCGGCTCCGATCCCACAGAGCGTTCTCCCTGAGCCCCCCTCCCCGGCTCCGATCCCATAGAGCGTGCACCCCGCACCCCCCTTCCCAGCTCTGACCCCACAGAGCGTTCTCCCCGCACCTCCCTCCCCAGCTCCGACCCTGCAGAGCGTTCGCCCCACGCCCCCCTCCCCGGCTCTGATCCCGCACAGCGTTCGCCCCACCTCCCCCTTCCTGGCTCCGACACAGCACAGCCTTGACTGTGTCCCTGTTCCCCATTCCCCATTCCCTGTTCCTTAAGGAATACCATGCAATATTTCCTGATAAATTTTATATTCTCTACTGGGTTAGGACCCCGCCCCCTTCTAATCAGTATACCACATACCACCACTGCCAAAGTCCCATGGGGGGATCAGCGGTACAATTTTCGATGGGTATATCGTTAAGGCCCTTATCTGCCTTATTACCACAACTTGGGGGCGTAGCAGTCCACGTGTGTTCCCTCCTTCTGCCACTTCACATCGTGGGATCTGGGCAGGGTTAACAATAGTGACAATTGTGATGAGCAACAATGCTTGTTCCATTTCAGGCCACAAAATCCTTGGGTTCCCCTTTGTAGGTCCACCTATAAGATGCATGTAACAATTTATACGTCCTCCTTAACCCCCATTTTGTGCCCTTTTATTTGCACTTGATTTTCCAGCTTTGGTAGACAGCTTCCCAGGCAGGTCAGACCATGCTTGACTTGTTTTCCCACCTCCCTTTCCTGGAAGGCCATAATCTGAGTCTTTTTGCTTACAAATAGCTTGTTTGCTGACCAGGTATATTTATTATTTGCAGCTCCTCCGTGCTGCCATTTATGGGCAGTTCTCTCCTTCTCCTATCAGCTAGGTCATTTGCATCCACACAGATGCTTTCTGGCTTGCTTTTGGATCCAAAGCTATTAGCAGCTCAGAGACTCTGTCTTAAAAGCGACACAATTCACTTCCACCAGAGTTCTGATTACTGTTCACTTTTAACTCCTGCTTCTAAAGCACACGGCCACCTGAAAAAGCGAGCACAACCTATCATGGCTCATTTTGGAGCCCTAATAGAATTTTAATCAAGTAGCATGTTTTGTTTGCATTTCTTTTATCCCTTCTACAACATACAATGCACATGTTCCGGGAAAATGCACCCCCCCCACACAGTTCAACTCTACAACATTATATTAGCCACATCAACTTTCACAAAAGTTGTAACTGCCTCCCTCGTGCGCACTGAGTTCTCATCCACCCCCACGAAAGCGACAGTCTGATCACCCAGAGCCACCCCAAGGCTCAGTGTTCCAGACATTGCTCCCCTTTTCCTTCTCTTTTTCCTGTGCACACACGCAGAAAGATCCAGAATGTCTCCCATATCCCCTGGCCCCGGCCGCCTCCCACCAGCCACAACTTTGGTCTTTATTTAAAAACATATTAAACTTTATAAGGCATTGAGGTACCTTAAAGGTTATATGCTAAATACCAAAACCAAACAACACTAGTTACCTGAGTCTGGCAAACAGTGTCTGTCAGTTTTGCAACTTTGAATGAAAGATTCAAATGGATTTAGTGCCATTGTTTTTTCTTTATTAAAAAAAAATATCTTAAGCCCGGCATGGGCAAACTAAGGCCCGGGGCTGCATCTGGCTCTTCAGACATGTTAATTCAGCCCTTGAGCACCCGCTGGTGAGCAGGGTCCAGGCCTTGCCCCGCTCCAGCGCTCCAGTCAGGGAGCGGGGTTGGGGGCTTGCCCCGCTCCATGCATCTCGTGGCTCAGCGTGGCTCCTGGAAGCAGCGGCATGTCCCCCCTCCGGCTCCTACACGTAGGGGCAGCCAAGGGGCTCCGCATGCTGCTCCTGCCCCAAGCACCATCCCCATAGCTCCCATTGGCCGGGAACCGCGGCCAATGGGAGCTGCAGGGGCAGCACCTGCAGATGGGGCAGCGTGCAGGGCTGCTTGGCCGTGCCTCCGTGTAGAAGCCAGAGGGGGGGACATGCCGCTGCTTCTGGGAGCTGCTTGAGATATGAGCCAGCAAGCAACAAAAGACCAGAAGTCCGAAGTGCAGACAATGCGATGCTTATTGGGGTTAGTTTCCAAGCAAGCATAATTCGAACCCCTCACACCAACCTGGCTTATCTCCGTACGCTGAAAAAGTCTGCTCCCCAGTGTTCCCTTCCCAGCTCTGACACCACAGAGTGTTTACTTCATGTCCCCCTTCCCAGCTCTGATGCCGCAGAGCCTTGCCTGTGTCCCCATTCCCCATTCCCTATTCCCTATTCCCGTTCCCCCCCCTTAGCAAACATGATTCCAATTTCCCTTCCCCCCACTTCCTGTCTGACCACAGTTTATATAGTAAGATTCTCAACTATACCTTAACCAATCATTTTACTGAAATTTAACTAAGCAATCATAACGTACTGTAACATAATTCTCTAACCATGTATATCTCACTACCCTAATTAACTTACACCTAGCAAAATTAATTATATAGCAAAGAGAAACAATCAGAGAACCAGACAGATTAACAATAGAAAAGTGGGGGCCATAAAGATAAAACAATACAGAAATGAGGGTTTCACAACCACAGACACTTCAATCAGCCTCTGTGCAGATAGCTAATGTGATAGCAGGGCTGGTGCTACCGTTCAGTTGGGAAGCATCAGTACACATCCCCTGTGATTTGGCCTCCTGCATTTTGCCACTGGCCGTGACGGGGTTAAAGTTAGTGCACATTAAGCCTGGAAGTTGTGGTTCCCTGATGGCCAAGTGGCCCCCAAAGGAATGTGCAGGCATGCTTCATAAACACAGTTCCCTCCCTGTCTGAACACATACTGTCTGCTGCCCATGCAACCTCTCCGAAGACTCCTCGTCCTTTTGGATGAAGACCTCTGGTGTCAGCGGCTCCCCTTCTAGCAGGAATTGGGTACGTTGGCAGGTTTCACTATCTTTAAAATGCGAAGTGATGTGTAAAGGCTACAAGCTGTTTTCATTTGCAGATGTTCTGTGCAGTGGCAGACGACTCAGCTGGGCTGTCGGGGCGACTTAGTGACAGGGCCGGAGGGCAGGAAGCGCTAGGTAGCTTGGAAACCCCTCCCCTACAGCTGCCCATGCTAAATGGTGCATTATTCAAGCTATACAAAAATATGACTTTCAAAGTGAGCTTGGAATGTTAAATTGCCTTGGGCTTATTTACTACTGGAAATTTTATCAGCAAATACATTTTCAGAGATTTTATTGTCTGGCTCCATTGTGACCACAGGAATTCAGAGCTGCCTTGGTCTGTGGTAACAGGTCCGATAGGGCATATTTTAATTACTGGACTAGCTGAGGGATCTAGAATCTCCTCAGAGCTACAGGGCTACTGGCATCTCTGCCCCGTCTCTGGTCTACAAGTGCCAGATGTCAGGCCTTGTGCCCTGCCCTCTCTCATGGGGTGGAATCCCACGACCCTCCCACCCTCAGACTGGGCCCTGGGCTACAGCACACTGTGGGTCGATTGTGCTTGCCCAGGAGTTCCCAGTGGGTTTGGCACCTGTAGTTCTTCCCTTTGGGAGTCTGCGACTAGTGGAGAGACGAGTGGCCAGCCAGCCTTCTTTAAACAAAATACTGTTTAATTTGAACAATAGAAATAAGGTGTAACATGGGAGAATAAGAGGGTTTTCAAAGAATAGTCTGTGCACGTCTCTGTCCCCCCCAAACCCTCCCACTCTGACGGGGACCCAGGTAGTCCGAGGGCCTTCAGACTTCCCTAATGCTGTCTCTGTGTGTGTCAGTCCGAAGAGCTTCCCAGCAACAGCTTTTCCACCTCTGGAAAGTCTCCTAGCGTTGGAAAAACAAGCTGTGTAATGTGGATGGAGCCTGGAAATCCATTCCTCCTAGTTTTTAGGTCTGGTGTGGTCTCCCAACCTCCCTGAAGTGCTAACTGAGAGAGGGCTTTTCATGAACTGTTGCTTCCCTTCCTGCTTGTTTTCCAGCATCCTGCTACTAAACTAAGATGAGTCATACTGGTTTCACCCAGTACAGCCGTAACATAAACATCCCACTAGTTAACCCAATATAGCTATAAAGGTAACATGTAAGAACTGGGTTTAACACACACATTCATTATGGCAGCTCAGCTCCATGTCTGTCCCAATGCCGTTCCCGGTGTTATGGATTTTATGAATTCAGGACAGAGAGAGAGAGAGAGAGCAATAGACTACTTTCCTGTGGGAAATGAAGTTCCATTTCCGTTTATACTCATGCATTTGTCTTTGAAATCCACATCCTGCAAACTCTCATCATGGCTGAATAACTGGTGCAGGGGTTACTCTGTATTAGAGTGTGAGAGCTCAGGGAATTAATATTTCCTATACTGACCCCAATGCCTGTTACCACTCCGGATACAGGCTACAGACTGACAGAACAGAACCTGAGGAGAACCACTCAGCTACTAACCCAGGGACAGAGGAGCTACTAGACTTCTGTTTGCTGGCAAGCGACCGAATGAGGGGTGAGACATTGAGATCTTTTCAGGTTGTGATGAAATCCTGAAGAGAGACACTACATTTTAAGTCCCACTGTAACCTGAGAAATCATCTTTGAGAGAAGATCAGAGGGGAAAGAACGGGTTGACATGTGTGAACCAAAGTACAGATGTGTAAATGTTAGGTCAAAACTTTTCATTGTAATACAAATATGACAAACCAAACTTTCATGATGTTGTATGTTGAAAGCCAGTAGCAGAGTTGTTGGAATCTCTAAAGGAACGAGCAGTGGTAACTTTACTGCTTCATGGCTTTTGCTATTGAAAGTATATCAGAAGCACTCTACATAATCGTTTTCAGTGAATAGTTGTATGATACTGTCTCTTAGTAACAGACAAGAAGTTGTTTTTTAATACTTACATTCCGGGTCGTGCGTTCAATGACTCTTGAAGACTTGTGCAAGTCTTTGCAAAAATTCCTCAGAGAACAGAACCGCTGGTGCAGGGCCATCCTTAAGATGTATGGGGCCCTATGCAGTATTATTAAACTGGTGCCCCTATGCCCAACGGCAGCCCGGGCTCGCATGTGTATTTTAGATAAGGGGGAGTCTTTTGAAGGATTTATTGGAAAAAAAAAAACTATATGTCTGAAGATTCAAGCATTTAAGGCTAAAGATGAATACTCAGATTGTGCATCTAAAAATCTATGCAAGGATTATTTTGAGATCTTATTTTATAATCTTCAACAAAGCACTAATGAAATATTTTTAAAGCAAATTTTAAACTAAGGTCCTGTAGACTAATATGTTCTGAGTAAATATGACAGTAATGCCGAACAGTTCTTGTCAGTAAATTCAGAATCTGAGAGTATATACCTGGGGTTGGCAGATGCCTGTTAAATGGTTTCATTACCGCTTGAATGGCTCTTTAACAGTTTCAGTGTTGTGCTAATAGGTCTGGCAGGCTGGAGGCTTTTTCAATTTTAAGTACTAGATCCCCTCCAGAGGAAGATTTACCAGGCTGCAGTAGCCAGCTGTGGTGGGAGCCTTCAGGAAGGGTCAGAAGAGGGATAGGAAGCGGCAGGGGGTGGACACTAAGACCCCGGGGGTGCCCCAAACTTTCGGGTGCCCTATGCAGCCGCACATGCGGCTTATGCATAAAGACTGCCCTGCTCTGATGTGTGTTTCAGCAAAGAGTAGAGCTGAGGTATAGGAAAGGGAAGTGTAATAGTGATTGTATGTAACTTATGTCCATCACCTCTTACAGGAGCCTTGCTCAAGTAAATTGCACACTCAACTGGATATGAGTGAAAACCTAGTGTTTGCACTATTCACCCATTTGTGATGCCGTCCCCTCCCCCGCCCAGCTGAAGTAACTCTGTGTTAGCTGGTAACTTGCCAAATATCTACAAACACCAGGACAGGGAGAGGATGTAGGTCCTGTGAAGATGAAGAGAAACCTGTAGGATGATCAGACTCGCTGGATTCAGTCTACTCTGACCAGGGAAACAGTTCAGCTTCTTTTGGAGGTATTCTTGGGGGTCAGAGTGTATCACCAGGAGCATCTGGAAAGGGAAACTAAATAAAGCCCAGTTCTGATTGAATTTACACATGTAGATCTGGAGTGATGCAGTTAAAGTGAATATTATTGAATTAAGAAAATGGCAATAAGAATTTATCTCATGTACTGCAACGAGGCAGTGGCATAATTTGAACTTTCAGGAGTGGAGAAAATGATAGATAGATAGATAGATAGATAGATAGATAGATAGATAGATAGATTCAATCCAGGACACATAGATACAAAACCGTTTTCACCATGAACTGGCCATGTGTTTAGACTCATTTCATGATACAATGGGCCACACTCAGAAGTGAAAGGTCCCAGAAAGGGTGTCTGTGGGAAGGTCACAATTGTAAAATCACACAATGCTTAAGTAGGCTGCGGAACTCCAAGCCACAAGATACCAAAAGTGCCAAGAACTTAGCAGGATTCAAAGTGGGATGGGATGTTTATATGGGTATCCAATTACACTAGTGAGGATGGTTTTTAAAAGTCTGGGAAGGCCTCTAAACCTTCCTGATTTACACCACAAAATATGTCTAACTAGTGGGTGTCATGGAGAGATTTTCCGGGGGAGTAGGTTATCTCATAGCTGCCTCTTTCAGGGCTTCTTCCAGCTTCCTCTGCAGCATCTGAAACTGGTTACTGGATACTGGGCTAGATGGACTACAGGTCTGATCCAGTCTGGAAATGCCTAGCTCCTGGGAGTCTCTAGACTTGCACTGAAAGCAGAAAGTTGTCATGTTAAATATCATTTTTTCCCTTTCAGGAAGGAAAGTTCAGAACTCCTCAGACCTGCCCAGTCCATTATGTCAGCTGTCAATAACACCAAATTAACATCTGCAGTGTTCCTTCTCACTGGGATACCTGGGCAGGAAGACATACATCTCTGGATCTCTATCCCCTTCTGCTTGACATATGTCATTTCCATAGTAGGAAATTCACTCATTCTGTTCATTATAAAAACAGATCAAAGCCTCCATGAGCCAATGTACATTTTCCTTTCCATGTTGGCCGTCACAGACCTTGGCTTATCGATATCTACCATACCAACGACATTGGGGATATTATTATTTAACTCTAGGGCAGTCAGCCTTGATGCCTGTTTTGCCCAGCTGTTCTTCATCCACTCGCTTTCATACACTGAATCCTCCGTGCTCCTGTTGATGGCCTTTGACCGCTTTGTCGCGATCTCTAACCCACTGAGATATGCTTCCATCTTAACCCCACTGAGAATAGCCAAGATGGGACTTTTCTTTGTGCTAAGATCGGTGGCCCTTAACTTTCCACTTCCCTTTCTCCTGAAACGGTTCCGATACTGTCGAGCCAATGTCCTCTCCCATTCCTACTGCCTGCACCAGGAGGTCATGAAGATGGCTTGTTCAGACATCACAGTCAACAGCATCTATGGCTTGTCTATTAAACTCTTAACGGTAGGCTTAGACTCGTTGCTCATCTTTCTCTCTTATGTGATGATCCTCAAAACTGTGCTGAGTGTCGCATCCCACGCAGAGTGCCTCAGGGCCCTGAACACCTGCGTCTCCCACCTATGCGCTGTACTGCTCTTCTACACATCAGAGATTGGCTTGTCTGTGATACACAGATTTGGGAATAGCTCTTCTCACTTCCTTCAGATTCTCCTGGGATATGTCTACCTGCTGGTCCCACCCCTGATGAACCCAATCGTGTACAGCGTGAAGAGCAAACACCTTCGTGCAAGGATAATCAGGATGTTCATCAAATGAAGGGTCAATTCATCACGTGATTCCAGTGCTGGTGACACGGGACATGAAAAACATGGGCCACCTATTCCATCCTGGACACTTACATCCGAGATGAAATGAGCTATTGCTCTCCACTCTGTAGAGAGAGGTTGAAAAGGGGTGAGGAAGGACAGTGAACTGGGGACAGGGTCCAAGGCAAGCAGCAGCATTTACACAGTGATTTTATTCATGGAGAGCCAGGGGACTGGTGGGATGTTGGTCCATAAAGAACCATATCAGTGGCTGCTCCGACCTCAGAATTCCTCTCAATACAGTCAATAAAGAGAAGGAACATGGATGTTGTTTCCCATTACACCTGGCCTGTCACTGTCCTGTCTCTGGTTAAACATCCACAGGCCATGAAAAAAGTTGCAGGGCTGTTGTGCAGTTGCAGTCCTGGCCCTTCCTGAGCGCTCTGGGTGCTGCGTGATCCATCGGGGCTGCAGCAGCTGTGGACAGGGGCTATTCAACGGGAATGGACACCCACCCTTCCCCTACGCCCTCTGCCAGATGCTTGTGACTGAGTCGTGTCAGAGACATGATTAACGCAGGAGCCCCAAGTGAAGCCATTCTCACAGCCCCCCGACTCCCATTGATGACCCCCTGTCTACCAGAACAGGGCTCCTCCCAAACCTCTATTCCCAAACCAGAACCCCTGAATCCACAGCCAGAACACCCTCCCCTCCACTTCCTTGACACCCCCTGCTGTTGATCTGCCCCATGCTCCTCCAAACCAAACTGAATCAGGCTGCTCCACACCTGGCTGCAGCTTGGCACGTGCGGCTCCCCACTGGGCCTGGAGCACAAGAGGTCCAGAGCAGTTCAGTAGGGCAGGGGCCTCAAGTCTCCCGCAGGGGCCCTGGTGGGGGGATGGGGCAAAGGGACCCCACTTGCACCGCAGGGCCCGGGTTGAGGGGGGTCAATTGTAGCTAGGAGCACCCACTGGTCGGGGTGCCCAACATCTGGCTGCTGGTGCTGCCTCCTGCCCAGCATGCTCCAGGATCCCAATGGCCCCGGGCCTCCGTAGTCGAATAGTGGCAGGGCTGGGGCAGGCGAACAGGGTAGGGGAGCTGTATGCACAGCACCCTCCCACCAGCACTGCCCCAGGCCAGGCAGGGGACGAAGAGCCCAGGGAGGAGGCAGGGGTTGCACGCAGGCGCAACCAAGGAGCCCAGCTGTCTGTGGCATGCAGCAGCCAGAAACCCCTGACCTGGGCTGCCGAGCCTCCTCCCGCCCTGCACTCGCTCTGCCAAGTGGTAGGAGCTTCTGGGGGGAGGAGGTAGGGGCGGAGTGGAGCCGCAGCGCCTGAGGGCTCCTCTCCACCCTCATCACTGGCAGGAGCCCTCAGCTGGCCGGCTCGCCGGTAGGAGCAAGTTGGCATGGGGGGAAGGATGCAGAGAGAAGCCCTGGGCCAGTTGGTCCAGAGGAGTGAGGGGTAGGGGCTGGGAGTGGAGAGGTACCAGCAGCGTGGTTGCTTGGCTGTAGAGTGGAGAGGTACCAGCAGCGTGGTTGCTTGGCTGGGAGTGGAGAGGTACCAGCAGCGTGGTTGCTTGGCTGTAGCACACAAGTGGAGGGCCGGGCTGGGCCATCAGGCTGAGGCCACGTTTGAGTGTGGACCCAGAGCCATGGCACCACTGGCACCATTATTAACCCAGTACTGAGACAAACCCAGGGCATGGCGCCCTCTTTGGCGGGCCACCCTGGGCAGCTGCCCATACCGCCCACCCCAAAGGCTGGCCCTGAAGCTGAGAGCTTAGAATGTGTCAGGTGACCTAGGGAAGTGTTAATATCCTTATACAATGCACTGGTGAGACCTCCTCTGGCAAACTGTGTAAAAGTCTGGTCGTTCCTATTGCAGAAAGATTAATTTAAACTGGAAGAGGTGCAGGGAAGGTCTCCTTGGATGGGCAGAGCAATGGAGGACCTGGCTTAAATGGAGATGTAATGAGCATGTCTGGTTTAGCCTAACACAACGCAGGCTGAGTGGGAATTGGATTGCTCTATAAATATTGGGGGGGGGGGGGGAACACCAGGGAGAGAGACAAACTCCTGAAGCTAAAGGACAGTTTTGGCAAAAGAAGAAACGGGGAGAAACTGCCCAGGTCTAAACTCAGTCTGGGAAGGAGAAGGAGGTTTCTGACCATCCGAGGAGGAAGGTTCTGGAACAGCCTCCCAACAGGAGCAATGGGGGCGGGGGGGGACAATCCAGCTGGGTTGAAGATGGTGCTTGACAGGTTTATGCACCGGATGATATGCCAGGGTAACCTGCCATAGCTGGGGACTGGCCTCATTGACACAGGAGGTCCCTTCAAATTCAAGGTCCCTATGGGTCACATTCACCTGTTTTGCATCCACCAGGAGCTCATGTGGAGTTGCTTGTCCACTATGACCCTGCTCTGTGCCCTGGCAAATGGATTTGTCCCTCAATAGATTCAGAAGAAACCTATAACTCACTGTTATCATCTGGAAAATAATTGTTCTTGTGCTCCTGTTTAGTGATGTCACAGGCATTTAATTCCCTGAGTTTCTCGTAATTTCAACATGCTGAGTCACCATCTGCCCCCTCCCCAGCCACTAGCCCCAGAGAGGAAGGATGATTTAGGGGTTAAAGTGCTGGCAGGTGACTCCTAGGAACTGACTTCATTTCCAGACTCTTCCACAGTCTTCTTCTGTGACCGTGTGCAACTCATTTAGTCCTTCTTTGCCTCAGCAATATGTGTTTTAATACAGCTCAATATAAAGGTGTACATCTAGGAACAAGGGATGCTGGGCATCCTTACCAGATGGGGGACCCAATGCTGGGAAGCAGTGACTCTGAAAAAGACTTGGGGGCTCATAGTGGATTATCAGCTGAACATGAGCTCCCAGTGCAACACTACAGCTAAAAAGCTACTGCAATCTGGGATCTACAACCAAGGGAATCTCAAGTTGGACCAGAGAGATAATTTTACCTCTGTATTTGTCACTGGTGTGTCGACTGCTGGGATTCTGCGTCCAGTTCTGGTGTCTAAAATTCAAGAAGGAAGTTGATAATTTGGAGAGGGTTCAGAGAAGAGCCATGAAAATGATTAGAAAATGTGCCTTGTAGTGATAGACTCAAGGAGCTCAATCTAATTAGTTTAACAAAGAGAAGGTGAAGGGGTGACTTGATAACAGGCTGTAAGTACCTGCATGAGGATGAGAGAAAGTTATAAGAGGATCCGATGGATGGAAGCTGAAGCTAGACAAATTCAGACTGGAACTAAGGTGTACTTTTTTTTTTTTTTTGCAATGAGGGTAATTAACCTTTGGAACAATTTACCAAGGGCCGGGGTAGATTCTCTATCACTGACAATTATTAAGTCAAGGCAGGATGTAGTTCCAACAGCTCTGCTTTAGGAGTTATTTTCAGGCAGGTCTCTGGACTGTGCTATGCAGGGGTCAGACTAGAGGATCACAATGGTGCCTTCTGGCCTTCAGATCTATGAATGTTTGACTCTGCACAGTGGTGTTAGTAGCACTACCCTACCACACGGGGTGTTGTACTGATAAATATGTTACAGATTGTCAGGCGCTCGGGCACTACAATAATTGGGGCCAGAGCTTAGTGCCTTGGAGAGATTTCAGCTCTGTGTACCTCATCAGAGTGATTTGGGGCACTGGGTGGAGAACCTGAACTCTTCCCAACACCCCTTGGTGATGAGACTTGTCATCAGCACAGCCCCCTTTGACGAGGGAGTTCTGTGCTGAACAGAGCCCTGCTGGGCTGCCCTTTGGTCTGATCCTCACCCTCCACCTGCTCCATGAGCAATGAGAGTTTCTGTAAGTGCTGGAGGTAGACCTCACACCCTGGATCCAAATTTCCATCATCAACAAGTTTGGGGGTAGCTAAATCTGGGGGAGGGGGTTGTTCGGTCCAATAGAGAGCTAGCAGCAGGCACTTGGAGATGGGCTTGGGTCACGCCCCTTTCTATTAAGAATGTGAATGGACTTGCTTAGCCGGCATTTGCATGTCTCATTCCTGAACATGAGGAGGAGACCCTCTGAACTGTGCCTCAGGTACTCACTGACTCTGCAAGCCAGTTCCTTTTATGTCCGGTGGTCTGTGGCCTAATCCTGTTCCTTACAACTGGGCAATCTGTAGCCCAGGGCACAGGTAAACAGCGTCTCTGCCACTCCTGGACTGTGTGACTAGAAACGTCCATTAACTAACCCTCAGTGCCTTTGTTTGTGGGTGCTCTGCTTGAGAGACGGACAGCAGCGCCAGCTCCTGGGATTTTACTGGGAGTCTCGCACTATTTCCTCTCTTTCTGAAAGCCCCAACTGCTGTGATCAAGAGACTGTGCGGGAATCTCAACATAGTGGTATGCTTATGATATAATTATGATACCTCTGGTACAAGATATGTCTTATGAGGTGTCATTTGAAAAGTTATGGTTTTCGAAATATGATTATCCTATTTGTGCGCATGTATCATTTTTGTACCTGAAGTTATGAATATTGACTACGTATCTGTATTTCAAATTAGCTTAATCTGTGTAACACCCACAACTAGCCTTTCAGGTACAAAAATGAAGACGCTAGACAGTGCTAATGGCTCACCAACAAAGATAATTGACCATGGAAGAGCTTAGCCGTCCAGTGAACATTTCAGTGAGTAATGGCTGCTGTGATTTAGCAGGGCATTCATGGGCATGTGATCAGACTACATGACACTGAACTCCATTTTGGTACCTGTATTTCTCCACAAACTGGGCCGGGACCTTAGCTGAGCCTTAAAGGGTTCTTGCCATATGGAAAAACTTTATAAGGTGGTGAGTGACATCATCTCTTGACCTCACTCCCCACGCAACAGAACTCCTGGAAACATCTGAGGAACAAAGACTGGATGGAGGGAAGTGCTGGTCCCAGGATATAGGGATTTCTGGCCTGCATATGTAAACTTGGTGGACTGCTTGTATCATCAGTCAGGGTGAGAAATTGCTACTTCAAATCCTATCTAACTAGTATATTAGGCTTAATTTGAAATTTTGTTTATTTGCTAGTTAACCTGCTTTGATCTGTTTGCTGTCACCTATAATCATGCAACATCTATCTTTCTGTAGTTAATAAACTTGTTTTATATTGTATCATAACCAGTGTGTTGGAGTGAAGTGTCTGGGAAAATCTCAGCTCTGTAAACAAAGGCTGTTGCATATCTTTTCCACTTCTAGGGGAATGGTACTTATATTAATGAGTTTGCATTAATGCCTGTGCAATGGAAGATGGTATAATTCTAGGTTTATACTCCAGCAAGTGTGCAAGGCTGGGGAGCTGGGAAATTGGCTGTTGTCTCTTGTTTGTCCTTGAGTGGCTTAGGTAAAGCACTCAGGTAGCTCAGTTGGGTGTGCAGCACCACCTGCTGTCTTGTTGGGTGATAACAGGGCCTGGAGAGGCTGGCTGTGTTACTGGCAGAGCAGTCTGAGAGAGGCCAGATGAGCTGAATGATTAGGGATCGCAGCGGTTCGACTGGCTCCCAGACTGCAACCTGGGAGTGACAATCCATCACAGAGACAGTAAAAGTCACCAGGACCAGATTGTATTCACCCAAGAGTTCTGAAGGAACTCATGTTGAAGAACTACTAACTGTGGTATGTAACCTATCACTTAAATCGGCCTCTGTCCCAGCATACTGGCAAATAGCGAATGTGATGCTGATTTTAAAAAATGGCTTCAAAACATTCATGAACATGATTTGTTGGGGAAAGTCAACATGGCTTTTGAAAAGGGAAAATCATGACTCACTAATCTATTATAATTCTTTGAGTGGGTCAACATAAATGTGGTCAAGGGTAATCCAGAGGATATAATGTACTTCGACTTTCAGAAAGCCTCTGACAAAGTCCCTCACCAAAGGCTGCTAAGAAAAGTAAGCAGTCATGGGATAAGAGGAAAGATTCTCTCCTGGATCAGTAACTGCTTAAAAGATAGGAAACAAAGGGTAGGAATAAATGGTCAGTTTTCAGAATGGAAATAGTCGTGTCCCAGAGGGATCTATACTAGGACCAGTTCTGTTCCACATATCCATAAATGATCTGGAAAAAGGGGTAAGCAGTGAGATGACAACATTTGCAGACGAGACAAAATTAATCAGTATACTTAAATCCAAAGCAGGCCTTAAAGAGTTACAAAGGCATCTCACAAAACTCAGTTACTGGGTGAATGGCAGATGAAATTCAGTGTTGATAAATGCAAAGTAGTGCACATTGGAAAACTTAATCCCCATTTTACATACAAAAGGATGTTTCCAAATTAGCTGTTACCACTCAGGAAAGAGATCTTGGAGTCATTGTGGATGGTCTCTGAAAATTGTGCAGCGGCACTCAAAAAAAGCTAACAGAATATTGAGTACCATAGTCGGTGGATGTAATAGGCCAGGGGGTAAGATTCCAGTGGTGCAGCTGTGGATGCCGGCTGCCAGTTGTGGGGTTTACACAGGGAAGTTTTTGCTTATTATTATGTGCCATGTAGGTTTCAGTGTGGCTGAGGAGGCAGTATGTGTTACTCAGCTTCCCGGATTCATCAGTAATTCCCTGGGACTCCACAGAGATTACTGATGAACCCAGGAAGCTGTGTAACACTTCCCACTGTGACAAGTTGTCACCCCCAGGGTGCAGTCTGGGAGGCATTGGGAACAGCTGTGCCCTTCAACCCTCCCGCTGGGCTGGCCAATCTTACACTGCTTTGTTGGTGACACAGCCAGCCTCTGCAAGCCTTGTTATCACCCAACACAACAGCAGCTAATGCCATACACCCAACTGAGCCTCCTGAGTGCTTTGCCTAAGCCACTCAAAGACAGGCAGGAGACAACAGCCAATTTCCCAGCTATCCAGCCTTGCACCGTTGCTCGCGTATAGGAATTATACCACCTTGCACTGCACAGGTATCGGTACAGCATAACCTCATTAATATAGGTCACTTTAACCTTGATGTGGGAAAGATATGCAACAGCCTCAACACAAACTAAGCCTAACATTCTAGATAGGTTGGATATAAATTAGCAATTTCTCACCCTGATTGATGATACATGCTGTCCACCAAGTTTTCATATGCAGGCTAGAAATCCCTTAAGCCTGGGACCAGCACTTCCCCCGGTTCAGTCTTTGTTCCTCGGGTGTTTCCAGGAGTTCTCTTCTGTGAGGAGTGAGGCCAAGAAATGATGTCACACCCTATGTTATATAGTGGAAAAATACAGGCACCAAAATGGAGTTTGGTGTCATGTGATCTGGTCACATGCTCTTGCATGCCCTGCTGGGTCATAGCAGCCATTATCCATAGGCTGTCCAGAGCTTTCTCAGGAAGGTTCACCAGGTAGGGGATAAGCTTCTCCTCAGGCCTCTTGTTTCCCTTAATGCCCCATTACCCTAAATAGGCCCTTCACAACCAGCTATCTTGACTGGAAGCATTTTGCCCAGGTGTAGCTACATTTGAAATACAGATACATAGTCAATATTCATAACTTCTGATACAAAAATGCTAATACTATATTTATGATCATATTTCACAAATCATAACATTTTCATAGATGCCTCACAAGACACATTTTGTACAAGATGCATTATAATGATATCGTAACCATATCATGGTGATACCACTATGCTGAATAATGGGGGCAGTGTCAAAACTGCTTCCTCAGCTGCCCTGGAACATGCATGGCACATTTAAAATGGTCAGGTTCTTTGGAAAGAGAAATACATTCCCCGTGGGGCAGATTGGGGTCTCAGGAGATGAGGCGTGGCATGGCTGGGGGGGCTCTGTCCAGCCCAAGGCTCCTCTATCCGTGAGGTCTAGTAGGGGAGATCAGGGCTAAAGCCATGGGTGGTGGGGAGGCTCTGGGTTCTCCGGGATGGGGGGCAGGGGTTCAGGGCTCTGGCTATGTCGGGGAAGAGCTTTGGGCAGAAGGCGTGGGGCCGAGGGGACCTGCCTCCCCGAAGGGGAGCTCCATCCACAATTCATGTTGGGAACCATTAGGAAAGAGATAAATAACGAGAGAGAAAATATCATATTGCCTCTATATAAATCCATGGTACACCCACATCTTGAATACTGCATGCTGTTTTGATTCCCCCATTTCAGAAAATATATATGTGAATTGGAAAAAGTACAGAGAAAGGGCAACAAAAATGTTTAGGGATATGGAGCAACTTCCAGATGAAGAGAGATTAAAAAGACTGGGACAGTTCAGCTTGGAAAAAGGATGACAAAGTGGGGATATGTTAGAGGTCTATAAAATCATGAGTGGTGTGGAGAAAGTGAATAAGGATGTGTTATTTTCACCTACACAATAATCAGGGGTCACCCAATTAAGTTAATAGGCAGAAGGTGTAAAACAAACAAAAGAAAGCACTTTATCACACAACGCACAGTCAGCCTGTGGACTCATTGCCAAGGGACGTTGTGAAGGCCAAACTGGTCTAAACAAGAATTAGATACGTTCATGGAGAAAAGGTCCATCAATTATCCAAAATGGTCATGAGCGCAGCCCCATGTTCTGGGTGTCACTAAATCTCTGACTGCCAGAAGCTGGCAGGAGATGCAGGGGATGGATCCCTTGATAATTCCCTGTTCTGTTCATTCCCTCAGAAGTATCTGCACTGACCACTGTCAGAAGAGAGGACACTGGGAAGGACGAACCATTTGTCCAGCACAATAAGGCCGTTATTATATTCTTAAATTGCTCCACTGATGGATGGGCTGCTGCTGACAGGCCGTTTCCAGGGGCTCCCTCTCTTATAGAACTGGCCTATCCACCCTAGCAGATGTCCAGGTGCTGCTCACTGGGGAAGGCTGATGGGGGGTCTAATGCTGCCAACTAGGGGTGTGGTCCAGTAGCACAAGGGACAGAGACTCATGATTTGAGCTAGAGCTAGGCTGGATAACAGAGATATTTCCCTCCACGAAAAATGTTGACCCAAACAAAAATGTTTCCTTTTCACTCATTTTTTTAGGTGAATTTTCATAGAAAACGGATCATTTATCTCTGAAAGCTCAGCTGCCATGATGCTGCCCAGCTGCAGCTGCCTGGATCCCCAAGAGAAACTGGAGGTTTTCATCTCCCCCTTCCTCATAACATAAATGAAGGTGGCACTGATGGAGTCTATGCTGCACTCTGGGTATGGAAAGGTAGAAATTTCCTGACCAGTCTATGGCTGGGGTTTTGTGCCCATCAGCTTCTCTGACCAGCCCTCCCATCTCTGGCAGCCCTCTGCACCATGCCCCATTCAGCAGATCCTGCGGGCAATAGCTGCTGTGACAGGCCCTGGGTAGCACATCTCTAATGAACCTGTGCTAGCAGGGAACTGGAGAGGTTCCTAGAGCAGTTGTGGGGGCACAGAGGTTGTGTGTGGGTGGGGCTTAGCTAGCAATGGATCACTGAGATCTGTGCATATCTTTGGGGAACCTGGGTCCCCCTTTTCTTTCCTCAGGGAGAAGGGAAGGGACTTTCCCTCCTGGAACTATCCGAGGGAAATTTCCATGTACAGAGCCATGTGGCATCTCCTTCACTGGCCTGCACCCTGGGTTTCTGATGCTGAAAAGGGTCTGTCGGGTAGAAAACGGGTCCTATATTATTCTATTATTTATTTCATTTTAGCAAGATCACAGCTGTGACAGCATCATTGTTACCACTCGGCCACCCTCACAATCCTACCAATCGGAGCCATGCAAACAGTGATGACAAGCCCAGAGTCCAGGAATAGAGCCTGCAGCATCACCACTCATCTCCTGTGATTTGGCCTCCTCCAGTTTGCCATTGGTTGTGACAGGGGTTAGAGCTGGTGCACAGAAAGCCAAGCAGCTGAGGTTCCCTGATGGTCAAGTGGCCCCCAAGGGAATGTGCAAACATGCTTCATAAAGGCAGTTGCCTCCCTGTCTGAACTGATACTGCCTGTGCAACCTCTCTGATGACTCCTTGTCCTTTAGGGTGAAGACCTCTGGTGTCAGCGACTCCCCATCTAGCAGGAATTGGGTACGTTGGCAGGTTTCACTAGCTTTAAAATGTGAAGGGAAGGGAAACATTTGCACATGTTCTGTGCAGCGGCAGAGGACTCAGCTGGGCTGTCGGGGTGACTCAGTGACGGGCTGGAGGACAGGCAGCGCTAGGTAGCTTGGGAACCTCTCCCCTACATATGACCATGCTCCACAATGGGTTATTCAAGCTACACAGAAATCTGACTTTCAAAGTGAGCTCGGAGTTTTAAATCCCTGAAGCCCCAAGAAAGAATTTTTTCAAGGGGTCCCATTTCTAGAGGTGCTGTGTGCTCTGGGCCCGATGCCACCAGGGCTGAGTGAGAAGAGACTCCACGGAATATCACTGACTAGTTCGCAAATTGCCTCAGGTTTATTTAATCCTGGAAATTTAATCAGCAAATGCATTTTCAGCGATTTTATTCTCTGGCTTGATTTTGAAGGCAGGAATTCAGAGCTGCATTTCTCTGGGGTAACAGGTCTGATAGGGCATATTTTAATATTCTGACTGGCTGAGGGGTCTAGAATCTCCTCAGAGCTACAGCGCTACCAGCATCTCTGCCCCCTCTCTGGTCTCCGAATGCCAGATGTCAGACCTCGAACCCTGCCCTCTCCTAGGGTGGAATCCTGCGACCCTCCCACCCTCAGACTGGGCCCTGGGCTACCGCACAATGTGAATCAACTGTGCTTGCCCAGGAGTTCGCACTGGGTTCAGCGCCTGTGGTTCTTCCCTTTGGGAGCCTCTGAGTAGTGGTGAGACGAGTGACCTGCCAGCCTTCTTGAACCAAAATACTGTTTAATCTGAACAGGAGGAAGAAAGCAACATGGGAGAATAAGAGGGTTTTCAAAGAACAATCTGTACACATCTCTGACCCCCAAACCCTCCCACTCTGATGGGGACCCAGGCAGGCCGGGAGCTTTCAGAGTTCCCTAGTGGTGTCTGTGCATGTCTGTCTGAAGAGCTTCCCAGCAACAGCTGCAATCCACTTCCTGCAAACCCTCATCGTGCCTGAATAACAGGTGCTGGGGTTACTATGTACTAGAGAGTGAGAGCTCAGGGAATGAATATTTCATATACTGACCCCAATGCCTGTTACCACTCAGGCTATAGGCTACAGACTGACAGGACGGAACCTGAGGAGAACCAATCAGCTATTAACCCAGGGACAGAGGAGCTACTAGATTTTTGTTTGCTGACAAGCCACTGAATGAGAGGTGAGATGCTGGGGTCTTTTCAGGTTCTGAAGGAATCCAGATGACAGACGCTACATTTTAAGTCCCACTGTAACCTGAGAAATAATTTCTGAAAGAAGATCAGAGGGGAAAGAATGGGTTGACATGTGTGTGCTAATGTACACATGTGTAAATGTTATGGCAAAGCTTTTCATTGTAATACAATATTACAAACCAACCTTTCGTGATATTGTTGTATGTTGAAGGCCAGCAGCAGAGTTGTTGGAATCTCTAAAGGAAGGAGCAGTGGTAACTTTACTGCTTAATGGCTTTTGCTTCCGAAAGTATATCAGAAGTGCTCCACATACTGTTTGCAAAGGGTTTATGCTGTGAAATCATTTTCAGTGACTAGTTGTATATGTCTCCTGGTAACTGACCAGTAGCTGTTTCTAACACTTACATTTAGAGTCATGAGCACAATCCCTCTGCAATATATGTGCAAGATTTCCCAAAAATTCCTGAGAGAACAGAGCCGCTGGTCTATGTTTCAGCAAAGAGTAGAGCTGAGGTGCAGGAAAGGGGAGTGTAATAGCGATTGTATGTAACTTACACCCATCACCTCTTACAGGAGCATTGCTCAAGGAATTTGCACACTCAACTGGATATGAGTGCAAACCTAGTGTTTTCACTATTCACCCATTTGTAATACCGTCCCCTTCCACGCCCAGCTGAAGCAACTCTGTGTGTTAGCTTGTAACTTTCCAAATATCTATAAATGCCTGCATGGGGAGAGGATGCAGGTCCTGTGAGGATGAAAAGAAGTCTGTAGGATGATCAGACTCGCTGGATTCAGTCACCTTTGGCCAGGGAAACACTTCGGCTTCTCTTGGAGGTATTCTTGGGGTCAGAGTATATCTCTGGGAACATCTGGTAAGGGAAAGTAAATAGAACCCAGTTCTGCCTGAATTTACACAAGTAGATCTGGAGTGACGCAGTTGAAGTCAGTATTATTGAATTAAGAAAATGGCAATAAGAATTTATCTCATGTACTGCAACGAGGCAGTGGCATAATTTTGAAGTGTCACGAGTGGAGAAAATTATATGAAACACATTTATAAATATCTTCAATCGAGGATACACAGATGCAAAGACCGTTTTCAACTGGCCATCTGTTTAGATTCATGTCATCATAAAATGGGCCAAACTCAGAAGTGGAGGGCCAGAATGGGTGTCTGTGGGAAGGTCACAATTGCAAAATCACACAGTGCTGAAGGGGGCTGCGGAACTCCCAGCAACAAGATATCAATGGGGCCAAGAGGTTAGTAGGACTCAAAGAGGGACTGGATGTTTATATGGGTAACCAGAAAATCCAATTACAATAGTGAGGATTATTTTAAATAAAGCCTTGGAATTGCTCTAAACTCTTCCTGATTTACACCATAAAATATGTCTAACTAGTGGGTGTCAGGGAGAAATTTTCCCTGGGAGCAGGTTATCTCATGGGTGCCTATTGTGGGGCTTCTTCCACCTTCCTCTGAAGCATCTGGAACTGGCCACTGGATACTGAGCTAGATGAACTGCAGGTCTGATCCAGTCTGGAAGTTCTTGTCTTCCTATCAGTGGTATATATCCAATATTATGATTTTGCTGATCTTCCTTGAGCTCCTGGGAACCTCTAGACTTGCACGGAGAGCAGAAAGATGTCTTGTTAAATATCATGTAGTCTCCTGTTCTTTTTCCTTTCAGAAAGGAAAGTTCAAAACACCTTGGAGCTGCCCAGTACATTATGTCAGCAGTCAATGACACCAAATTCAACTCTGCAGTGTTCCTTCTCACTGGGATACCTGGGCAGGAAGACGTCCATCTCTGGATCTCTGTCCCATTCTGCCTAGTGTATGTCATTTCGATAGTAGGCAATTCAGTTATTCTGTTCATTATAAAAACAGATCAAACCCTCCATGAGCCCATGTTCATTTTCCTTTCCATGTTGGTCATCACAGACCTTGGCTTATCGATATCCACCATACCAACAACACTGGGGATATTATTATTTAACTCTAGGGAGATAAGCCTCGATGCCTGTTTCTCCCAGCTCTTCTTCATCAACTCTCTTTCATATATTGAATCCTCCGTTCTCTTCTTGATGGCCTTTGACCGCTTCATTGCGCTCTCTAACCCACTAAGATATGCTTCCATCTTAACCCCACTGAGAATAGCTAAAATGGGACTGGTGGCTGTGCTAAGATCAGTGGTCCTAATATTCCCACTCCCCTTTCTCCTGAAACGGTTCCGATACTGTCGAGCCAATGTCCTGTCCCATTCCTACTGCCTGCACCAGGACGTCATGAAGATGGCTTGTTCTGATATCACAGTCAACATCATCTATGGTTTGTCTATTAAACTTTTAACAGTGGGGTTGGACTTATTGCTCATCTTTCTCTCCTATGTGATGATCCTCAAAACTGTGCTGAGTGTCGCATCCCACGCGGAGAGACTCAGGGCCCTGAACACCTGTGTATCCCACCTGTGCGCCATCGTGTTCTTCTACTTACCACATATCGGCTTGTCTGTGATACACAGATTCGGGAACAGCTCTTCTCACTTGCTTCAAATTTTCCTGGGCTACATCTACGTGCTGGTTCCTCCCCTGATAAACCCAATCGTGTACAGCGTGAAAAGCAAACACCTGCGAGCAAGGATAATCAGGGTGTTCTTTAAGTGAACAGTGAGTTCATCACCCAACTCCAGCAGTGTTGACAGAGGCCGTGAAAAACACATGCTCCATATTCCATCCCAGACCCTGACATGCATGCTGGAATGAGCTAATGATCTCCACTTTGAAAAGAGAGGTTCTGATGGGATCTAAGGCCTGGAGCAATGTGGGAGGGGTTGGTGAGGGAGGCTAGAGCACTGGTGGAAGGAAGGCAGCAGCATTTACAAAGTGACTGTGTGTGTGGAGAGCTGTGGGACCGGTGGTATTTTGGCCCATAAAGAGCTGTGTCAGTGGCTTCTCTAACCTCAGAATTCCTGCCTGTAGAGTCAATAAAGAGAAGGGATGTAGATGCTGTTTCCCGTTACACCTGGCCTGTCACTGTCCCGTCTCTGGTTAAACATCCCTCCCTGAGCGCTCTGGGTGCTGCGTGATCCATTGGCGCTGCAGCAGCTGTGGACAGGGGCTATTCATGGGGCCCAGTCACCCATCCTGCACACAACACTCCCACTGAGCTCACTCCCCTCTGTGTCAGAGCAGAGCTGTGTGTGTGTGAGGGTCTGACACACAGGAATCCTGGCAAGAGACGCAAGCCCAGATTCCCTCTTCCTCCCCACCATTTATCCTGCTCCAGGGGTGGAAACGGTGCTCAGCTCCCCCACACAGTCTCAGCTATCTCCTATCCCAGCCCAGTCCATTCACTGTATGGTGACCACCTATTCAAAAGGCAAAAGCAGGACACATGCAGGAGCCACGTCTCCTTTATGACCCCACTCCAGGTGAACTAGAGCAGCTGTGAGGAGCTCTAGACCATTCATCGACCCTGGACAGGAGGCTAGGGGTCCTGAGAGAAGCCCCCAGCCTGTGTTCCCACCTCCCTGGATGTTCAACCCAGGGATGGTGCAGAGTCCGGGGCTCCCCACAGCATCCTGGGCTTCTGGGGCAGCTCTTACTATGGCCCGTCTCCAGCCTGGCCGGGGTGCAGAGGCTCAGGGGAAGTGGAGGAGCAGGGGGCAGGGCCTAGTGGGAAGAAATGGGGCAGGAGGTGGGGGCTCAGGAGAAAAGGAGAAGCAGGGGGTGTGGAAAGCCTGAATCAACACTGACCCCAGCAATCAGGGTGATGGGGGCTCCTGAGTAAAGGAGGAGGATGGGACTGGAGGGTAGCAGAGCCTGTGTTTTGGAGAAGACTGAATTAATGTGACCCCACACAGGGGGATCTTGTTTTAAGTATCGCAGGCTGTCAGGGTTCCCTCCCCACTCTGAACTCTGGGGTACAGATGTGGGGACCCACATGAAAGACCCCCTAAATTTATATTCCACCAGCTTAGGTTAACAACTTCCCCAAGGCACAAATCCTTTCCTTGTCCTTAGATGGTATTGCTGCCACCCCTAAGTGATTGAAACAAACACTCAGGGAGAGGCAACTTGGAGCCCTATCCCCCCCAAAATATCTCCCTTTCACCCCCTTTCTTGAGGTGGGGGTGAGAATAATATACCAACCGATAGGTTGACAAAGTGAGCATAGACCAAATCCCTGTTTTTTAGGACAACTGAAAATAAAATAAAACATGCACATCTAAGCCTAATACAGTAATACAACTGAATCCAGATAAAATTTCACCCTGAGAGATGTTTCAATAAGTTTCTTTCACAGACTGGACACCTTCCTAGTCTGAGCATAGTCCTTTCCCTGGTACAGCCCTTGTTCCAGCTCAGGTGATAGCTAGGGGATTTCTCATGATTGCAGCCCCCTTTGTTCTGTTCCACCCATTTATATCTTTTGCATAAGGTGGGAATCCTTTGTCCCTCTCTGGGTTCCCCCCCCCCCCTTCTCAGTGGAAAAGCACTAGGTTAAAGATGGATTCAAGTTCAGGTGACATGATCACATGTCACTGCAAGACTTCATTACCCACTTGCCCGCACACACATATACAGGGAGACTTACAAGTAAAACACAGCCATCTGCAGTCAATTGTCCTGGTTGATGGGAGTCATCAAGATTCCAAACCACCATTAATGGCCCACACTTTGCATAATGACAATAGGCCCTCAGAGTTATATTTCATATTTCTAGTTTCAGCTACAAGAGTGGTACATTTATACAAATAGGATGAACACACTCAGTATATTATAAGCTTTGTAATGATACCTTACAAGAGACCTTTTTGCATGAAGCATATTCCAGGTACATTATATTTAACCTCATTAGCATAAGCATATTTTCATAAAATCATATAGAGTGCAACATCACAGCTTTGGCTCTTATTCCAATGGGTCCTTGGGTCATTCATGCACCAAAGAAAAACTCAAGAGAAAAACAAAGAAATATAAATTGATTCAGTTGAAGCCCCGCCCCTGCATACATCAGTATATGTATTAGTGTGGCGGGAGGAGGAGGGCGTAAACTCTTACAGACACAAAGAAGGGGGGCGTGATCAAAAAAGAATGAGAACCACTGAACTAGTCTGACCTCCTGTATAGCACAGGCTGCAGAATTTGACCCAGTTATCCCTGTATTGTGCCTAATGACTTGTATTTGATTAACACATAACTTGTGTTCCTCTAAAGCGTCTTTTACAGGAATGCATGAAGTCTTTGTTTGGAGGGATAAGGAGAATCCACCACCTCCCTTGGGAGTTTGTTCCACTGGGTAAAGCACAGTCATGTTTCAAAATGTGTGCCTCATTTCCAAATTTAATTTATCTGGCCTCAGTTTCCAGCCATTGGTTCTTGTTATACCTTTACCTACTACATTAAAGAGCCCGTTAGTAGCTGGTATTTCATCCCTGTGAATGTGCTTGTACATTGTTATCAAAAACCATGAGGAGTCCTGTTGTACCTTTAAGACTAACAGATTTATTTGGGCATTAGCTTTCGTGGGTGAAAGACCACTTCTTCAAATGCATGGAGTGAAAATTACAGATACAAGCATAAATATACTGGCACATGAAGAGAAGGGAGTTACCTTACAAGTGGAGAACTAGTGATGACAAGGCCAATTCAATCAGGGTGGATGTTGCCCACTCCCAATAATTGATGAGGAGGTGTCAATACCAAGAGAGGGAAAAATGCTTTTGTAGTGAGCCAGCCACTCCCAGTCCCTGTTCACGCCCAAATTAAATAGCCAGGGGCCATAGGAATGGGTCTCAATCACACCCACCCCAGACTGTCTCCCACTGCTATAGAAGAATTATAGAGACACGATCCCATTTCCCCAGCAGTTTCTGTGACTTTACTCTTTTCCTCTGGGGCTTCAGGAAAAAATTCCTCCTTGCTGCTGACAGACCCCTGGACAGCCCGAGCCACATTGAAAAAGTCATTCCCCAATAATATTTGGGTTGGGTTATGGGGAACAGCAGAAACTGTTAATTCAGTTTCCAAATCCTCAGTTTTCATGTGCACTTTAGCCAGAGGCACAAGGATTTTGTGACCCCTACTAACAAAAGCTTTGCCATCTGTCCTGGCAGTATGTCTTTCTCCTGAACAAGGCCTCCCCTGTCCACAGAGATTTCTGCACCTGTATCCCTCCACCCAGCAAGCTCTTTGCCTTTTACTTGGACAGCCTTTATGTGCTTCTTGCCAGGCTGTGCAGTGGCTACTTTTACAAACTGTGTATGATAAGTGGCAAGTGCCTGAGGTGCGTCTGTGCACTGCGTAGCAGTATTTCCCTGAGTTACTTGATGCCTGTTCTCACTCAGCACAGGGCATTCATTCCTCAGGTGCTCAATGGAGTTACAACGAGAGCACCTCCTGGGCTCTTTTGCTCTTGGAGGAGTGAAACTGGGGAAGTGAGTGTCCAACCTCCCATCCACCCTCCTTCTTACAAGGGGTAAAATGGGAATCGTGGTTCCCACCAAACTTAAACCCCTCGGCCTGTGATTTGTTTCAAATAGATGCTTGGAACCGTTCAAATTGATCAGCAAAAGTTGCAAGTTCGTCAACAATTTTTACCCTCTTATACCATAAGCACCGTTTCATATCATCATTACATATATTCAGGAAATGCTTCTGAGCAAACAGAACACACATTTCTTCAAAGCTTGAAATACCTTTCCCCCTTACCTACTTATCCATCAAATCTCTCCTTTGGTTTACATATGCCACATTACTCATCCCAGCCCCTCTCTTAAGGGTTCTCAATTTTACTCTATATGTTTCAGGAGTCATCTGAAACTGTTTTAAAACCATTTCCTTGAATTAACCATAATTTGGAGCATCACCCAGTGGAATCTTATTAAATATATCCAGAGCAATCCCAGACAACTTTGCAAGCAAAATGATCATCTTCTGATCCTCTCGAATCTCATGGAGCACACACAGCCTCTCAAAGGTGATGAAGTATTCAGCAACGTCCCATATCTCGCTGTATCCAGGACACAACCCCTCCCATTTGTGGATTTTTGGAGAAATGGAGCCCCCTGGTGGGTGGTTATGGTTCTGCCTGTTAGGATATAGATATTCAGGCCTGTCTGTAAAGGCCTATACTTTAAGAATTTAGGCATATGTTTATCATTTAGCTAATTATAAAGGTATAAAAGAAAGAATCTGCATAAGGGCCTTCTCTCACTGTGACTGTCTGAGGCTCTGTTTTTAAGCTAAGGCCTTCGGCTAAGCAGTGGGAGCAGCCATAAACTGGAAAGTGTATGGTCACGTTCTTAAACATTTTAAACTGTTATATTGAAATAAGGCAATCTTGGACTGTTAGAAAGGTAATCCGATTTCTAACTTTAGAGAAAGGGAAGAGTCTAGACGGTGTAAAAGAAAATTTAGTTTAATAGTTTTTTGCTTGATAAGAACTCACTTATCAATAGACACAGCTGGGAACCCTTGTGTCTTTATAGATGTAGTTGTGAAATCCTCACTTTGGTATTGTTTTGTCATTATAGTTTCCACTTTGCTATGTTTATTTGCATGGTCTCTGGTTCTGTGATTGTTTTTGTCTCCTGTATAATTAATTTTGCTGGGTGTAAACTAATTAAGGTGGTGTGATATAATTGGTTAGCTAATTATGTTACAATATGTTAGGATTGGTTAGGTAAATTTTAGTAGAATGATTGGTTAAGGTATAGCTGAGAATATTACTATATACTTGGATTTAAGCTTGCTGAAAGTTCACCCCAATAAACATCAGATTGTTTGTACCTTCGGACTTCGGGTCTTGCTGTTTTTTGTTCATGCGAAAATGACCAGGGAAGTGGGAAAGAGAAGAAATAAGTTCGCTAACACTGCCTCTCTATCGAATCCAGTTCTTGCTTCCTCTCTTTTCCTCTCTCCTACATCTCCTTGGTTCGCAGTTCCATGACTTGCTTCTAGGCTTCGATTTCTTTATCTTTCAATTACAGGGCAGCTTTTTGCCTGGCTGCTACTTCCTCCATGGCCCTCTGGTGGGCTGCTTTCTGTCTGGCTTCTTCTGCTTCCTGTTATTTTATCTGTAATTAATTCCATCTGTCTCTGGTGCTCTTTCTCCCTCTCTTCTGCCTGTAACCTGCAGAGCTCTAGCTTCTTGGTAACTTCACTTTCATTCATTTTCCTACTTTTCTGTCCCTGCTTCCCTTGCCTGAAATAAGCAAACAGAAAACAACAAACTGGTAACCACTTTGATTGTTCTCCAGCCACCACACTTAAAACTCACTTAAAATCACCACCAGTGTCTCAAAGCAATAAGCTGTGTGCATGACTCTGCTTGCTGTATCACAGTGATGGGTTGTCCCCCCTTGCGGGGTGCCACCTGATGTACTAGGGTACCACTAAGCCCGTCTGTTCCACCAGCTTTGGCTCCCTCACCCTGTCCTACTGAACCACGCCCTCAAGCCTCCTACAGCACACACACACGGGTAGGGACACAACCAGCTGCAGAAAGACACAGACACTGAAATCAGTACTGCATGGGAAGGCTTTCCGCTAAGGAATTGCCAGGCACTCAAGTGCATGCCCCCGCTGGAGTGTAAACCCAAAATTGTATTGTCTTGTGCTGCACAGAGAACCATACAGCATAAGCTAATTGAAATTCGCCTCCTCCTTCAATGTGGAGGAAGATAGGCACAGCTCTTTGACCACTCCCACCAGTTATGAATTCCACAAATTGGGTTTAGAGAAAATAAAACAAGTTTATTAACTTCAAGTTTTGAAGTGATTATAAGGGATATCAAACAGAGCAACGCAGATTACTGAGCAGATAAAACAAACACACAAAGTAAGCTTAATACATTAAAGAAACCGGCTAGAAGTAGTAATTTCTCACCCTAAGTGTTGTTTTAAGCAGGTTTCAGAGTTTCTTGAAGACAAATTGCACCCGCTTGCAGCTTAAAACTCCAGGCATTCCTTTCACAGGCCAGACACATTTTCCAGCCTGGGCTCAGACTTGCATAAACCACATCTTAGTTATGCCAAAATTATATTATAACAATATTTCCATGAAAAATATGGGGCATAGTGACGCATATATCATCTTTCAGGTGCCTGTACAGTGTCAGCTCAATAAAATAGGTCACTTTCCCCTTGATGTGGGAAAGATATGCAACAGCCTTTGTACACAGAGTTGAGATTTTCCCCAGACACGATACTCAAAACATGCTGGTGAAGATAAAGCAGAAAACAAGTTTATTAACAACTAAAAGATGAATTTTAAGTGATTATAAGTGACAGCAAAGAGATCAAAGTAGATTACCTAACAAATAAACAAAAATGCAAACTAAGCCTAACATAGTAGATAGATTGGCTATGAATTACCAGTTTCTCACCCTGACTGATGATAGAAGCAGTCCATCAAGTTTTCATATGAAGGCTAGAAATTCCTTTAGCCTGGGACTAGCACTTCCCCCAGGTCAGTCTTTGTTCCTCAGATGTTTCCAGGAGTTTTCTTTTGTGGGGAGTGAGGCCAAGAGATGACGACACACCCCACCTTATATAGTAGGAAAATATAGGTACCAAAATGGAGTTTACTGTTATGTAGTCTGGTCACATGCCCTTATCTGCCCTGCTGAATCATAGCAGACATTATGCATATGTTGTCCGGAGGTGTCAGGGTTCCCTCCCCACTATGAACTCTAGGGTACAGATGTGGGGACCCACATGAAAGACCCCCTAAGCTTATTTCTACCAGCTTAGGTTAAAAACTCCCCAAGGCACAAATTCTCCCTTGTACCTTGGATTAGGTAATGCTGCCACCACCAAGTGATTAGACAAAACTCAGGGAAACGACCACTTGGAGTTCCTACTGCTCCCTAATATCCCCCAAGCTCTACACCCCCTTCCCTGGAGAGGATTGAGAATAAAAAAGATGAGCACAGACCAACCTGGGCTTTTTTTTAGGACACTGAAAAAACCAGCCAGATTCTAAAAAAACCCAGAAATTTATTAGAAAGAAAAAAGGTAAAAGAAGCACCTCTGTAAAATTAGAATGGAAGATAATCTCACAGGGCAATCAGATTCAAAACACAGAGGATTTCCCTCTGAGCACAACTTTAAAGTTACAAAGAGAAAACCAGGAATACACCTTCCTCTCAGCACAGAGAAAATCACAACCCAAAATAAAAGTTAACACATTCCTTTGCTAGCATTTACTAATTCTAATGGAGTTGGATTGCTTGCTTTCTTGATATGTCTCTAGCAAGCCACAGAACAGACAGACAAAGGACAGACAAAAACAAAGCCTTCCCCCACCCCGATTTGAAATATCTTGTCCCCTTATTGGTCCTTTTGGTCAAATGCCAGCTAGGTTACCTGAGCTTTTTAACCCTTTACAGATAAAAGGATTTTGTGCCCCTGGCCAGGAGGGATTTTATAGTACTGTATACAGGAAGGTTGTTACCCTTCCCTTTATATTTATGACAGGATGGTTCTCAGGAAGGCTCACCAGGTGGGGGATAAGTTTATTCAAGGGCCTATTGTTTTCCATAATGGCCCATTGCCCTGAATAGGCCCTTCACAATCACCTGTCCAGATTGGAAGCATTTTGCCTAGTGGGTTTCACCTAGTGTAACTACATTTGAAATACAGATACATAGTCAATATTCATAACTTCACATACAAAAAGAACACATGCACACAAATAGGATCATCATATTCTGCAAACCATAATTTTTCCACAGAAGAAATTTTCCACATAATTTTCCTCACAAGACATGTTTTGTACAAGATCTATCATAACTATGTCATAATCAGATGGGGGTAGCATCACAACCACCTCCTCAGCTGCCCTGGAATCTGCATGGCACATATAAACAACTGAGGATCTGTGGGAAGAGACAAGGTTTTCCCATGGGGTGGTTTGAGGTCTCAGGAGAGGAGGCGTGGAGCGGCTGGGTGGGAGGGAGATGGTTCCAGCCAGCCTGCCCGAGGCTCTTCTCACCATGGGGAGGATATGATAGAGGTCTATAAGATCCTGAGTGCTGTGGAGAAAGTGAATAATGAAGTGTTATTTACTCCTTCACAAGAACCAGGGGTCACCCAGTGAAGTTAGTAGGGAGCATGTTTAAAAAACAAAAGAAAGTCCTTTTTCACACAATGCACAGTCACCCTGAGGAATTAACAAGGAATGTTTGGAAATCCAAAACTATAACAGGTCCAAAAAATAACTAGATAACTTCATGGAGGATAGGTCCATCAATAGTTATTAGCCAAGATGGTCAGGGTGTCCCTAAACCTCTGACTGCCAGAATCTGGGAGGAGACGCAGGGGATGGATCACTCGATAATTGACCTGTTCTGTTAATTCCTTCTGAAGTACCTGCACTGGCCAATGTCGCAAGTGTTGTCTACTACTTCTCATAACACAAGAACTAGGGGTCACCAAATGAAATTAATAGGCAGCAGGTTTAAAAGAAACAAAAGGAAGTACTTCTTCACACAATGCACAGTCAACCTGTGGGACTCCTTGCGAGCGGATATTGTGAAGTCCAAGACCATAACAGGGTTCAAAAAATAACTAGATAAATTTATGTAGGATAGGTACATCTATGGTTATGAACCAGGATGGGCAGGGAGGGTGTCCCTAGCCTCTGTTTGCCAGAAGCTGGGAATGAGCGACAGGAGAGAGATCACTTGATGTTTACCTGTTCTGTTCATTCCATCTGGGGCACCTGGCACAGGCCACTGTCAGAAGACAGGATACTGGGCTAGATGGACCTTTGGTCTGACCCAGTAGGGCCATTCTTATGTTCTTATATTCTCAGGATCACATCTGTGACAGCAACATGATTACCACTTGGCTGTCCTCGAGGTAGCCATGTGACTGATCAGAACCACATGAACAGTGATGACAAGCGTGGGTTCCAGGAGCAGAGCTTGCAGCCAGGCTGACGCTGCAGTCCAGGTGGGCAGGATCACCACCCATTCCCTGTGATTTGGCCTCCTGCAGTTTCCATTGGCCATGACATGATTAAAGCTGGTGCACATGAAGCCAAGCAGCTGAGGTTCCCTGATGGCCAAGTGGCCCCCAAGGGAATGTGCAGACATGCTTCATAAACACAGTTGCCTCCCTGTCTGAACAGACACTGCCTGCTGCCCATGCAACCTCTCTGATGACTCCTTGTCCTTTAGGGTGAAGATCTCTGGTGTCAGCGGCTCCTCTTCTAGCAGGAACTGGGTACGTTGGCAAGTTACAAGGCTGCAAGCTGTTTCCAGTTGCAGACATTCTGTGTAGCGACAGAGGAGTCATCTGTCAGGGTGACTCAGTGATGGGGCTGGAGGGCAGGGAGCACTAGGTAGCTTGGGAACCCCTCCCCTACATCTGCCCATGCTCCACCGTGGGTTGTGAAAGCTCCACAGAAATATGACATTCAAAGTGAGCTCAGAGTGTTTAAACCCCTATCCCTGAGTAAGGATTTCTCCAGGGGTCCCTTTTCTAGAAGTGTCATGTGCTCTGGGACCGATCCTGCCAGGCATTGAGGGAGAGAAAACCCCATGAAATATTAGTGACTAGTTCCCAAATCCCTTCAGGTTTATTTGCTCCTGGAAACTAAATCAGCAAAAGCGTTCTCAAAGGTTTTATTCTCTGGCTTGATTGTGAAGGCAGGAATTCAGAGCTGCATTGCTCTGTGGTAAAAGGTCTGATATGGCCTATTTCTATATCCTGACTGGCTGAAGGTTCCAGCATTTCTGCCCCATAGATAATCCTCAAAATTACAGGGCTACCTGTATCTCTGGCCTCCAAGTGCCAGATGTCAGGACTCGTATCCTTTCATGTCATGGGGTGGAATCCTGTGATCCTCCCACCCTCAGACTGGGACCTGGGCTAAAACACACTGTAGGTCGTTTGAGCTTCCCCAGCAGGTCTGATTGGGTTCAGCACCTGTGGTTCTTCCCTCTGGGAGTCTGACTAGTGGCGAGACGAGTGACCAGCCAGCCTTCTGGAACCAAAATACTGTTTTATCTGAACAATAGAAATAAAGTGTAACATGGGAGAATAAGAGGGTTTTCAAACAAACAGCAGTCTGTATACATACCTGACCCCAATCCTTCCCTCTCTGACGGACACCCAGGGAGGCCGAGTGCCTTCAGACTTCCCCAGTGGTGGCTGTGCCTGTCAGTTTGAATATTTTCTCAGCAACAGCTGCCTCACCTCTGAATAGACTCCCAGCGCTGGCAAAACAAGCTGTGTAACGTGGCTGGAGCCTGGACATAGGCTCTTCTCAGCTTGTAGCTCCGGTGTGGTCTCTCAACAGCCCTGAAGTCCTTACTGAGAGACGGCTTTTGTTCAGATGTTTCTTCCCTTCCTCTCATTTTCCAGCAGCCTGCTGTTAAAATAAGAAGAGCCATAATATAGCCTAAACATAAACATCCCAATAGTTAACCCAGTATAGTTACACAGCAAACATCCCAAGAACTGGGTTTAACATGCATGTCTGTCCCAATGCCGTACCCAGGTGCTAAGGATTTTATGAATACAGGACAGAGGCAGTCAGAGAGAGAGAGAGAGAGAGAGAGAGAGAGCAATAAACTACTTGCATGTGGGAAATGAAAATCTTGAAATCCACTTCCTGCAAACCCTCATCGTGCCTGAATCATAGGTGCTGGGGTCACTATGTACTAGAGAGTGAGAGCTTACAGAAGGATTATTTTCTATACTGATCCCAAAGCTTGTTACCATTCCGGATACAGGCTACAGACTGACAGAACAGAACCTGAGGAGAACCAGTCAGTTATTAACCCAGGGACAGAAGAGTTACTAGACTTTTGTTTGCTGAGAAGTGACTGAATGAAGGGTGAGACGCTGCGATCTTTTCAGGTTCTAAAGAAATCCAGGTGACAGATGCTACATGTTAAGTCCCACTCTGACCTGAAAAATCATCCCTGAAAGCAGATCAGAGGGGAAAGACTGGGTTAACATGTATGTACTAAAGTACAGACGTGTAAAAGTTATGCCAAAACTTTTCCTTGTAATACAAATATTACAAATCAAACTTTCATGATGTTCATGTATATAGAAAGCCAGCAGCAGAGTTGTTGGAATCGCTAAAGGGAGGAGTAGTGGTAATGTTACTACGTAATGGCTTTTGCTTTAGTAATTATTTCAGAAGTGCTCCACATACTCTTAGCAATGGGTTTGTGCTATTAACTCTTCATTCAGTGAACAGTTGTATGATACTGTCTCCTGGTAACTGACCAAAAACTGTGTCTAAAACTGACAGTCAGGGCCATGAACACAATTACTCTGAAATACCCATGCAAGACCTTCCAAAAAGTCATGCGAGGACAGAACCACTGGTTTCTCTTGCAGCAGAGTAGAGATGAGGAGCAGGGAAGGGGAGTGTAAAGTGGTTGTATGTAATTTACATCCATTTATGCCCATTCACCCATTTATGCCCATTCACCCGCACTTGATCAGCTGAATTAACTGTCTGTGTTAGCTTGTAACTTGTCATGTATCTACAGACCCTTGCCTGGGGACAAGATGCAGGTCCTGTGAGGATGAAGAGAAGGCTGTAGGACAATCGGAATATCTGGATTCCATCAACATTGGCCAGGCAAAGCATTTCATCTCCTCTTGGTGGGATTCTTGGGGATCAAAGTGTATCCGGGTGAGCATTTGGTAAGGAAAAGTTAATAGATCCTGGTTCTGATCGAATTTACCATGTACATCTGGAGTGATGCAGTTGAAGTCAATGTTATTGAATTAAGAACCTATCCGCAAGAATTTATTCCATGTGCTGGAAAGAGGTAGTGGCAGAACAGATAAGTACAATGACCATTTCCCCCATGCACTTTCCATGTGTTTATACACATGTCATGATACAGTGGGAAACACTCAGAAGAGGAGAGCCAGAAAGGGTGTCTTTGGTAAAGTCACAATTGTAAAATCATACAGTGTTCAAATGGGCTGTGGAACTCCCAACCAGAAGATATCAATGGGGCCAAGAGCTTAGGACTGGATATTAGTATGGGTAACCATAATATTCAATTACAATTGTCAGGGTAGTTTTCAAAAGTCTTGGAAGGGCTCTAAACCTTCCTGATTTCTATCACAAAATGTGTCTGATTAATGGGAATAAGGGGGAAACTTTCCCTGGGAGCAGATATCTCATATCTGCCTATTGCAGGGCTTCTTCCACCTTCCTCTGAAGCATCTGGAACTGGCCACTGGATACTGGGCTAGATGGACTACAGGTCTGATCCAGTCTGGCAGTGCATATCTTACTATTAGCGGTTTAAATCCAAGAGTATGTTTTTGCTGATATTCCTTGATATCCTGGGAGTCTCTAGACTTGCACTGAGAGCAGAAACGTGTCTCATTAAATATCATCGAGTCTCTTGTTCTTTTCCGTTTCAGGAAATAAAGTTCAAAATTCCTCAGACCTGTCCATTACATTATGTCAGCTGTCAATGATACCAAATTCAAAGCGTTCCTTCTCACCGGGATACCTGGGCAGGAAGACATCCATCCCTGGATTTCTATCCCCTTCTGCCTAATGTATGTTATTTCGATAGTAGGAAATTCAGTCATTCTGTTCATTATAAAAACAGATCCAAGCCTCCATGAGCCCATGTACATTTTCCTTTCCATGTTGGCCATCACAGACCTTGGCATATCGATAGTCACAATACCGACGACACTGGGCATATTCTGGTTTAATTCTAGGGAGATCAGCCTCGATGCCTGTTTTGCCCAGCTGTTCTTCATCCACTCACTTCAATGCATTGAATCCTCCATGCTCTTGTTGATGGCCTTTGACCGTTTTCTTGCAATCCGTGACCCTCTGAGATATGCCTCCATCTTAACCTTGCCGAGAATAGCCAAGATGGGACTGGTGTTTGTGCTAAGAGGGGTGGCCATAATACTCCCACTCCCCCTTCTCCTGAAACGGTTCAGGTACTGTCGAGCCAATGTCCTGTCCCATTCCTACTGCGTGCACCAGGACGTCATGAAGATGGCTTGTTCAGATATCTCAATCAACAGCATCTATGGCTTGTTTACTACACTCTTAACGGTGGGGTTGGACTCACTGGTCATATTCCTCTCTTATGTGATGATCCTCAAAACAGTGCTGAGCATCGCATCCACTGCGGAGTATGTCAGGGCCCTGAACACCTGCGTCTCCCACCTCTGCGCAGTCCTCCTCTTCTACACGCCAATGATCGGCCTGTCTGTGATACACAGATTCGGGAAGGGCTCTCCTCCCTTGCTTCAGATTCTCCTGGGCTACATCTACCTGCTGGTTCCACCCCTGATGAACCCAATTGTGTACAGTGTGAAGAGCAAACACCTTCGTGCGAGGATAATCAGAGTGTTCATCAAGTGAAGGGTCAATTCATCACTGGCTGCAACACTGGTGATGTGGTAGCCGAAAAACACGGGCCATCTATTCCATCCTGGACCTTACAACTGAGATGACATGAGCTACTGATCTGCACTGTGTAGAGAGAGGTTCAGTTGGGGTCTAAGGCCTGGAGCAATGGAAGATGGGCTGGTGAGAGAGGACAGCGAACTGCGGGAAGAAGACCAAAGCAGGCAGCAGCATTTACAAAGTGACTGTGTTCATGGAGAGCTGGGGGACCGGTGGAATGTTGGCCCATAAATTGCCACTTCAGTGGCTGCTCCGACCTCAGTATTCCTTTTGATACAGTCAATAAAGTAAACGGTTTTAGAGTGGTAGCCATCTTAATCTGTATCAGCAAAGACAACGAGGAGTCTTTGTGGCATCTTAGAGACTAACAAATGTATTTGGGCATAAGCTTCCGTGGGCTAAAACCCGCTTCATCAGATGCATAAATAAAATGAAGGGGGTTGGATGATGTTTCCCATTACACCTGGCCTGTCACTGCCCCCTCTCTAGCTAAACATCCACAGGCTGTGAAGAAAACTAAATAAAAATGAAATGTATGGAGATATAAATATCTCATAGAGCTGGAAGGGACCCTGAAAGGTCATTGAGTCCAGCCCCCCACCTTCACTAGCAGGACCAAGTACTGATTTTGCCCTAGATCCCTAAATGCCCTCCCTCAAGGATTAAATTCACAACCCTGGGTTTATCAGGCCAATGCTCAAACCACTGAGCTATCCCTCCCCCTAGTTGTTCTGCAGTCACACCCCACGCCCTTCCTGAGTACTCTGGGTGCTCTGTGATTTATGAGAACTGCACCAGCTGTGGACAGGAGTATTCAATTGGCATGGACACCCACCCTTCCCCTACTCCCTCAGCCACGTACTTGTGACAGCGTCATGTCAGAGATATGATTAACATTGGATCCCTTGGAGAAGCCATTCAGGGAGCCCCATTGATAGCTGTGTACACCACATACCTGCTGAGCCCACTCCCCACCTAAACATAGGAATGCTGCATGTCTGAGTGAGGGTCTGTTACGGTTCCCTCCCCACTCTGAACTTTAGGGTACAGACGTGGGGACCCACACGAAGACCCCCTAAGCTTATTTTTACCAAATCAGCTTAAAAACTCCCCTATTCCTTGGATTAAGTAATGCTGCCACCACCAAGTAATTTAAACAAACATTTAGGGAGGGCTACTTGGAGCCCTACCTTCCCCAAATATCCCCCAAGCCCCTACACCCCTTTTTATGGGAAGGCTTGAGAATAATATCCTCACCAATTGGTACAGGTGAACACCGACCCAAACCCTTGGATCTTAAAACGATGAAGAAAAAAAAAACAATTAGGTTGTTAAAAGAAGAATTTTAATTAAAGTAAAGGTAAAAGAATTACCCCTGTAAAATCGGGATGGTAAGTACTTTACAGAAGAACAAAAGACTTAAGAACATAGAGGATCTCCTCTCTAGGCAAAACCTTAAAGTTAAAAATCCAGGGATAAACCTCCCTCTAGACAAGGAAAATTACAAGCCAAAATAAAAGTAAGCTATCACATTTCCTTATTATTACTTACTAATTTTAATTGAGTTGGATTGCTTGCCTTCTTGATCTGTCTCCAGCAGGCACACAGAACAAACAGACAAAGAACAGACAAAACAAAGCCTTTCCCCCCTCCCCAGATTTGAAAGTATCTTGTCCCCATATTGGTCCTTTTGGTCAGGTGCCAGCTAGGTTACCTGAGCTTCTTAACCCTTTACAGGTAAAAGGATTTTGTGCCTCTGGCGAGGAGGGATTTTATAGTACTGTATACAGAAAGGTGGTTACCCTTTCCATTACATTTATGACAGGGTCTGACACACAGGAGAACTGGCAAGAGTCTCAGGGCAAGATTCTCTCCTCCTCTCCTTCATTGTGCTGCCCCAGATGTTTTAAAAAGGGTGGAGATGGTCCTCAACTCCCCCACAGAGGCACAGAGAGCTCCTATCCCAGCCCAGCCCATTCAGTGTAGGGTGACCGCTTTTCAAAAGGCTAAAGTGTGACACATGCAGGATCCCTGTCCTCTCTGTGACCCCACCCCTGCTCCTCTTCTTCCCCCTTGAGGTCCCACGCTCTGCTCCTCCTCTTCCCCTGAGGCTGCACCCTCTGCCCCATCTCTTCCCCCAATACCACACCCCTGTGCCTTCTCATTACCCGAGGCTCCACTCTCTCTCCAGGCCAGAAGCTAGAGCCGCACATGGTAAGAGGTGCAAGGGAGCAAGAGACACTGTGAGGAGCCCCAGACCTTCCACCTGCCCTAGACAGGGGATTGCAGAGCACCAGAGAAGCCCCCAGCCTGTGTCCCTACCCCAGGATGCATGCTCCAGGGGAAGGTGGAGAGTCTGGGGCTCCCACAGCAGCCTGGTCTCCCGGGGTAGCTCTTACCACAGCCCGGTTTCAGCCTGTCTGGGGGGCGGAGCCTTGGGAGAAGTGGAGGAGCAGGGGGAAGGGCCTACTTGGAAGAGATGGGTCAGGGGCGGGGCCTCCTGGGAAAATGAGGAGAAGGTGGTGTGGCAAGCCTGAAGCAGCAGTGACCCCAGCAAGAAGGTCGGTGGGGGGCTCCTGAGTAAAGAAGGAGGATGGGGCTGGAGGGTTGGGGAGCCTGTGTTTTGGAAAAAACTGAATTAATGTGACCCCACAAAGGGGGATTGTGGGGTCACATTAATTCAGTTTTAGTATTTTAGTACTCCTGGATTTTAATACTCCAGGCTGAGAGTAAGTCATTGCAAGGACCTTAGAAGAAAGCGCAGGGTGCCTGCAGGGCTACCTTAGACCCCCAGGGAACAGTCTGGGGTGGCACCTGTCAGCAGGGACTTCACCAGAGTGTGATGTGCTCTTGGAATCCGTTACCAACAGGCACAGGTCAGCCCAGCCCCTAGGCTGCTCTAAGCTCCACTGAGGCATGGGGAGAACAGGCAAGTGAATCAAACCACTATAGCAGGCTCCTTGCAATCCCTGCTCTCTGGACGAGGGGCGGCTCTAGCTTTTTTGCTGCCCCAAGCACGGAAGGCAGGCTGTCTTCTGCGGCATGCCTGCAGGAAGTCCCCAGTCCCGCGGATTCGGCGGCATTCCTGCAGGAGGTCCACCAGTCCCGCGGCTTTGGCGTACCTGCCGAATCCACGGGACCGGCGGACCTCCAGCAGGCATGCCGCAGAATCCGCGGGACTGGGGACCTCCCGCAGGCATGCCGCCAAAGGCTGCCTGACTGCCGCCCTCTCAGGGAAGGCAGGGCACCCCCCACGGCTTGCCGCCCCAGGCACGTGCTTGGAGCGCTGTCTCTGGAACACAGAAGGGAGCTCTGCTGGCACAGCAGAGAATCCAGCCAGGCCTGTCACCGCTCAGATGGCTGGAAGGCTGGGCCTGTGGTCTGGGCCCTGCTTTGTGAGTCAAGAGAGCTCAGTTTTATTCCCTTGCGGTGCATGACCATGGACAAGTAATTGGCTGTCTCTGAGCCTCTGCACACGTAGATAATAGTCCTGCCCTGTTTCACAGAGGTGGCAGAAGGATAAATATATTCAAGGTGCTCAGATACTCTGAGACCCTAAGATCAGGACTATGTCAGGGTTCCACAGAAAATCAACACTTCAGACATTAGTCTATAAAAGGTCATTTACCACAGCCTCCTGTGACAGCTGCTTCTGGGAAGCCCTGAGACTCCAGCACCTTGGTGTCTGTGGCAGATGTGAGGGTGCTCGGGGAAGACAGTGAGGGGTAGGTAGTGGATTTCTGAGGAGAGTGTTGGAGTTTCATTGGGTCGCCGTGTTTCAGCACAGTCACCAGACCGGTGTTTGCAGACATTGAGGCTGAATGGGTCTAACTGAGAAGCAATGGAGCAATGGCCACGGAGGCCTCATCTTAGAAAGTCTTACTGGGAGAAAGTAGCCTGAGGGCACCTCGGCCGACCAGGGTTGAGCACTATGGTAACTGGGCCAAGGCTCACACATGTTTGAGCTCCCAGAGGCTGCTTCCAGAAGAAAGGGGCAAACAGATGGGAATATGCTTTCAGAAATAGAGGGAAACTAGGGTGGGTCTGAAGCAAGGGCATAGCCATGGATGAGTGTAGATGTGTGACAGCACAAAGTATTGGAGAAAATGGTTTTAAAATAACAGGAAGATATTTGCTAATAAACCTAATGTTTTAAGTAGGCTGGGGGTGACTGTATAGCTCTGGTCACAAGCACCTGAAGGGAAGGGACTGAGGTGTCCAATCAGACCTCCTTGGTGATAAGCACGTAGCATAGATGGTGTGTTGTTTCCAGCTCAAAGAGTGGGATAATTAAGAACATAAGAATGACCATACTAGGTCAGACCAAAGGTCCATCTATTCCAGTGTCTTGTCTTCCAACAGTGGCCAATGGCAGGTGCCCCAGAGGGAATGAACAGAACAGGCAATTATCAGGTGATAAATGTGTTCTCACCTATTTCCAGCTTCTGGCAAACAGAGGCTAGGGATACCATCCCTGCACATCCTGGATAATAGCCATTGATGGCCCTATCCTCCCTGAATTTATCTAGTATTTTTTTAACCCTGTTATAGTCATGCCCTTCACAACATCCTCCGGCAAGGAGTTCCACAGGTTGACTGTGTATTGTATGAAGAAATACTTCCTTTTGTTTGTTTTAGATCTGCTGCCTATTAATTTCACTTGGTGCCCCCTATTTCTTTTGTTATGCGAATGAGTAAATAACTCCTTATTTATTTTCTCTACACCCAGGAGTGGCGCCAGGGTTTTTGCCGCCCTAGGCGGCAGCGCTCCTCCTCTGAACATTCAGGGGGCCTGGGGTCTTCGGCGGCGGGGGTCCTTCCACTCCACGTCTTTGGGGCACTTCGGCGGCAGGTCCCGGAGAAAGTGAAGGACCTGCCGCCGAATTTCCACCGAAGATCCGGAGAGGAAGGACCCCCGCCGCCGAATTTCTGCCGAGGGCGGCAAAATGCCGCCCCCGAAATCCTGCCGCCTAAATAAGCCCAGTTCCTTCACCCTCTCCTCATAAGTCATGTGCACCAAACCCCTAATCATTTTCTTTGTCTTGCGCTAGACTCTCTCCAATCTGACCACATCATTTCTGTAGTGGGGGGCCCAAAACTGGATGCAATACTCCAGATGTGGCCTCACCAGTGCCAAATAGAGGGGAATGATTTCGTCCCTCGATCTGCTGGCAATGCTCTTACTAAGACAGCCCAATATGCTGTTAACCTTCTTGGCACCAAGGGCACACTGTTGACTCATATCCAGCTTCTCGTCCACTGTAACGCCAGGTCCTTTTCTGCAGAACTGTCGCTTAGCCAGTGGGTCCCCAGACTGCAGCAGTGAATGGGATTTTTCCATCCTAAGTGCAGGACTCTGAACTTGTCCTTGTTGAACCTCATCAGATTTCTTTTGGCCCAATCCTCCAATTTGTCTAGGTCACTCTGGACCCTATCCCTACCCTCCAGAGTATCTACCTTTCCCCCCAGTTTAGTATCATCTGTGAACATGCTGAGGGTGCAATGCATCCCAATGCAGGATAGATAGGCAAGAGCATTTGTTTACAGAGCTGACACTTTGGATCCCCATGAGAAATTTGAGTCTTTTCATCTTCCTCTCCCTTGCAACATAAATTAAGGTTGCACTGACAGATTGTATGGCTTCACTGTGTATATGGAAAGGTAGAAACCTCCTTCCCAGTCTATGGCTAAGGTATTGTGCTCCTCTAACTAGCCTTCCCATCTCTGTATTGCCCCCTCCACCTTGTAAAACATCCCTTCATCAGATCCTGTGTGCAGTGGCTACTGTGACAGGCCCTTGTAACACATTTCTGATGAGCCTGTGCTAGCAGGGAGTTGGAGAGGGTCCTAGAACAGTTGTAGAGGCAAAGAGATTGTGTGGGGGTGGGCTTAGCTACCAGTGGATCAATGGGATCTGTGCATAACTTTGGGGATCCTGGGTCCCCCTTTTCATTCCTCGGGGAAAAGGGAAGGGAACCCCCTCCTGGAACAATCCGAGGGAAATTTCCATGTATGGAGCCTTGTGGAATCTCCCTTCCCTGGACTGCACCCGGGGTTTGTAATGCAGAAAAGAGGTTGCTGAGAGAAATATAGTCCTATATTTATTATTATTATTATTATTTTTGCAAGATGACAGCTTTGACATCATGACCATTAGTACTTGGCTGCTCTCGAGGTAGCAACGTGACTAATCAGAACCACATGAACATTGATGACACATCTGGATTCCAGGAATAGAGCCTGCAGCAGGGCTTGCGCTGCAGTCCAGTTGGGTAGCATCACCCCACATCCCCTGTTAATTGGCCTCCTAAAGTTTGCCATTGGCCGTGATGGGGTTAATGCTGCTGCACACGAAGCCAAGCAGCTGAGGTTCCCTGATGGCCAAGTGGCCCCCAAGGGAATGTGCAGACATGCTTCATAAAGACACATGCCTCCCTATCTGAACAGATACTGCCTGCTGCCTGCACAGCCTCTCTGATGACTCCTCGTCCTTTAGGGTGAAGACCTCTGGTGTCAGCAGCTCCCGTCTAGCAGGAATTGGGTACGTTGACAGGTTTCACTAGCTTTAAAACGCGCAGAGAAGGGGAAAGGCTAAAACCTGTTCACATTTGCAGATGTTCTGTGCAGCAGCAGAGGACTCAGCTGGGCTGTCGGGGTGACTCAGTGATGGGGCTGGAGGACAGGCAGCACTAGGTAGCTTGGGAACCTCTCCCCTACATCTCCCCAGGGTCAATGGTCGATTATTCAAGCTACACCGAAATCTGAGATTGAAAGAGAGGTCAGAGTGTTAAAACACCTAAGCCCCAAGTCAGAATTTCTCAAGGGCTCCCATTTCTAGAGGTTCCGTGTGCTCTGGGCCCGATCCTGCCAGGGGCTGAGCGATAGGAGACCCCACGGAATATTAATGACTAGTTCCCAAATCACCTCAGGTTTATTTGCTTCTGGAAATTTAATCAACAAATAATTTTCAGAGGTTTTATTCTCTGGCTTGATTGTGAACGCAGGAATTCAGAGCTGTGTTGCTTTGTGGTAACAGGTATGATAGGGCATATTTCTGTTTCCTGACTGGCTGAGGGCTCAAGAATTTCTTCCCTGTAGAGACCCCTCAGAGTTACAGGGCTACTGGCATTTCTGCCCCCTCTTTTGTCTCTGAATTTCAGATGTGAGGTCTTGTACCCTGCCCTCTCCTGGGGTGGAATCCCGTGATCTTCCCACCCTCCCACCCTGTGCTACAGCACACTATGTGTCCAAGAGGGTTTGGCACCTGTGGTACTTCACTCTGGGAGTCTGTGAGCAGTGGTGAGACGAGTGACCAGTCAGACTTCTTGAACCAAAATACTGTTTAATCTGAACAGCAGGAAAAAAGACTAACATGGGAGAATAAGAGAGTTTTCAGCCAACAGTCTGTACACATCTCCCACTTTGACAGGGACCCAGGCAGGCCGAAGGCCGTCAGACTTCCCAGAGGTGTCTGTGTCTGCCAATCTGAAGAGCTTCTCAGAAATAGTTGCCCCGTCTCTGAACAGACCCCCAGCCCTGGCAAAACAATTTCCGTAACGTGGCTGTAGCCTGGAAATAGGTTCTTCTCAGCTTGTAGCTCCGGTGTTGTCTCTCAAAATCCCTGAAGTGCTGACTGAGTGATGGCTTTTCTTGAGCTGTTGCTTCTCTTCCTGCTTGTTTTCCAGCAGCCTGCGATTAAACTAAGAAGAACCAGACTGGGTTAAACCAATATAGCCATAGCATAAACATCCCAATAGTTAACGCACTATAGCTCTACAGGAAACATCCTAAGAACTGGGTTAACACACACATTAATTATGGTAGCTCAGCTCCATGTCAGTCACAATGCCGCTCCCAGGTGCCAAGTATTTTATGCATACAGGACATAGACGGGCAGAGAGAGAGAGAGAGAGAGAGAGAGAGAGAGAGAGAGAGCAATAGACGACTTTCCGGTGTGAAATGCGGTTCCATTTCCATGAATACTCACACATTTGACTTTGAAATCCACTTACTTCATGCAAACACTCATCATACCTGAATAACAGGTGCAGGCGTTAGTATGTACTAGAGAGTGAGAGCTCAGGGAATGAATATTTTATATACTTGTCATCACTCCAGTTATAAGCAACAGAGGGTCCTGTGGCACCTTTGAGACTAACAGAAGTATTGGGAGCATAAGCTTTTGTGGGTAAGAACCTCACTTCTTCAGATGCAAGAAGAAGGGCTTGCATCTGAAGAAGTGAGGTTCTTACCCACGAAAGCTTATGCTCCCAATACTTCTGTTAGTCTCAAAGGTGCCACAGGACCCTCTGTTGCTTTTTACAGATTCAGACTAACACGGCTACCCCTCTGATACTTGACTCCAGTAATAGACTATAGTCCTTCAGAACAGTACCTGAGGCGAACCAGACAGGTTTAAACCCAGGGAGAGAGGAGCTACTAGACTTTTGTTTGCTGACAAATGATTGACTGGGGCTGAGACACTGGGATCTTTTCAGGTTCTGAAGAAATCCAGATGGCAGATGCTACATTTTAAGACCCACTCTAACCTGAGAAATCTCTGAAAGAAGATCAGAGGAGAAAGAATGGGTTGACATGTGTGCTAGAGAACAGATGTGTATAAGCTATGCCAAAACTTTTCATTGTAATTTAAATATTACAGACCAAACTTTCATGACATGCATATATATCAAAAGCTAACAGCAGAGTTGTTGGAATATCTACAGGAAGGAACATTAGTAAGTTTACTAATTAATAGTTTTAGCTTTAGAAAGTATTTCAGAAATATTCTACAAACTGTTTGCAATAGGTTTGTGCTATTCTCTAACATTTACATTTAGGGTCATGCACACAATACGTTTACAAGACTTGTGCAAGACTTTCCAAAAAGTCCTGAGAAACCAGAGCCGCTGGTCAATGTTTCAGCAAAGAGTAGAGCTGAGGTGCAGGAAAGGGGAGTGTTATAGTAGTTGTAAGTATTACATTTACGACCATCACCTCTTACATGAGCATGGCTGAAGTAACTTGCACACTTAGCTGTATATTAGTGCAACACCAGTGTTTGCAGTATTCACCAATTTGAATACCCATTTGTAATGGCAACACCTCCCCTGCCCAGCTGAAGTAACTCTGTTTTCGCTTGTAACTTGCGAGATATCTACAGGCTACTGCATGGAAAGAGGATGTAGGTCCTGTGAGGATGAAAAGAAGCCTGTAGGATGATTGAACTCTCTGGATTCGGTCAACATTGGCCATTCAAAGCACTTCAGCTTCTCTTGGAAGAGTTTTTGTAGGTCAGAGTGTACAACTGGGAGCATCTGGTAAGGGAAAGTTAATAGAGATCGGTTCTGATTGAATTTACACATGTAAATCTGGAGTGATATTTTTGAAGTCAATGTTACTGAATTAAAAACCTGGCCCCAAATATTTGTCCCATGTACTGCAAACAGGCAGTAGCATAATATGAACACTCAGGAGTGCAGACAATTGTATATATATATAATGAGGCATTGAAATATGTTTATAAATAGCTTCAGTGCAGGACAGATGAATACAATGTCAGCTTTCACCCTGCTCTCACCATGTGTTTACACAGCTGTCATGATAAAATGGGAAACACTCGGAAGTGGAGGGCCAGAAGGAGTGTCTGTGGGAAGGTCTCAACTGTAAAATCACACAGCACTCAATTAGGCTGTGGAATTCACAGCCACAAGAGACCAATGGGGTCAAGAGCTTAGCAGGATTCAAAGAGGGACTGTAGGCATATATGGGTTACAGAATATTTAATTACAGTAGTGAAGATTTTTTTTTAAAAGTCTTGGAAGGGCTCAACACTTTCCTGATTTACAGCACAAAATATGTCTAACTATTGGCTCTCGAGGGGGAGGGGAATTTTCCCTGGAAGCAGGTTATCTCATAGCTGCCTATTGCAGGGCTTCTTCCACCTTCCTCTGCAGCATCTGGTACTGGTCACTGGATACTGGGCTACATAGACTACAGATCTGATCCAGTCTGACAATGCCTATCTTTCTCTTGCTTCTATAAATCCAAGACTATATTTTTGCTTCTCTGTCTTAAGCTCCTGGGTGTCTCTAGATTTGCACCGAGAGAACTACGATGTCTCGTTAAATATAACCTAGTCTCCTGTTCTTTTTTCTTTTCAGGAAGGAAAGTAAAAAATTTCTTGGACCTGCCCAGTACATTATGTCAGCTGTCAATGACACCAACTTCAACTCTGCAATGTTCCTTCTCACTGGGATACCTGGGCAGGAAGACATCCATCTCTGGATCTCTTTCCCCTTCTGCTTAATGTATGTTATTTCGATAGTAGGAAATTCAGTCATTCTCTTCATTATAAAAATAGATTCAAGGCTTCATGAGCCCATGTACATTTTCCTTTCCATGTTGGCCATCACAGACCTTGGAATATCGATATCCACCATGCCGACAATACTGGGCATATACTTGTTTAACTCTAGGGAGATCAGCTTCGAAGCCTGTTTTGCCCAGCTGTTCTTCATACACTCGCTTCAATTCATTGAATCATCAGTGCTCTTGTTGATGGCCTTTGACCGCTTCATCGCGATCTGTAACCCACTGAGATATGCCTCCATCTTAACCCTGCCAAGAATAGCCAATATGGGACTGGTGTTTGTGCTAAGAGGAGTGGCTGTAATATTCCCACTCCCGTTTCTATTGAAACGGTTCCAATACTGTCAAAACAATGTCCTCTCCCATTCGTACTGCCTGCACCAAGAGGTCATGAAGATGGCTTGTTCAGATATCAGAGTGAACAGCATCTACGGCTTGACTATTACACTCTTAACAGTGGGGTTGGACTCGCTGTTCATATTTCTCTCTTATGTGATGATCCTCAAAACAGTGCTGAGCATTGCATCCCAGGCGGAGTGCCTCAGGGCCCTGAACACCTGCGTCTCCCACCTCTGCGCCGTCCTGCTCTTCTACACTCCAGAAATTGGCTTGTCTGTGTTACACAGATTTGGGAAGGGTTCTTCTCCCTTGCTTCAGATTGTCCTGGGATACATCTCCCTGCTGGTCCCACCCCTGATTAATCCAATCGTGTACAGCGTGAAATGCAGACACCTGCGTGCGGGTATAATCAGGGCATTCGTCAAGTGAAGGGTCAGTTCATGAACCAGCTGCAGCACTGCCGTCAAGGGAGACATTGAACAGAGCCCACCTATTCCATCCTGGAGCCTTACTTCCAACACTACATGAGTTATTGATCTCCACTCTGTAGAGAGAGGTTCAGACGGGGTCTAATGCCTGGAGCAATTGGAGACGGGCTGGTGAGGGAGGAAAGTGCACTAGGGAAAGGAAACCAAGACAGGCAGCAGCATTTTCAAAGTGACTGTGTTCGTTGGGAGCCAGGGGACCGGTGGGATGTTGGCCCATAAATTGCCACATTGCTGGTTGTTCTGACCTCAGAATTCCTCTCGATACAGTCAATAAAGAGAAGGGAGGTGGATGTTGTTTCCCATTACACCTGGCCTGTCACTGTCCTGTCTCTGGTTAAACATCCCCAGGCCATGAGAAAAGCTGCAGAGCTGTTCTGCAGTCCCAGTCCTGGCCCTTCCTGAGCGCTCTGGGTGCTCCAGCTGTGATCCATGGGGCTGCACCAGCTGTATTCAGGGGATTTTCATGGGGCACAGTCACGCATCCTTCCCCTACGACCTCAGCAGGTGCTGGTGACTGAGTCATGTCAGAGACATGATTAACACAGGAACCCCAGGAGAAGCCATTCAGGCAGCCCACCCCCTCCACGTCAGTTGATGGCTCTGCATTCAGCACACCTACGGAGTGCACCCCCATCTAACCTAATGCCCCGGATGTGGAGCACAGCTGTGTCTGTGAAGGAGGGTCTGACACACAGGAGTCCTGGCAAGAGACTCTGGCCCATATTCCCACCCTGTCCCCTTCGTTGGTGCTGCCCCAGCAATGCAAAGGGGTGAAAACAAGCCTCAGCTCCCCAACAGAGGCCTGGCTAGCTCCTATCCCAGCCCAGTACATTCAGTGTAGGATGGTCCCCCTTTCTAAAGGAAAAAGCGGAATACAGGCAGGAGCCCCGTCCCCTCTGTAAGCACACTCTTCCCCCTCATCTTCCCCCTAAATCCCATCCACTAGACAGGCCGGAAGCCAGAGCCAAGCCATGGTAAGGGCCTCCCAGGGAGAAAGGGCCATGATGGGGAACCCCAGACGCTCCAGCTGCCCTGGGCGGTGGCAGGGCCTCGGGGGAAAGATGAGCAGGAGCAGGGCCTCGTAGCGAGGGGAGCTAAGGACATTCTCATTCCCCTCCCCACCGAGAAGAGGCTCGCGTCACCCATGCTCCTGGAAGCCATTACCAACGGGTGGAGGTCAGCCCAGCCCCCAGGCTGCTCTAAACTCCACTGAGGTAGACAGAGAATCAAACCACTTTATCTGGCCCCTTGACATCCCCGTTCTCTGCAGCGCACGGGGGAGCTCTGCTGGGACAGCAGAAAATACAGCCATGCCTGTCAAAACTGAAAATTGAGATTCCCGAGCAGTGTCTCGATTCCAGATATTGGGGCTTTAAGAAAGACGGGAAATAGTGCAAGACTCCTGATGAAATCCCAGGAGCTGGCACAACTGGCAGGATCTCAAGTGGAGCACCCACAAACACAGGCACTGAGGGTTAGTTAATGGTCACACAGTCCATCTGTTGCAGAGACATTTGGCTGCAGAGCTGCGTGCTGTAAGGAACAGGGTTACGCCACAGACAGCCGGACAGAGCAGTGACGGGCTCACAGAGCCGCTGGGTTCCTGAGGCACAGCTCAGAGGGTCTCCTCCCCTAGTCAGGCATGAGACATGCACACACCGGGTAAGCAAGGCCATGCATATTCTTAATAGACATGGGAGTTACCCACGCCAAGCTCCACATGCCTGCTGCTAGCTCTCTTTTGGACCCACACAACTCCTCCCCCAGTCTAGGTACCCCCAAACTTGGTGATGTTGGAAATTTCAATGCAGGGTGTGAGGTCTATCTCCAGCACTAGAGTGGCTCTCACTGCTCATGGAGTGGGTGTGGGAGTCAGGATCAAACTTAAGGGCAGCCCAGCAGGGCTCTGTTCTGCCAGGCAACTCTCTCCAGACTCTTCAATCTGTCCTTTAAATCAGCTTCTCTATCCAAAGACTGGAAGATAGCTAATGTAATACCAATATTTATAAAGGGCTCTAGAGGTGATCCCAGCAATTACAGACTGGTAAGTCTAACGTCAGTACTGGGCAAATTAGTTGAAACAATAGTAAAGAATGAAATTGTCAGACACATAGAAGAACATAACTTGTTGGGGAAAAGTCAACATGGTTTCTGTAAAGGAAAATCATGTCTTACTAATTTATTAGAGTTCTTTGAAGAGGTCAACAAACATGTAGAGAAGGGGGATCCAGTGGACATAGTTTACTTAGATTTCCAGAAAGCCTTTGACAAGGTCCCTCACCAAACTCTCTTACATGAATTAAGTAGTTATGGGATAAGAGGGAAGATCCTTTCATGGATTGAGAACTGGTTAAAAGACAGGGAACAACGGGTAGGAATAAATGGTAAATTTTCAGAATGGAGAGGAGTAACTAGTGGTGTTCCCCAAGGGTCAGTTCTAGGACCAATCTTATTCATAAATGATCTGGAGAAAGGGATAAACAGTGAAGTGGCAAAGTTTGCAGATGATACTAAACTGTTCAAGATAGTTAAGACCAAAGCAGACTGTGAAGAACTTCAAAAAGATCTCACAAAACTAAATGCTTGGGCAACAAAATGGCAAAGGAAATTTAATGTGGATAAATTTAAAGTAATGCACATTGGAGAAAAAATAACCCCAAATATACATACAATATGATGGGGGCTAATTCAGCTACAACTAAGCAGGAAAGAGATCTTAGAGTCATCGTGGATAGTTCTCTGAAGACGTCCATGCAGTGTGCAGCGGCGCTCAAAAAAGCAAACAGGATGTTAGGAATCATTCAAAAAGGGATAGAGAATAAGACGGAGAATATCTTATTGCCCTTATATAAATCTATGGTATGTCCACATCTTGAATATTGTGTACAGATGTGGTCTCCTCATCTCAAAAAAGATATACTGGCATTAGAAAAGGTTCAGAGAAGGGCAACTAAAATGATTAGGGGTTTGGAATGGGTCCCATATGAGGAGAGATTAAAGAGGCTTGGAAAAGAGGATACTAAGTGGGGATGTAATAGAGGTATATAAAATCATGAATGATGTGGAGAAAGTGAATAAGGAAAAGTTATTTACTTGTTCCCATAATATAAGAACTACAGGCCATCAAATGAAATTAATAGGCAGAAAGTTTAAAACAAATAAAAGGAAGTTCTTCTTCACACAGCGCACAGTCAACCTGTGGAACGCCTTGCCTGAGGAGGTTGTGAAGACTAGGACTATAACAGAGTTTAAAAGAGAACTGGATGAATTCATGGAGGTTAAGTCCATTAATGGCTATTAGCCAGGATGGGTAAGGAATGGTGTCCCTAGCCTCTATTTGTCTGACGGTGGAGATGGATGGCAGGAGAGAGATCACTTTTTATTATTTATGTTCTCTCTGAAAGCACGTCCTGATTCCCCCTCTTACTGCTGAGCTGCAGGAGGGGCCCAGAACTCCCTCGTCAAAGGGGGCTGTGCTAATGACAGGCCTCATCACCAAGGGGTGTTAGGAGGAGTTCACGTTCTCCACCCTGTGCCCCAAATCACCCTTATGAGGCACACAGAGCTGAAATCTCTGTAAGTTATCAGTACAACACCCCGTGCGGCAGGGCAGTACTACTAACACCACTGGGCAGATCCCAAGACCAGAAGACACCACTGTGATCACCTAGTCTGACCCCCCCCTTCCTGTATAGCACAGGCCAGAGTTCTGCCCCAAAATAAGTCCTAGTCCTTTTCTGCAGAACTGTCGCTTACCCAGTGGGTCCCCAGCCTGTAGCGGTGCATGGGATTCTTCCATCCTAAGTGCAGGACTCTGAACTTCTCCTTGTTGAACCTCATCAGATTTCTTTTGGCCCAATCCTCCAATTTGTCTAGGTCACTCTGGACTCTATCCCTACCCTTCAGTGTATCTACCTCTCCCTACAGCTTGGTATCATCCGCAAGCTTGCTGAGGGTGCAGTCCATCCCAATGAGGGATAGATAGGCAAGAGCATTTGTTTACAGAGCTGACATTTTGGATCCCCAAGAGAAATTGGAGGCTTTTCATCTTCCTCTTCTTTGGAACATAAATTAAGGTTTCACTGATTGAGTTTATGGATCACTGTGTATATGGAAAGGTAGAAACCTCCTGCCCAGTCTATGGCTAAGGTATGGTGCACATCAGATCCTCTAACCACCTTCCCATCTCTGTACATCCCCATCCACCTTGTAAAACATCCCTTCACCAGATCCTGCGGGCAGTGTCTACTGTGACAAACCCGGGTAGCACATCTCTGATGAACCTGTGCTAGCAGGGAGCAGGAGAGGATTCTACAGCAGTTGTTGAGGCCCAGAGATGGTGGGTGGGCCTAGCTACCAGTGGATCACAGAGATCTGTGCATAACTTTGGGGATCCCAGGATACTGGGTCCCCCTTTTCATTCAAGGGAAGGGAACCCCCCTCCTGGAATGATCTAAGAGAAATTTCCTTGTATGGAGCCCTGTGGAATCTCCCTTTACTTTTGGTACCCAGAGTGGAGAGCTCATTGGTTTGAGGATTGGCCTGCTAAACCCAGGGTTGTGAGTTCAGCTCTTGAGGGAGGACACTTAGGGATCTGGGGCAAAATCAATGCTTGGTCCTGCTAATGAAGGCAGGGGCTGGACTCAATGACCTTTCAGGGTCCCTTCCAGTTCTAGGAGATAGGATATCTCTATTAATTTAATGCAGAAAAGAGGCTGCTGAGAAAAATATGGTCCTATACTATTATTATTTTTATTTCTATCATTATTATTCTATTTTATTTTATTTCAGCAAGATCAAAGTGTGACAGCATCATCAATATTATTTGGTCCCCGTCTAAGGTAGACATGTGACTCATCAGAACCACACGAACATTGATGACAAGCCCAGATTCCAGGAACAGAGCCTGCCGCAGTGCTCGTGCTGCGGTCCACTTGGGTAGAATCAACACACATCCCCTGTTAATTGGCCTTCTGAAGTTTGCATTGGCTGGCACAGTGTTAAAGCTGGCGCACACAAAGCCAAGCAGCTGAGGTTCCCTGATGGCCAAGTGGCCCCAAGGGAATGTGCAGACATGCTTCATAAAGACACCTGCCTCCCTGTTTGAACAGATACCGCCTGCTGCCCTGCAACCTCTCCGATGACTCCTTGTCCTTTACAGTGAAGACGTGTGGTGTCAGCGGCTCCCCTTCTAGCAGGAATTGGGTACGTTGGCAGGTTTCACTATCTTTAAATTGCAAAGTGAAGGGGAAAGGCTGTGAGCTGTTAGAATTTGAAGATATGATAGCACAATGAACACAAAATCCACACCCACCGTTGAAAGAATGACAATTAAACCATACAGGATGTTGACTTTTATATCCGCGCAGGCCAGCTTCATGATATCAGGGTGAAAGCAAAATGAGTGGGAAAGCACATTGCTCCCACAGTAGGTTAGCCTCTTGAGCAGAAAGGGTATTGGGAAGAGGGAGATCACAGCTCTTGAAACAATTGCCAGCCCTATTTTTATGATGGTTGGCTTGGTCAAGATGGACGAATATCTCAGAGGGTTGGAGATAGCGATGAAACGATCGAAGGCCATGGCTAGGAGCACCAAGGATTCCTTCACTGACAGTATATGGATAAAATACATCTGGGTGAGACAGGCATTGAACTCAATTTTTCTGACCTTAAACCAAAAGATGCCCATCGTGGTAGGAAGGGTACACAAAGCCAAGCCCAGGTCCATCACGGCCAGCATGGAAAGGAAGTAGTACGTAGGCTTATGAAGACTTTGGGTCTTCTTGATGATGATCAGGATCAGGCAGTTCCCTGAAAGGCCGACAAGATAGAACATGCAGAAAGGGATGGAGATCCAGTGGTGATTGGCTTCCAGCCCCGGAAAGCCCGTCAGGAGGAAGGTGGAAGGCTGATAGAAGGAGGAATTGACAAGTGGCACGGTGTGCTGAAGCTGCTCCATCCCACCTCAGATGTCGCACAGCCTAGAGTTAAAAACAAAACAGCAACAAACTGCCCATGTCATTTGTCTGTACAGTGCATAAAACCCTATAACCACAACCGCCCATCTGATTACCTGCTCTGTGGTACATATGACCACATAACTACCAAAGCCCCCCATATGAGTAGAGGCTCTACTGAACCTACAGTCATGTAATGATACAAAATTGCATGTAATTACACTGCGCTACAGGGTATACAACCATTTAATAACCACCAAAGCCCCAGGTTTAGACACTGTCATGGATCACTGATGCCTCTTTATAGAATTCCTTAGGCACTAGGGAATCTCTACAGTGATTATCACCTAGACTGAGTTTATGTTGGTAAGCAGGTACAAATTGGTGTAGGTGACACCGAAGGCTCGGAAGAAGGTGAAAGTCAAGGTCTGATTCGCTGCTGTTACACCAATTTTGCAGTCACTCCAGTGTCAAAATGACATTGTAGAATGGAGATTTGAGCCCTCAGCCTCTGTGATAAATGAAGCGGCGGGGGGGGGGGGGGAGGGAGCTCCCTTTTACAGACACCCAGTCAGCCAGTTAGCTATAAAGTCCCTCTTGGTGGCTGCTTGCTTTATCTGTAAAGGGTTAAAAAGTCCCCCAGGTAAAGAAAAGGGAGTGGGCACCTGACCGAAAGAGCCAATGGGAAGGCTAGAACTTTTTAAAATGGAAAAAAAGCTTTCCCTTTGTCTCTGGGTTGTTCTCGCTTGGCTGAAGAGACAGGGGCAACAGCAATGTTGTGTAAAGTTTGAACCAGGTACGAAAAATTATCTTCCATACCTAGAAGGATTCACTGGGACAGGGGATGTTTAGACAGACGCGATCAGGTTTATTTCTTTATTGTGGCTTGTGGATTTCCTCTGTGCTAAGCTCAGGTATTTTTGTTTTCTTTTGTAACGGTAAGCTGGACCCCAGAGAGCCGTTCCTGGTGTTTAATCCCTTTTCAGTTGCTCTATAACATCTAGCAATAGCCTGATTTTCCAGATGTTTCCTTTCTTCTTCTTTTAATAAAATTTACCTTTTAAAAAAAAAACTGATTGGTTTTGTGTCTTAAAAGGTCTGAGCATATGTTTTTCAATTAGCTGGTGGCAACCACAGGGTTTCCCTTTTGTTTGTTTCCTTTCTCGGCTTCCCCGAGGGAAGGGTGGAAAAGCCAAGGGGCCTCAGGGAAAACTTTCATTTTTTTTTTTAGTTTTTTGAGGATTTGCAAGAGGCAGTTTTTCACTTGGGTGGTGGCAGCGTTTACCAAGCCAAGGTCAGAGAAAAGCTGTAACCTTGGGGGTTTAATACAAGCCTGGAGTGGCAGGTATTAATTTTAGAATCCTTGCGGGCCTCCACCTTCTGCCCTCGGAGTGACAGAGTGGGGAATCAGCCTCGACAGCCTCCTTCACCCTCAGTTCTGAATTTGTCCTCTCGCCAATCCACCAGACCAAGACAGCTGAGTTTCAGTTTGTGCAGCTACTGATCTACAGCCAATCCTCCTTCACTTCAGTATCCGATGCCCAGCGGAGAGGGGTAGAACCCGCAGAGTAAGGAAAACACCCGAGAGAAAGTTCTACTCAAAGAGCACCTGTGATTTTTGCGAACCATACTGTGAACCTCTCTTGCAGCACCTGTCTGAGGCTTGTATGGGGCTTTACAAACATTAGGGTGAAACTCAAAAACTTCACCAGGCACTGAAGTCTTGTTTGGAGGTGTCCAGTGAGGCATAGAGTTAGTGCTGGCCTGCTGGGGTGAACGCCAGCCATTAGTGCATTCAGCCTCAGGGGCAGAGATCGAGGCCAGCATTTTCAAAGGTGCTGAGCACTGCCAATACCTTCTGACGTTAATGGGAGCCACAGGTGCTCCACACCTCTGACAATCAGGCTGCTTAGTTTGACACAAGGCTTTTGTTAGTTAGCAATGAGCAGGCATCAGTCTCCAAAAGTGCTATCAGAATCTACCCAGCGGCATTGTATGACCGGGGATGTCTGATCTGGCGTGCTTCAGCACGTACGCTGACCTCTAACTGATGGGGTTAGGAAGGAAACTGTCCTTGGGAACAGATTACTCAGAGCCGCCCGCTGCAGGGCATCTTGCCCCTTCCTCGGAGGCACCTGGCACAGGATGCTACGTCATTTCATCTCTCTGGGCCTCTGTTTCCTTCCCTGTCCTTTGTCTGTCTGGTCTATTTAGATTGTAAGCTCTTCAGGGCAGACACTGTATAGTAATTAGTGCAGTGGTGCCTTGATCTCACTCGGAGCCTGTAGGACCTATGACAATACACACACAAATTAAAGTGTTTTCTTATTCTTGGTCTAAACTGAAATGAAAGGTTCTGTTAAGGAGCCTGGTTATCTTGGACCTAAATAATACTTAACTCTCGGTATAAAATGTAACAAATGTGACGAGATCATAGTTGAATGACGATAGTGCTGCAGGTGCAGAATGCTTCATTTAATAGAGCTCATTTCAGATTAACACGTGTCAACCTGTGGAACTCCCTGCCAGAGGATGTTATGAAGGCCAAGACTATAACAGGGTTCAGAAAGGAACTAGATAAATTCACGGAGGATGGGGCCAGCAATGGCTATTAGCCAGCATGGGCAGGGATGGTGTCTCTAGCCTCTGGTTGCCAGAAACTGGGAATGGGTGACAGGGATGGATCACTTGATGATGACCTGTTCTGTTCATTCCCTCTGGGGCACCTGGCATTGGCCACTGTCAGTAGACAGGATACTGGGCTGGATAGACCTTTGGTCTGACCCAGTATGGCTGTTCTTATGTGAATATTCAGTGACATGTGATTTCATTCCTAGCAAGATTTCATCCACCAGTCTCTAAACATGCATGTAAATATGATAATGAAATCAAAAGTTTGGCAGGGACATGAATTCTCCAGCTTGGGCCATACACCAATGTCTAACCAATGGGCACTGGGAAGAAACTGTCCTCTGGGCAGGTTAGTATTGTTAGCAGTGCTAGGTTACGCTGGCACCTACTCATCACCAATCAAGGACGAAGGCCCCATTGTACTAGGCGCTGTACAGACAAGTAACAAAGATGGCAGTCCTTGTTGATTGGCTGTAGCAGACTTGGTAGAGGGTTCTGCCCTTTACCTTTGCCATGTTCTTGGAAGCTCTGGTGTGATTTGTGTCTGTGGCTTTGGTGAGAAAGCTTTCCCCATGAGCTGTCTCTGCAAGGAATTCTGGGGCACTCCACACTTCTATGGGGCCCGCAGAAAACCATCTCCATCCGGGAGAGCTGGTCACTCGTTGCCTTCACCGCCTGTGTGATGAACTCGGACTGTTCTTACTGTGGTCTTTAAATGCTGACAGAGGAGTATGGCTAGGATAGTCTGCGTTGGGGGATGGGAGACTGGCCGATGGAGAATACCTGAGCATGTAACATGAGAACCAAGGAAGGGGTTAGAGGCCAGGTGACACCTTTGCCCAGGAAACTGAACAAAGGTGGTGGGAGGGGTCGCTGAAGAGAGAGTTTTCAGGAGCTGGCTGGTGAAAAGGCCGGGAGGCAGACAGGGCTCTGACCTCCCAAGGGGGCTGTGGGGCCCCGAGACCCCAAGATGGACCTAACTGAGGGGGAATCTGTTGTCTGTGCCTGCAAGACCTGTCTTGGACTGTGTTCCTGTCGTCTAAATAAACCTGCTTTACTGGCTGGCTGAGAGTCATGGTGAATCGCAGGAAGCCGGGGGTGCAGGGCCTTGTGTCCCCCCACACTCCGTGACAGCCTGCCAAGCTGAACATCACGTGAAAACAGACAGGATATGGCCATCGAATTAAGGAGCAGGGATGGTGAGAAACGTGACTGGAAACAGCCCCTTGAAACCCTGTGTGCCGTGACTGTAGAGGCCAAAATTAATGGTCTGTTACTTCCAAGTGGGGAGAGAGAGAACTGGAACCTATGAGGCTCAGACAGCAGCCGCAGCATTGTTAACTGAATTTCAATGGCCAAGCCTTTCCCTCGAGCTGCACCAGAGGTTCATTACATCTGTCTGATACCATGCCCCTCGGCCAGGCCAGAGTCACTAGCGATGAGGCACTAGCCGCAAGGCTGGGTTTCGGATCTGATCAGTGCCTAGTAAAGACGCATTTTATTTCTCAACCGAATCCCAGAGCTACATGGAACCCCCTGGTGCCATTTCAGAGACACTTTTCCCGACTTTAAAGGTCCACGCCCCCTCCATAAACTATACCCCCCTTGTTAGCCACACACTGAATTTAACACATCAAGGAACCATCAAGACGCTGCTAAACCAGTTTACTCACCGGGCTGACACAGCAGTGGGAGGTTACGGCCTGTCCTCACGTTACAAAGCGGCACAATCCAGTTCCAGACCGAATGAAGAACTCACATCCGTCTCTCAGGGTGGGGCGGAAGGTATATATAACACATCCCGAAAAGGAATCATAGAATCATAGAATATCAGAGTTGGAAGGGACCTCAAGAGGTCATCTAGTCCAACCCCCTGCTCAAAGCAGGACCAATTCCCAGCTAAATTATCCCAGCCAGGGCTTTGTCAAGCCGGGCCTTAAAAACCTCCAAGGAAGGAGACTCCACCACCTCCCTAGGTAACGCATTCCAGTGTTTCACCACCCTCCTAGTGAAATAGTTTTTCCTGATATCCAACCTGGACCTCCCCCACTGCAACTTGAGACCATTGCTCCTTGTTCTGTCATCTGCCACCACTGAGAACAGCCGAGCTCCATCCTCTTTGGAACCCCCCTTCAGGTAGTTGAAGGCTGCTATCAAATCCCCCCTCATTCTTCTCTTCTGCAGACTAAACAATCCCAGTTCTCTCAGCCTCTCCTCATAAGTCATGTGCTCCAGACCCCTAATCATTTTTGTTGCCCTCCGCTGGACTCTTTCCAATTTTTCCACATCCTTCTTGTAGTGTGGGGCCCAAAACTGGACACAGTACTCCAGATGAGCCGGCAGGGGTCACGTAGCCAATCCAGGGTCTCAGGGGAGCCTGAGCTTTCTGAGTGTAAACGCTGTGAAATGTGCAAGGGAAAATACCGTGGAAAGTAAATGATCTTTCCATTGATGAGGCTCTCTCAGTAGAGCTGTTTTCCCCCTGCTGGCTTATTGGGCAGCGCGTTGACAGTTAGCCCTGATTGATGCCTGACAAAGCAGTGGGCTGGGAAACAAATAACGTTTATTGTGAGATTGAAACTGTAATTAAAAGAGTAATAAACTGTAAGGAAAACACACACATCACAGGCTGCCAAGGCAATAAGGGAGTTGAAATGGTGCCAGCCCTCCCCACCGTGCTCCGGATTTATTTAAAAACCATAAAATACTTTGTAATGCACAATAAAAACCAGATAAAATATGACAGAGCCAGAAACAGAAGGTTTATTAGCTACTGACTCGTACAGTCCTGTGCAGTATCTGAGTTTCTCACGTTAATAAAGAGAGAAATGTTGGTCCCATGGTGCAAATAAACAAACCCTGCATTTCTGGCTCATTTCAATACGTGTTTCCCTAGACTCATTATAGTTCTGGAACATTCAGAGGGAATCTCTCAAATGGCTTAGACATAACCCGGACACATCATGTCAGATTTGCCACAGGGAGCCAACTTCTGCTCCGATCTGCATGGGTGTGATTCCCAATGAAGTCAATAGGCGTTGCACCCATGTAAATGAGAGCAGGATATGGCCCTCCGTGTTTCAATGGCACTCACTTCTGGTGCTCCCCCGCTAGTAACAGCCCCAGCCCAGGTAGTAGCTTCTGTCTGTTCCATGTCCTGCAACTCAAGTTCCACATGAGACATGCGTATCCTGGGTCAAGCATCCATCCCATCTGTGGGATTCTCTCGCAGGTGTCCCCCGGGCCCCAGCTGTCTCCATGGTTCAGTTCATAGCCTTGCTGTTGGAGCCCAGATTAACATGTGTCAACCTGTGGAACTCCTTGCCAGAGGACGTTGTGAAGGCCAAGACTATAACAGGGTTCAAAAAGGAACTAGATAAATTCACAGAGGATGGGGCCAGTAATGGCAGGCTTCTGACAGCTCTTTCTTTTTGGGTTCTTTCCCCTCCTTTTAACCTGTGTGTCAAGCAAGTACTCCCCATTTCTCCATAAGCTTTTAGCTTCTGCACAGGGGATGCACATAATCTGTGATGAGCACGAAGGACTCAATTGTGTGTATACATGTACATGCCTCTACCTAACGATTAAAGCTGCAGGGTCAAGAATACAAGGCAGGAAGTGCCAGAATGAACCTTGCCCTCAGACCTTAATCCCATCCCGGCTCTCATATTATTATGATTTTATTGCAGCAGGAAGAGGCTATTTTATCTCATAGAGCTGGAAGGGACCCTGAAAGGTCATCAAGTCCAGCCCCCTGCCTTCACTAGCAGGACCAAGTACTGATTTTTGCCCCAGATCCCTAAGTGGCCCTCTGAAGGATTGAACTCACAACCCTGGGTTTAGCAGGCCAATGCTCAAACCACTGAGCTATCCCTCCCCTGAAGAGGGCAAGAGGCACAGGAGGATGGCGAGACTGGCTTCCAGTCATGGTCGATAGCCTCCTGCTGAGTCCGAAAACATCTGCCCTCATTGAAATAGAACTTGGGGTTCAAGGATTGGCCTTATTAGCCACCTGAGGACCCATAACTCCCATGGAAGATGATCATACTCGGGAACGAGTGATTGCCTATCATTGCGGCAGGACCTAGAGGGACCCACTGAGTTTGGGGCCCCACTGTGCAGAGTGCTGCATGCACATGTGGAGCTCAGTGTCTAGGCAGACAAAGGAGATGTTTGGGAGAGAAAATAGAAACACAGGGCGGGGGCATGACTTGCCCACAGTCACCGAGCAGCGGAGCCAGGACAGAACCCAGGTGTCCTGAGCCCCAGTCCTGTGCCCACGGGGTGTCTACCACCACACTGGCTCACACCAGGACAAATCAGGAATAACTCTACGGACAGGAGTGGGGTTACACAGTGTAAAATCAATGATCAGGGAGAGGAGAATCAGACCCTGTTTTTATAAGGGTATGTCTACCCTGCCCATAGCACCATGGTGCCCAGCCCTGGTCTGCAGACTTAGGCCTGTGCTAGCACTAGACAAATAGCCATGTAGACACACACACACACACACACACACACACACACACACTATGAGCTCATTGCTGTGACATTCGAACAATTTACTCCCACACAATTATTCTTCCTGTGATTTTGCTTAATCCCATTTCCCAGGACTGGGTGTGCTGCAAAGAGGGACACCAGAAACTGGGGAATCCATTGGTCTGCTTTCCCAGTGAGACAAAAGCCACTTTCCCATACCCTGGAGGGAGGCAGCCCTGCTTGGCAAACACGCTGAAGTTAAGTGCATTTCCGGCAATGTTTATTCCATGTTCCTTGTCCCTAATCCTATTCATATTTATAATGCAGTGCAGGGATTAGCTAGTGAACTTTGATATGGGGGTGAAGAGGGACCATGTGGAACAGGGGGCGCTGGGGGATCCTCCCAGGGGAAAATGTTTTGACGATACCTGTGCGATCGGGCGCATCCACAACATTCAAGAAGGCACCCTTGGGAAGTCGGTAGATGAGCTCCAGGGATAAAACAAGGACCTAGCAACATCTGAGGAATGGTGACACCATCTAAAGCCGGTGTGGAAATTCCCCCTCAAATGGTGCATAGGCCGTGCATGGCTGGGCCACTGTGAATTTCACCCCATTTCTTTACCGTGATGCTCTGAGCAGTGCTCAGGGGGCAGGGCTCCTCTGGGATTGAGCACCTAGACCCAGAGAAGGATCTGCCACATGCTCCTGAATCAAAAGGCAAGAAACACAGGACCAGACCAAAGCTTACTGGTAGGTCTTGGCAGAGACCAGCAGAAGCTCCTGGGACCATCCCAAGCCCCGCTTTCTGAACCTTTTCCAAGTCTAATGGACCTTTTTTGAGATGATGCGACCACATCTGCACGCAGCTGTGACAATGCGGTTCTGGCGGAACCCAACTGAGAGTGCCAACTCAGGACAAATTGCTCAAATAGGGCAGTTACAGCCCAAGGCTGGGGTTTTTTCCACCTCTAAGGCAAACCAAACCAGCCAGACTAGGAGAACTTCGGTCTCATCCCCTGGCTAACCGCAAGTCTCACAAGCAATCTCCTTAGACACTCCAGTTTCCCAATATTACCACCAGTGCCACTCGTTATGGGGACAAATGGTTATGAAAACCAATACCCCAGTAAAAGAAAAAGGTTCTCCTGACCCCAAAGGACCAAGCCCCAGACCCAGGTCAATATACAAATCGGATCTTCCCCACAAATCACGCTGTTGCCAATCCTTCAGAATCTAAAATCTAAAGGTTTATTCATAAAAGGAAAAAGATAGAGATGAGAGTTAGAATTGGTTAAATGGAATCAATTACATACAGTAATGGCACAGTTCTTGGTTCAGGCTTGCAGCAGCGATGGAATAAACTGCAGGTTCAAATCAAGTCTCTGGAATACATCCCCCGCTGGGATGGGTCCTCAGTCCTTTGTTCAAAGCTTCAGCTTGTAGCAAAGTTCCTCCAGAGGTAAGAAGCAGGATTGAAGACAAGATGGAGATCAGGCATCAGCCTTATATAGTCTTTTCCAGGTGTAAGAACACCCCTTTGTTCTTAAATTACAGCAACATGGAGTCTGGAGTCACATGGGCCAGTCCCTGCATACTTTGCTGAGGTACAAGGCGTTCTCTCAATGGGTCCATTGTATAGCTGATGGTCCTTAATGGGCCATCAAGCAGGCTAGGCAGAGCTAATCTCAGCTTGTCTGGGATGTCACCCAGAAGCATAGCATAAGTTTGCCATACAGACAGTATAGAGCCAATATTCATAACTTCGACTACAAAACTGATACACACATATAGACAGCATAATCATAACCAGTAAACCATAACCTTGTCCTAGACACCCCATTTGACCCCCTTTACACAAGATTTGGGTGCCACTACAGGACTTTGGTTGCAACAATGATCTATATGGTCCCAGTTTATGTCAATAACGTCACACCCCCAACGCAAAATTGATGCAGGAAGGGATGACACAAACATCACTGACTGCATCCCAAGAGCTCCCCATCCTGGGTTCTGTCTTACTACAGCTAGTATTGGGTTAGAAGCCATACCAGTGTATAACAGAAATGGTTTATCAAAATCATGTTTAACCACATGATTGAACCTCTTTACAACCTCAAGGTAAAACTTAGTTAGAACAATAGTGGATTGGATCTGCTCTGGCAGCATGGTTCCTGTATGTGTTATGTGATCTTGCCAAGAGCTAAAGAAAACAGCTACTTTATCCATACCAGCTCGGGCGAATGTTTGGAACCCCATTAACATCGAATAAATGCAGATATTAATGTTCTTCATAGTACAGGAATCTTGGCATTTAGCCATGAAAGCAATATGGTAGTGTGCCTCAGTCTTCCTTTTCATACAGCACATTAGGTCTGGAATGTCTTTTCCCCTGTGAAAAGTTCCCATATTGTTTATAGGCATTACCTGTGAAACCCCAGTGTAACAAGGCCTTTTAACATAATGTGTGTTCTCATGTATTCCTTTTAACATGTCCAAGGGATTCTCCAAAAGATTAGACACATTGTACATTTTTACAGTTTGTGGCAATAGCAACACATTCATTACAAAATTAAGCAATAACAACAAGTTCATTGCAAGTGTCCATCTGCAATCATGGTTGTCATGCCACACCTTTGGTTCAATACCATTGGAGTTTGGGCATTTTAAGGTTAACCTGTGGCTTCCCTTTGCCAAATTCAGTTTTCTCTTTCCTCCTTGTCCTGCAGAATCAAACCCTGATTTCTCTTGCTTAACAGAATTCACTGGCTGATGGGGTGGGCCCTCTGTGCTAACAGCTATTAGCAAGTCCTCCCTTTCCCAGCCAGGCAAGTAATTTGCACTACCCCAGACCAGAGCCAGTCCACCAGTTTTCCTATCCTTAACTGCTATAATTTCCAAGGCTGGACTCTGCCTTAAAGAGATACCACACAAATCCAAAGAGTCTGCGGGTGAGAGTTTGCTTGCTCTCCCCCGCATCCTCAAGCATTCAGCCATAAAACTGCTGTGCTCTGACACATCAGTAACCAAATCTGTCCTCAAACCCTGAAGCGCAAACTGCTCGTTTAAAGAATTAGAAAGGAGACATTTCTGTTCCAACACCATTGTCTCCCCAACAAGTTGGCCCCACACAGCCACTTGGTTATAGGGCTGCCTCAATTCCTTAACAACTTTTACTTCCTCTGAGACCTTCTCAAAGCTACCCACACTGGATCTTTTAAAAGGAAAGTCAGTGGATCCATTCACAACAGACAATTTCTGGCTGCTAGGAACTGAAACTTCCTTGATTAAATCACTCTCACACCCTTCAGTTGCAGGGAACTGCTTGCACCGAGTACCATGAGGATTCCTTTCTCCAGGAGCTTTTCTAAGCAGCAAATCACCCCTCACAGAAATTCTGCCCTTACCCTCTTCACCTAGGGCCTGCTCTAAAGGAACACTTTCCTGAGCAACAACAGACTCTGTCTGGGTTTTACTTGCATTCAGGATCACCTTTGGCCCATCAGGCAGATCTCTACACAATCCCCTTTCAGGCACACCCATAGACTTTTTAGATAAAAGGTTAGAAATACTTCCCTTCTCTTTGCCACACACAAGCTTAGGAATTTTTTCCTTTTTGCTACAAGTTGTTAAACTGTCCGTAGGTACCACAACCAAATTACCTTTCTGCTCTCCTTGTGCCCTGGCTAGGGTATCACCCTGATCAGACAGAGTTGTTACACCCTTCTCCAACCACACATGAGCAACAGGCAAAATACAAGCACCAGAATTTTCTGGTCTCTGGGACTTTGCTAAGACACTAACTGGATGCAACCTAGTTACGGGGCCATTCTCCCCAGCAGATGCAAACTTAGGACCATTCCCTTCCTGGGCTTTAGTTGAATCCAGAACCAACTCCGAGACAGCTAAATTACTCTCAACCATCACAGGCCGAAAGGCCCCTTCTGTCTGCTCCACAGACAAAAAAGAGTTGGAGACGCATTTTTCTTTACCAGACATACAGTTTGGGATTTCATTTCCCTTGTCCCAGCAAACCGGGCTGTTCACAGACAACTGCTTGGAGACTGGGGTAGCTTCCTCCATAGGCAAGTCAATACCCCTGACAGACACAGGCACATTTCCTTCACTGTCGCTATTCTTCGCACAGGAAACAGATAAGGTATAGGGACACTCATCTTCCACTCTCCTTGCCTTCCCAAACTGCTGACTAGATAAAGCCATCAGTTCACAAGACTGCCTAGACTCATCCAAAATCTCCTTGTTCTCCTCTCCCTTCGCTTGATCTAATTCCAGATTTACTTCTGAGACATTAGATAGACATTCAGAAACTTCATTTACAGCCAAACAGCTACTTTCCAAGGACAAACTTTTGGAGAAACCCTCCATAGGCACAACCTTAGGATCAATCCTCTCTTGTGCCTGGTTTGTATTAACTTGACTGACCATAGCTTTAATATCATTTCCAATCATAATATCCTTAGGGATTATGTCTTTTACTCCCACAACCATGGTGCCCTCCAATCCCTTCCATTTCAGGTGGACTTTAGCCAAAGGCACCCTGACAAAATACTTAGATAAGGCTACAACTGTTACATCTTCACCTGGCAAATAATCTCCCTTCCTGACCAGACTTGCTTTAACCAGAGTAATATCTGCTGCGGTGTCCCTCCATGCCATACACCTTTCTCCATTCACTTCTGCACTGCTAATAAACTCTGCGTTATTTCCCCCATATTTAGCTTTAATGTGAGTTTTAAGGTCAAATTCTTCAGAGACCACAGAAACAGCATTTGCACACAGGGCACCAATGCTGGGCTCTGTGTGGCTTTCCTGTGAGTTTACAACAACAGGGTTAGCATTTGCCGTGGCATTTGGGGTTGCTGGTTTTGGGCTGCCCTTCAGTGTCGGGCAGTCTGATCTCATGTGGCCCAGGATACCACAGTGATAGCATGTAACCTGTTCCGTCCTGGGATGTGAGTTCCTACCCTCCAGGCCCCCTTGAACTCCTTTAGAAGAGTCAGGTTTATTTTTAAATCCTTCCCTCCTCTTGAACTGGGGGGAATGGTGATTACTTTTCCCCGGGGTTTTACACCCTTCTCGAGCCCTGTTTTGGGTATGGGCATCCGCAATCTCTGCTGCCCGTAGGACTGACTCAGGGTCCCTGTCACACACAGCTGCTCTCACATTGTCAGGCACAATGTCTAAGAACTGTTCCAAAGTTATCAAATCCAGCAGTTTTTCAAAACTCCCATGCGCCTTAGCTCCCACAACCCACTTTTTAACAAAACCCATCAGCTTATGAGCACATTCTACAAAAGTACAATCCTTAGACATTTTAAACTCTCTAAACTTAACTCTGTAAGATTCAGGAGTAACCTTGAACCGCCTTAACACAGAATCCTTAAACAGCTCATAATCTAAGGCTTCTTGTTGCCCCAAGTCATTGAATACCTCCCTGGCCTTTCCAGTCAGTCTGGTCAGCAGGACAGGCATTCGCTGACCCTCGGGGATCTGGTACAGATTGCAGAGGCGTTCAAAGGTAGACAAAAACTCCTCTATATCCTCAGTATCGTTGTAAATGGGACACATCCTTTCCCAGTTTTTCTCATGGCGGGGGGGAAGTGGAGCACCAGGTGGGGATGACTTTCTCCGCTCTTCCAGTACTTGGAGCTGAAGTCTGGCCGTCTCCTGTTCCATCCTGTGAGTCTCCTGCTCAGCAGCGAGCAGCTCTAGACGTCCCTTACGAGCTCTCTCATCAGCCTCCTTCTCTAATTCTGCTATTTTTTGCTTCTCCAGCAACTGAAGATCCGCTAGCTTCTGTTCATGCTCAAATTGCAGTTTACTTGTCACCCTTTGCATCCTAATTTTTTCTGCATCTTCTGCAGCCTCAGGTAAGGGCTGTGCTCTTGCCCCCTGATCACTGGCTATTAACAGATTTCTCAGTTCTTCCTTTGTAGCTTTCTTTCTAAAGCTTATCCTCTTTTCTGAACACAAATTTTCCAGGGCTTTTTTGCCAAGTCCCTCATATGCTCTTTGCTCAGCCATTGCAGCAGCTCTTTAACCAACAAAACTCTCAATCCCAAAATTCAAATTTGGATAGCGTGGGGTTCTGACCCAAAGCTTAATTGACCTGGTTCTGTGGATCCAAGCACGACTACGCCACTGTGACAATGCGGTTCTGGCGGAACCCAACTGAGAGTGCCAACTCAGGACAAATTGCTCAAATAGGGCAGTTACAGCCCAAGGCTGGGGTTTTTTCCACCTCTAAGGCAAACCAAACCAGCCAGACTAGGAGAACTTCGGTCTCATCCCCTGGCTAACCGCAAGTCTCACAAGCAATCTCCTTAGACACTCCAGTTTCCCAATATTACCACCAGTGCCACTCGTTATGGGGACAAATGGTTATGAAAACCAATACCCCAGTAAAAGAAAAAGGTTCTCCTGATCCCAAAGGACCAAGCCCCAGACCCAGGTCAATATACAAATCGGATCTTCCCCACAAATCACGCTGTTGCCAATCCTTCAGAATCTAAAATCTAAAGGTTTATTCATAAAAGGAAAAAGATAGAGATGAGAGTTAGAATTGGTTAAATGGAATCAATTACATACAGTAATGGCAAAGTTCTTGGTTCAGGCTTGCAGCAGCGATGGAATAAACTGCAGGTTCAAATCAAGTCTCTGGAATACATCCCCAGCTGGGATGGGTCATTCAGTCCTTTGTTCAGAGCTTCAGCTTGTAGCAAAGTTCCTCCAGAGGTAAGAAGCAGGATTGAAGACAAGATGGAGATCAGGCATCAGCCTTATATAGTCTTTTCCAGGTGTAAGAACACCCCTTTGTTCTTAAATTACAGCAACATGGAGTCTGGAGTCACATGGGCCAGTCCCTGCATACTTTGCTGAGGTACAAGGCGTATCTGCCTTCTCTCAATGGGTCCATTGTATAGCTGATGGTCCTTAATGGGCCATCAAGCAGGCTAGGCAGAGCTAATCTCAGCTTGTCTGGGATGTCACCCAGAAGCATAGCATAAGTTTGCCATACAGACAGTATAGAGCCAATATTCATAACTTCGACTACAAAACTGATACACACATATAGACAGCATAATCATAACCAGTAAACCATAACCTTGTCCTAGACACCCCATTTGACCCCCTTTATACAAGATTTGGGTGCCACTACAGGACTTTGGTTGCAACAATGATCTATATGGTCCCAGTTTATGTCAATAACGTCACAGCAGCATTCAGGGTGTGGGCGTACCATGGATTTATACAGAGGCAATATGATATTTTCTGTTTTACTATCTATCCCCTTCTTAATGATTCCCAGCACTCTGTTTGCTTTTTCGACTGCCGCTGCACATTGAGTGGATGTTTGGTCTGACCCAGTATGGCCATTCTTATGTTCTTATGTTTTCAGAGAACTATCCATAATGGCTCCAAAATCGCTTTCTAATTTAGACCCCAACATTTTATATGTATAGTTGAGATTATGTTTTCCAATGTGCATCACTTTGCTTTTATCAACACTGAATTTCATCTGCCATTTTGTTGCTCAGTCACCCAGTTTTGAAAGGTCTCTTTGTAGCTCTTCGCAGTCTGCTTTGGACTTAACTATCTTGAGTAGTTTTGTATCATCTCCAAATTTTGCCACCTCACTGTTTGCCCCTTTTCCAGCTAATTTATGACTATGTTGAACAACACTGGTCCCAGTACAGACCTCTGGGGAATCCTGCTATTTACCTCTCTCCATTCTGAAAACTGACCATTTATTCCTACCCTTGCTGTGTGTGTGACAAGAACCGGGGACGTGGGAGGGGGAAGGGACAGCCCTCTAAGAGGGGGATGGAACCTGAGTCCCCCCCCAGCCTGGGGGAGGGCTCTGCCGGCTGGGCTAGCAGTCATAGGGGTGTCACTGCCTCCTCCAGCTCTGCCTTTTCCACGACTGACTCAGCCCCCCGAAGCTGCCCTGCTCCAGGCTAGGGGGCCTGTTTGTGGCTTGCTAGCTGAGTGAGGGGCCACCATGGGATGGGGGGGGGTTAGCACCCACCCCTCTGGTCAGCATCTCCCCATGGCTGGTGTACGTGGCTCCCCGCCAGGTGTGTTGGCTTTGTGGGTCCCCTTTCCCAGCGCCCATCTCTCCCAGTCACTGTGCAGGGAGCCCAGGCGCCGAGCTCCGCTTCGTGGAGCCCAGGGATCGAGGGGACTGACAGCGCCATGTTGCATCGCTCTACCCCAGAGGCTTTGTGTGTCCAGCTGCAGGGACTTGCTCAGGATCGCGGAGGATGGACCTGTCTGAAGCAGGAATTGAACCCAGGATTCTTGAGTGTCAGGCCTGTGCCTCGCCACTTGGTCCCCCACGCTTGCTTCCTTCCTAAGGGGGCTCCTATCTTATAAGCCTTGTTCCCATCTGTTAACAATACCCCTGAGGCCATCTCCCAATCACACCCAGCTCCTCTGCACACCCACGGCCGGCCGGGCAGCCGCCCCGCACCCACCCGTCCCGTCTTGTCCCAGGTTAGCCCCACTCCTGCGAGGCGCTGCATGTAGGGACACAGCTGTGCCCATAGGGAGCTCACCACAGGATCGGGGCCTAAGCCTGAGAGCTCTCTGGGGGAGGGGATGGCTTGTAGGCCACGTCTGCCCAGCACAGGGCCCCCTGCTCCGGGATGGGGCAGACGGGCCTGAATGCAGTTCGAAGGATGCTAATTATAGTGCAGCTTCTGCTCGTTATCATTAGTTATCTCACAGCAGCACCCAGAGGCTGCAGCTGAGATCAGAGCCCCCTTGTGCCGGGCGCTGCACAGACACAGCGCGAGAGACAGACCCTGCCCCAGCTGGGATCAGAGCCCTGTTGTGCTGGGTGCTGTACAGACACAGTGCGAGAGACAGGCCCTGCCCCAGCTGGGATCAGAGCCCCGTTGTGCCGGGCGCTGCACAGACACAGCGCGAGAGACAGACCCTGCCCCAGCTGGGATCAGAGCCCTGTTGTGCCAGGCGCTGCACAGACACAGCGCGAGAGACAGACCCTGCCCCGGCTGGGATCAGAGCCCTGTTGTGCCAGGCGCTGCACAGATAGGGTTGCCAATGTTCTACTTGCACAAAACACCCTTGCCCTGCCCCTTCTCCGAGGCCCTGCCCCCTCTCACTCCATCCCGCCTCCCTCCGTCGTTCTAGGGTGACCAGATGTCCCGATTTTATCGGGACCGTCCCGATATTTCCTTGTTTGTCCCGCGTCCCGACCGACGTGCGGTCGGGACAACCGGACAAACAAGGAAATGCCCCGAGCCTCTTCCCCGGAAGTGCTCGCGCCCACCCCCCCTGCCCCGACTCCGCCCCCTCCTCCCCCGATTGGCTCCCTCCCCGAATCCCCGCCTCTTCCCCGGGCTCACCATTCCCCCTCCCTCCGCAAGTGCTGGAGGGAGGCCCGGGAGACGCAGGGGAAGCGCGGGGCCGGGGTGAGTAACAGTCCGGCCTGGCCCAGTGCAGGCAGGACTCAGTTGGGTGGTTGGGAGAGGAGGGGGGCGACCCGCGGGGCCAGGCGACGGGGGCAGGAAGCGGCCATGGCGCTCGGCGGCTCTGGCGCCCCCGAACCCCCCGAGCCGGGGCCTGCAGCAGCGCGTACGCTGGGCCCAGCCCCTGGCTAGGCACGTCTGGGCTGCCCAGCTGGTGCTATCGCGCGGTGGCCCCGGGGTGGAGGCATCGGCCGCCCAGCCCCGTTCGTTCCCCTGCGGGACGGGGGGGCTGGGGCCTGCTGCCCCCACTCCGGGGCCGCCGCGGGATAGCACCGGCTGGGCAGCAGCCCAGACGCTGGCCAGGGGCTGGGGGCAGCGTGCGCGCTGCTGGGTCCCTGCAGCAGGCCCCGGCTCGGGGGGTTCGGGGGCGCCAGAGCCGCAGCCGCGGAGCGCCATGGCCGCTTCCTCCCCCGCGGCAGTGGGAGCTGCAGCAGCGGCTGCTCCCGAGTCCCGCTGCCCGGGGGGACAACAACAGCCGCCGCCTGGCCCCGCGGGCCGCCCCCCTCCTCTCCCTACCACCCGACTGAGTCCTGCCTGCTCGGGGCCAGGCCGGACTCTCACTACCCCGGCCCCGCGCTTCCCCTGAGTCTCCCGGGCCTCCCTCCAGCACTTGCGGAGGAAGGTTTTTTTTTTTTTTTTTTTTTTGGCCCCGCCCCCCGCCACGCCCCCCCACGTCACCCCCCCCCCCCCCCCCGCGTCCCGATATTTGTCTTTGGTGATCTGGTCACCCTACGTCGTTCACTCTCCCCACCCTCACTCACACACTCATTTTCACTGGGCTGGCTCTGGAGGTTGGCGTGCAGGAGGGGGTGAGGGCTCTGGTAGGGAGTGCCGGCTCTGGGGTGGGGCCAGAAATGAGGAGTTCAGGGTGAGGCAGTGGGTTGGAGTGCAGGGGGGTGAGGACTTCAGCTGGGGGTGCAGGCTCTGGGGTGAGTCTGGGCCTGATGGGTTTGTGGTGCAGGACGGGGCTCCAGGTTGGGGCTGAGGGGTTTGGGGGGTGGAAGGGGATCAAGGTTGGGGCACAGGAGGGGGTTAGGGTGCAGGATCCTGGCAGTACTTACTTCAGATAGTTCCCGAAAGTAGAACTTTCGACTCCTCCGACTCCTACGCAGAGGCACGGCCAGAGGGCTCTGCGCGCTGCCCTGTCTGCAGACACTGCCCCGCAGCTCCTATTGGCCAGGAACCGCGGCCAATGGGAGCTGTGAAGCTGGCGCTGGGGGTGGGGGCAGCATGCGGAGCCTCCTGGCTGCCCCTATGCGTAGGAACTGGAAGGGAGACATACCGCTACTTCTGGGCGCCGTGCGAAGCCACGGCAGGCAGGGAACCGCTGAGCCGCCAAGTGGACTTTTAACGGCCCGGTCAACATTGCGGACCGGAGCCTCCAGTGTCCCTGTCAAAAACTGGACACCTGGCAACAGTAGTGCCAGCCACTAGACCCTGCCTTCCCCCCTACTGCTGTGTCGGGCCCCAGATCACTCCTGCGGATTGCACACAAAATAGAGGTTTATTAGCAAACCAATCCTAACTCTCGTCCAAGGCCCGGAGGCGGCTCTCCTCTTCGGAGGCGGCGCTGTTGAGTGATGGGGACAGCTTCCTCCGCCGGACCTGCATCCTCTCCCGCAGGGCACACAGGTTCTCTCCACGCAGCGCTGGCGTTCTGCCGTGTACCTGGCGAAGGTGGGCGTGAGCATGACGCTGATGGAACCAGCACACGTGGCCTGCGCTCTTGCCAGGACGTGACCCTGGCTGCGGAAGCTCAGTTTCCACCCCGGCCCGGTGTCCACGGCGCTCCAGGTTAGACGCTCCGACTGTCCCGGATGTGTCCTCGGTGGCATTTCCTCTGTTGAGTGACGGGGACAGCTTCACGCTCTTGGGGGACGGGGTGAGTTTCCGAGGGGGTGGCGGGGCGCCGCGCGGTGCAGCCACCGACCTGTCGACCTGTCCTCTCTCCCGCACTGATGCCCTGGAAGTGACACGTTCGAGGAAGCCCAGTATGATTCCCCTGAAGGTGGGGCCCTTCCCCTTGCAAGGGATGGACAGTGACTCGGCCCCTCTCCCTGGAGGAGCACGGGGTGGCTGTTCAGCCCTGGGCGGTGCCTCAGTCAGCACCAGGGCCTCTGTCTGCCTCACGTTTGTTCCAGCTGTCAGGAATCCCGGCTCTCCTGTGCCCGCGGGGCGGGCTCTTTCTCCCAGGGCTTCCTGACGGGGCCCTCCCAGCTGGCTTTTCCGGCTCCTCCTGCGCTGCAGCCGGATGTTCATTTTCCGCCGGCGTTCCTGGGCAGCGGCTCTCAGCCGCTCAGCTGCCATGTCGGCATAGACGGCCTGGGAGTGTATGACGCAGGGCGGCAGGATGAAGGAGCCCAGGGCCTTCTGCGCCAGGTGGATGTCCAGCCGGTGTGCCGCGGCCCGCGGAGAAGCAAGCTGCTCCCGTGCCAGCGAGGGCCCCTCGGGCGCTGGGCGAGAGGCTGCGCGAGCGCTTTCTCCAGCAGACCAGTCGGAGGCCCTGGACTCGCTGCCCTCCAGAGACGACGGAGAGGAGGCAGGTGGTTCATCTTTCGCCACGCTGGGAGCGCCCTGCCCCTGCCATCCAGGCTCAGCATGCAGAGGGTTTGGATCTGCCGCGTCTCCTAGGAGAGTTGCTGACCCCCTTACACGGATACGCTGTGTCTGCCACACCGGAGAGCTGGCCCCCGGAGAGCGGGCGCCGTCCCCCCCCTCTAGCTTGCAGCACGGGCAGTCCAAGCATGTGCAATGGTCCATTTCCAGGTGGCCCACGATTTCCAGAGACAGAGGCTGCTTCCCTCCTGGGCCATGGCGGCTGCGGCTCCGGGCCATTCTCCTGAAGCTGGATTCCAGCTCCCGTGAGATCCTCTTCTCACTCCAAACGGCTGACTCCACGGACGAGCTCTGGGATCGCCTGCCGGTCCCCGCCAGCCGTGGAGCTCCTTCACCATTGTGGGTCCTCCAGTGCCCGGGACTCTCCTCAGAGCTCTGCTCTCTTTGCTGTGGGTGAGGCTCATGGGTCGCTGGGCGAAAGGCCAGTCCCTGGGACTCCTGGGCCCGGTGGGAAATTCCCAGCCCCTTCTTCCCAGGAAAGTCCAGGGTGGATTTCAGCTCTGTCTTGTCCTCCGGGAAGTGACGTGAGGAGCCGGGGGACCCTTCCCCATCACTCGTCTGGGAGGTCTCCTGGCTTCTCCTGCTGCTGCTCCCCAGGACGTGTTGGGACACTGCCTCGGGGCAGCTGGCTTTGCCCTCCTTTACCCCCATTTCATGCCAGTGCTGGGACCGGTGGGTGAGGGGCTCCCCGGGGCCTGGCTGGAGCTCTCCCGATTGCCCCATGGAGAGGGCTGTAGGACCTTGGCGGGGTGTATGGCAGACATTGAGCGGGGGCTGGGTTTGGCCTCTGGGCTCTGCTCCTGGTGGGGCAGGTGGCAGGAACAGCCGCAAGGACTCCTGGATCCTCCGGGGAAGCCCCCACCTCCGCTGCAGCGTCATCTTCCGGAGGTGGCGCTCCAGGCGGCCTCTCGTGTCCCCGTCCATGAGCGAAGGCTGCTGCCCCAGGACGAGGATGTGCAGCTCGGCGCGCTGGCGGGCTGCGGTCGGCCCCGGCAGTGGGGGCTCTGGCACAAAGGCTCTGAGCGACCGCTGGATGAGTGCGGGGAAGCCCCATTCGTGCTGCAGCCCTTTTTTCCTAACGTGCAGCTCCAGGGCCTCTCTGGCCTCCGGGCCCAGGAACAGAGCCTCCCGCGCCCGGAACTCGACTTCAGCCTCACGGGGTGGAACCGGCGCACGGGGCGCCCTGGGAACCATCCTGCTGAGGGACTGGGTGTAGAGAGTGCCCAGGCCCCACAGGGCCGTGAGATGTTTGTGCTGCACATTCAGCTCTAGGTGGCAGACGTCCTCCGGGTGCACAAAGGGCAGCAGGGGGTTCCTGGCTTTCGGGGCCCTGTCCCCCGCAGGGATCAGCTTGGGGAGGGGCAGCCGGGACACGAGATGCAGCCTTTGCCAGGAACGTCTCACTGCAGCGGGGATGGCCCCCAGCCGGGTCTCCACACATTTCTTTGCCACGTGGAGCTGCAGCCGCTCCTGAGCGTCACGTCCCAGGCTGGGCTGCGGGCGGGGAGCAGCGACCACTCTCCTGGCTTTCCCCACACCCCGCTCCAGGTGCACGGTGCTCTTGTGCCAGGGCAGCAGGAAAGGCCCCTCTGCATCCTTTTCTGTACGGCTGCAAGGCCCGAACTCCGCGGGGGCTGAGGTAGGTCGGAGCAGCCGCACCGACTCCTGGATCCTCCTGGGCAGCCCCCAGCGCCGCTCCATGAGTCTCTTGCGGAGGCTGAGCTCCAGCTCTCGTCTGCTGCACTCGCTGAGGAAGGACAGCTCGGCCTGGAGAACAGCCACTTCCCCGTCGGCCGGCAGAGGGGCCTTGGGCTGGCCGGGGCGGGGGGGAGCCGCCATCAGGCCCCACATGGATTTCTGGACGATGAGAGGCAGCCCCCACTCGTGCTGCAGCCTCTTCGTCCTGACGTGCAGCTCCAGGGCCTCTCTGGCCTTCGTGCCCAGGAACAGAGCCTCCCACGCCCGGAACTCGACTTCAGCCTCACGGGGTGGAACCGGCGCACGGGGCGCCCTGGGAACCATCCTGCTGAGGGACTGGGTGTAGAGAGTGCCCAGGCCCCACAGGGCCGTGAGATGTTTGTGCTGCACATTCAGCTCTAGGTGACAGACGTCCTCCGGGTGCAGGAAGGGCAGCAGGGGGTTCCTGGCTTTCGGGGCCCTGTCCCCAGCAGGGATCAGCTTGGGGAGGGGCAGCCGGGACACGAGATGCAGCCTTTGCCAAGAGCGTCTCACTGCAGCGGGGATGGCCCCCAGCCGGGTCTCCACACATTTCTTTGCCACGTGGAGCTGCAGCCGCTCCTGAGCGTCACGTCCCAGGCTGAGCCGCGGGCGGGGAGCAGCGACCACTCTCCTGGCTTTCCCCACGCCCCGCTCCAGGTGCACGGTGCTCTTGTGCCAGGGCAGGAGGAAAGGCCCCTCTGCATCATTTTCTGTACGGCTGCGAGGCCCGAACTCCGCGGGGGCTGAGGTAGATCGGAGCAGCCGCACCGACTCCTGGATCCTCCTGGGCAGCCCCCAGCGCCGCTGCATGACTCTCTTGCGGAGGCTGAGCTCCAGCTCTCGTCTGCTGCCCTCGCTGAGGAAGGACAGCTCGGCCTGGAGAACGGCCACGTCCCCGTTGGCCGGCGGAGGGGCCTTGGGCTGGCCGGGGCGGGGGGGAGCCGCCATCAGGCCCCGCATGGATTTCTGGACGACGAGAGGCAGCCCCCACTCGTGCTGCAGCCTCTTCGTCCTGACGTGCAGCTCCAGCTCCTCCCGGGCTCCCGGTGGGAGGAAGGGCAGCTCCTGCGCCGTGAACTCGGTCCCAGCTGCGCGGGAGCTGGAGGGCGGCGGGGCGGACGAGGGGCCTGCGTGGAACAGCTTGGCCAGGGACTGTCGGTAGAGCGTGGGCAGCCCCCACCTGAAGCTCAGGTGCTTGTGGAGAAGGTTGAGCTCCAGGTGATCCGACGTCGCCTGCTCCAGGAAGAACAGCTCCCGGGGTCGCTGCTCCAGGGATCTCTTGCCCGGCCGAATCAGCCGGGGCAAGGGGAGCTTTCCCGCCTGGCGGGCGGCTTCCTGCGAGTGTTGGGCCCTGCGAGGGATCAGGCCCAGGCGGATCTCTATGTTTTTCCTGGTCACATGTCTCTCCAGCAGCTGGTGGCACGTGTCCCGGCTGAGCTGCTGGCTCCATGCGGTTCCCAGGGGCCCGGCTAAGGAGACAGCCACCGCTGCGGGGCCCACGGGTGCCCCCCTGGAGGGTGATTCCCTTGGAGCCCTTCTCGCTGACAGCCCCCTGAGAGGCCGGCTGGCCCTTCTGCCTCGCGTGTCTGGATGTGTCCCCGGAGCTGCGGTCGTGGGGGGCATGAAGCCCCGCAGGGACTCCCGCACCCTCCTGGGGAGCCCCCACCTCCTCTCGGCCGCCCTCCGCCGGATGTGGGCTTCCAGCTCCCTCTTGGTGGCCAGAGGGATGGGAGGGGCCCCGCTGCTGACACGGAGCTCCATGGCTGCCGGCCGGACTCTCCCCTTGGGCCTGGGGCGCGTGGGCGGGGGTGGCATGAAACACCTCAGCGATTGCCGCACCAGGCCCGGCAGGCCCCATTCGTGCTGCAGCCGCTTCCTCAGGACATGCCTCTCCAGCAGCTCCCGGCCCTCGGGGGCCACGAAGGGAGTCTCCAGGGGGCAGAACTCGATGGCCGTGCCGTGGGGCAGCAGGGGGGCGTATGGCACAGGCGGGCCGGGCTCCATCTTGGCCAGGGACTCCGCGTACAGGGTGGGGAGAGCCCTGAAGTACTGGATGTGCTTGTGTCTCACGTCGAGCTCCACGCTGCCCGCCTTGCAGCTGAGCAGGGGGCAGAGCCGGTGATGGGACAGGGGGGCCTTGTGGCCTGGGGGGATCACTTTAGGCAGGAGCAGGTCTCTGCGCCCCAGGGCAGCCATTTTCTGAGAGCTCCTCAGCACGGCGGGCAGTGCGCCCAGTCTGATTTCCAAGCCCTTCCTGGCAATGTGCCCCTGCAGCTCCCGGGTGTCTCTGCAGCAGCGCGAGCCGGGCGCGGATTCGGACGCTCTGGCGGGGCCCTGGGAGGCCCGGGCTGGGGCTCTAGCTCTGAGGCCGGGCATCTGGGCTGCCCTCGTCACTGGGCCTGGCCCCTTTGGAGCCCATCTCCCGGATGGCCGGGGGCCGAGCTGGGGGTGTGGAGATGTGGCTGGCATCAGCAGCCTCAAGGACTCCTGGATCCTTCTGGGCATCCCCCATCTCTTCAGATGCACCATCCTTTGCAGATGCCGCTCCAGCTCCGTCCTGGAGCCAACGCTCAGGAAGGGCAGGGCCTGTGGTACCGTCACCACGCTGCCTGCCCCCGAGGGTCTGCGTGCGGTGGGTTTCGGTGGTGGGGGCATTAAGATCTTCATAGTGCTCTGCAGGGTGCAGGGCAGCCCCAGGGCGTGCTGCAGCCTCTTCACCTGGACGTGCCGCTCGAGACTCGCCCTGACGTTGCTCTGGAGGAAGGGGGTCTCCGCTTCGGCCAATTCGATCCTTCCGGGCACACGCAGGGCTCCAGGACTGACCCGCACCGGGGGTGTCCCAGGCAGAGACGTGAGAGCTTTCCCTGCGGCCCTGGGTGCCGCGCTCTCTCGGTCTCGCTGCCGTTTGGCCTCCCGCCCTGACATCCTGGCCCCACCTGGGGACTTGGCCAGAAACGGCACCCAGTCGGGGCGATGCGCCTGCTTCTGGGGAGCGGCCTGGGGGCTCCTTGCTCTGCCTCTGCGCAGGAAACTCCCTCCCCAGCCACGTTCCCCTTGGCTTGGAGGGAAGGGCTCGTGCTGGGCAGGAGAGGGGCCGGGGTACTCCTCATGCCTGGGAAGAAATGTCTCGTGCTGGCTCGATCCAGTTCTCAGCTCCCAAGCGAGTAGGGGCGGCTCGTGCTGGAGAGAAGAGGAGCTCCGAGCTAGCCCCCAGCTGTGCAGGAACGGCTCCTGCTGGCTCCGTGCGATGTTCTGCTCCGGCTTCCAGCTGATGCGGGATGGTGTGTAGTGGCCGGACAAGGAGGTGGGAGGGGGAGGTGACCCTGGCCCGGCAGGGACCCACGCGCCGGCCCTGTTGGTGTACGCCAGCCGCTCAGCTTTCCGGGCTGCCTCGTTGCACACGGCGCAGTCTGCGTCGTCACACAGCAGCTGGCGGATGGAGCGGCGCCTGGTGGCTCGGCGAGCACGGCTGGGGGGTTCCCGGCACAGCTGGTCACGCGGCTGCGTCACCCGCTGCTTCTTTGCACCTAAAACAGAACAGCAGAGAGGGCTTCTGAGGAGAGACGGGAACGTGGAGCTGCTGTGTGCCCCGGGCCAGGAGCCACGGAAGCTCCCTGAACGTAGTGGGGGCCAAGGGCTCCCGAACCGTGAACCCTGCCCACTTCTCCTGCCCCAACCTCAAATCCCCGCTCCCACCCTGCTCCTAACCCTGAGGCCCTACCCCTGTGCCACTCCTTCTCCAGGCGCCCCTGCCCTCCTGTGACCCATTCCCCACAAGGCCCTGCCCCACACCACCACTTCATCCCAAGCCCCACTCCTCCGCCACTGCTTCCCTCCAAGACCCTGCCCCGCGCTTGCCCTTTCTTCTCTGCACCCCCTGCCTCCTGTTCCTCGCCCGACCCCCTCATTCCAGTGCCCTGGCCCCAGGCCGCTCTGTGCTGCTGCTCCAGAACCTGGTATGCTGAGCTTGTGAGCGCACGGGGCCGATGAAACACTCCGCCGGCACCACGCCAGGCCCCTCTCAAACACTGCCAGTGCTGTGAACCCAGCCAGGGCATCGTGCCAGGGCTGTGAACCTGGCCAGGGCACTGTCCCAGTATCAGAAACCCAGACAGCGGATCGTCCTATTGCAAATAACCCAGCCGGTGCCCCATCCTGCAGAAACGGATCTCGCCAGTGTGCGGTATCCCAGGTAAACACTCTGGCAAATGCCGGGGCTGGCAGCACCTAGCAGCCTTGGTCTTGCCAGCCCTGGTACGATGCACACCCCTATCCAAGACAGAGCAGACGGGGTGAAATAAAGAGACAAGATCTGCTGGGCAGGGGGCAGTGCCTCCTGCTGGCAAAGCTGCCCTGTTCCGGAGGCTCCTGGGAAGGGCAGGGAGCCCTGAAGGACATGGGGACAACCAGCCAGAGGGGACAGACAATCGGGGTTTCCCTCCAGACGACGGGTCATTAGCACCATGTCAGCTTATCCCAGCACCACTCAGCACCTTGGCTCTCACTCTCATCCCCTGGGGCAGGCCAAGCCTGGGGGGCCTCGTGTGGGACCCCTGAGGTACCGTGGAGCGCTTGGGAGAGACCCTGGGATTCTGAGCCCGGGAACCGGCAGGGAGCGCGAGGCAGAGCCTTACCTTCTCCCTCGTCCTCCGTCCCCCTCCGCCAGAGTCTGCTGACCAGGAGAGCCTGTGGGAGCCAAGGAAGTGGCAGCGTTACGTGGTACCCAGACTGAGGCCACGCATAGACTCATAGACTTTAAGGTCAGAAGGGACCATTATGATCATCTGGTCTGACCTCCCGCATGATGCAGGCCACAAAGCCGTCCCAACCCTTTCCCTTGACTCTGCTGTTGAAGTCCCCAAATCCTGTGGTTTAGAGACTTCAATTAGCAGAGAATCCTCCAGCTAGCGATCCCTGCCCCATGCTGCGGAGGAAGGTGAAAAACCTCCAGGGCCTCTGCCAATCTACCCTGGAGGAAAATTCCTTCCCGACCCCAAATATGGCGATCAGTAAAACCCCGAGCACATAGGCAAGATTCTCCAGCCTGACCCTCATTAGCCATGATACTATTTACCAGCGATGGCACGCTGTCCCTCCCGCCCAGCCCAGCCCGGTGCCAAGGGTGCCCGCGCTTCCCTCCACCTCCTGCAGCTGGAGAACTCCAGGCTCCTTCGGCCACGCCCCGGGCTCCCCACCCGAGTGTAATTGGAACAATCCTAGATCCCTTCCCCCCCCCGACATCGGGGTATCGCCACACTGTGGGCCCTGGGTCTACCCTTGCCGGGGGTGATTTCTGCCCCTGGTGTTTTGAGTCGAATGGGGACCAGGCCCTTGGGCTTCCCAATGTGCTCTGGCTTCCTCTTCTCTCCCCGTCTCCCCTGGTTCCCACCTGCGAGCCCAGCTCCCCAACTGATCTGGGATGGAGGCAGGACTCTGCCTGCCCGAGGCAGGATCCCCGACTGACCACACCTAACGGCTGTCCAAAGATCTGTCCCGACTTCCCCCTTTCCCCCAGGGACCCAGGAAAGCTTGTGGCTTTGGGAGGGAGCTTGGAGGGTTTGTGGGTCAGCTTCCCCGAGCGTAGGGAAATAACTGGCCAGAGGCGGCTCAGTGCCGGGGTGCCAGGGAACCACGAGGGAGAGCCCTGGCATTTCTAGCACTAGCTGGTGGTCAAGGCAGTAAGGAACAACCCATGAATGGAGCCACGAGCTCGGTCTGTGGCCCTGTCTCTCTCTGCGGATGTGCCATGCCAGCCCAACGGGGCCTGGTCAGAACAGGGGGCCTCGGGTGCTCCCACCCACCCTCCCTTCCATGGGGCTGTGTCCAGGCAAGCTCTGCTGAGAGCACAGAACTGCTGCTGGAGGGCTGTGGGGGGGCGGTCCTCCTACCATCCTGCTTCTCCAGGAGAAGCTGTGCTGGGTCGCCATGGCCACCCAGATGACCAGGACCAGAAGGACGCAGGTGTACAACACCCAGGAGCTGTCCCAGCAGGCACAGAACCAGCTCTGCGTGATCCCCATCCCCGTGCCAAACATGCTGGGGAGGGCGGTCTGGACGCGCACTGGGGTGGAGATGCTGCACTCCCGGCTGTTGCTGCCACTGGATCTCTCCTGAGGGGCTTTGTTCCAATGAGCGTCATAAAGGGCCAGGACCAGGTGGGTCCTGACATCACAAAGGGACTGCAGGCATCAGAGGTGGGCAAGATGCTCAACTCCCTGCAGCCCCTCCCCAGCCCCCCATGTAGATACTTAGAGACTGTGACTGAGTCACCCCGTAACCTTCTCTTGGTTAAGCGAAAGAGATTGAGCTCCGGGAGTCTCTCACTAGTCTGTGTGGTGGGAAGAACATCTCAACAGCCCAACTCTGTGGCATTTAATTTCAAAAGGGGGAACTATGCAAAAATGAGGGGGTTAGTTAAACAGAAATTAAAAGGGACAGTGACTAAAATGAAATCCCTGCAAGCTGCAGGGTGCTTTTTAAAGACACCATAATAGAGGCCCAACTTCAGTGTATACTCCAAATTAAGAAACACAGTAAAAGAACTAAAAAAGAGCCCCCGCGGCTTAACAACCATGTAAAAGAAGCACTGAGAGATAAAAAGACTTCCTTTAAAAAATGGAAGTCAAATCCTAGTGAGGTAAATAGAAAGGAGCATAAACGCTGCCAAATTAAGTGTAAAAATGTAATAAGAAAAGCCAAAAAGGAGTTTGAGGAACGGCTAACCAAAAACTCAAAGGGTAATAATAAAATGTTTTTTAAGTACATCAAAAGCAAGAAGCCTGCTAAACAACCAGTGGGATGGAGGCAGGACTCTGCCTGCCCGAGGCAGGATCCCCAACTGACCACACCCAACGGCTGTGCAAAGATCTGTCCCGACTTCCCTCTTTCCCCGAGGGACCCAGGAAAGCTTGTGGCTTTGGGAGGGAGCTTGGAGGGTTTGTTGGTCAGCTTCCCCGAGCGTAGGGAAATAATTGGCCAGAGGCGGCTCAGTGCCGGGGTGCCAGGGAACCACGGGGGGGGGGGGGTGCCCTGGCATTTCTAGCACTAGTTGGTGGTCGAGGCAGTAAGGAACAACCCATGAATGGAGCCACAAGCTCGGTCTGTGGCCCTGTCTCTCTCTGCGGATGTGCCATGCCAGCCCAACGGGGCCTGGTCAGAACAGGGGGCCTCGGGCGCTCCCACCCACCCTCCCTTCCATGGGGCTGTGTCCGGGCAAGCTCTGCTGAGAGCGCAGAATGGCTGCAGGGGGGTTGCGGGGGGGTTGCGGGGGGGGGTCCTCCTACCATCCTGCTTCTCCAGGAGAAGCTGTGCTGGGTCGCCATGGCCATCCAGATGACCAGGACCAGAAGGACGCAGGTGTACAACACCCAGGAGCTGTCCCAGCAGGCACAGAACCAGCTCTGCGTGATCCCCATCCCCGTGCCAAACATGCTGGGGAGGACGGTCTGGACGCGCACTGGGGTGGAGATGCTGCACTCCTGGCTGTTGCTGCCACTGGATCTCTCCTGAGGGGCTTTTTTCCAATGAGCATCATAAAGGGCCAGGACCAGGTGGGTCCTGACATCACAAAGGGACTGCAGGCATCAGAGGTGGGCAAGATGCTCAGCTCCCTGCAGCCCCTCCCCAGCCCCCCATGTAGATACTTAGAGACTGTGACTGAGTCACCCCGTAACCTTCTCTTCGTTAAGCGAAAGAGATTGAGCTCCGGGAGTCTCTCACTAGTCTGTGTGGTGGGAAGAACATCTCAACAGCCCAACTCTGTGGCATTTAATTTCAAAAGGGGGAACTATGCAAAAATGAGGGGGTTAGTTAAACAGAAATTAAAAGGTACAGTGACTAAAGTGAAATCCCTGCAAGCTGCAGGGCGCTTTTTAAAGACACCATAATAGAGGCCCAACTTCAATGTATCCCCCAAATTAAGAAACACAGTAAAAGAACTAAAAAAGAGCCACCGTGGCTTAACAACCATGTAAAAGAAGCAGTGAGAGATAAAAAGACTTCCTTTAAAAAGTGGAAGTCAAATCCTAGTGAGGTAAATAGAAAGGAGCATAAACACTGCCAAATTCAGTGTAAAAATGTAATAAGAAAAGCCAAAAGGGAGTTTGAGGAACGGCTAGCCAAAAACTCCAAAGGTAATAACAAAATGGTTTTTAAGTACAGCAGAAGCAGGAAGCCTGCTAAACAACCAGTGGGGCCCCTGGACGATCGAGATACAAAAGGAGCACTTAAAGACGATAAAGTCATTGCGGAGAAACTAAATGGATTCTTTGCTTCAGTCTTCACGGCTGAGGATGTTAGGGAGATTCCCAAACCTGAGCCGGCTTTTGTAGGTGACAAATCTGAGGAACTGTCACAGATTGAAGTGTCACGAGAGGAGGTTTTGGAATTAATTGATAAACTTAACAGTAACAAGTCACAAGGACCAGATGGCATTCACCCAAGAGTTCTGAAAGAACTCAAATGTGAAATTGTGGAACTATTAACTAGGGTTTGTAACCTGTCCTTTAGATCGGCTTCTGTACCCAATGACTGGAAGATAGCTAATGTAACACCAATATTAAAAAAGGGCTCTACAGGTGATCCCGGCAATTACAGACCAGTAAATCTAATGTAGGTGTGACGAAATGGGGGATTTTCTTGTTTATTTTCTTGTTTTCGGTAGGGTTTCAATGGTTTGCATGCGGAGGGGGTGGGACCCCAGCGACCGGACCCGGAGACCCAGCTCAGGAATCGCAGCCGGTTCTGGCCAGTGGGAGGACAATGGCCTGCAGAGCGAGGAGCCAGTGACCTAACCAGCCGGTTCCAGCCAGAGGACAGAAGCGAGGAGAGGAGGCCCCGGTTTATGACCTTGTTTACCTGGAGAGAAGACAATGGACAGAGGCCGGGCTTGAGGCCGGGGATCTGAGATGCCCAGCTGGGAAGCAGGGGGGCTCGGGGCTGGAGAGGGGGAGCAGGCAGAGCCCACCTGGATGCAGAGAGACTGGGATGTGCTGGGCTGAGGGAGGCCAGGCCTGAGGCCCTGAGAGTTTCCTGTGCTGTGTTCAACTCTCAATAAATCCTCCTGTTTTATGCTGGCTGAGAGTCACTCTGGTCTAGAGAACAGGGTTGCATCAACCCCTTCGGGGGTGGATGCCCCGGGGGTCCAGAGCGAGTGGACTCCCTGAGGGGGCCCACGGCAGAGACAGATGTGCTAAGGCTCAGAGAGGTGTGGCTCCAGGAGGCGGGGGGGCCTGACCCCGAGAGAGAGTGGACCCCCAAGAAGGGCTGTTGCACTGAAAGGGGCACCCCCCATGGGCCGCACGGGGCCAAGAGCGGGCACGATCTGTGAGTCCATGACAGTAGGTACCGGGCAAATTAGTCGAAACAATAGTAAAGAATAAAATTGTCAGACACATAGAAGAACATAAATTGTTGGGCAAAAGTCAACATGGTTTCTGTATAGGGAAATCATGTCTTACTAATTTATTAGAGTTCTTTGAAGAGGTTAACAAACATGTGGACAAGGGGGATCCAGTGGACATAGTGTACTTAGATTTCCAGAAAGCCTTTGACAAGGTCCCTCACCAAAGGTTCTTACGTAAATTAAGTTGTCATGGGATGAAAGGGAAGGTCCTTCCATGGATTGAGAACTGGTTAAAAGACAGGGAACAAAGGGTAGGAATTAATGGTAAATGACCAATCCTATTCAACTTATTCATAAATGATCTGGAGAAAGGGGTAAAAAGTGAGGTGTCAATGTTTGCAGATGATACTAAACTGCTCAAGATAGTTAAGACCAAAGCAGACTGTGAAGAACTTTAAAAAGATCTCACAAAACTAAGTGATTGGGCAACAAAATGGCAAATGAAATTTAATGTGGATAAATGTAAAGTAATGCACATTGGAAAAAATAACCCCAACTATACATACAATATGATGGGAGCTAATTTAGCTACAACAAATCAGGAAAAAGATCTTGGAGTCATCGTGGATAGTTCTCTGAAGTTGTCCGCGCAGTGTGCAGAGGCGGTCAAAAAAGCAAACAGAATGTTAGGAATCATTAAAAAGGGGATAGAGAATAAGACGGAGAATATATTATTGCCCTTATATAAATCAATGGTATGCCCACATCTGGAATGCTGCGTACAGATGTGGTCTCCTCATCTCAAAAAAGATATACTCGCACTAGAAAAGGTTCAGAGAAGGGCAACTAAAATGATTAGGGGTTTGGAAAGGGTCCCATATGAGGAGAGATTAAAGAAGCTAGGACTCTTCAGCTTGGAAAAGAGGAGACTAAAGGGGGATATGATAGAGACATATCAAATTATGAGTGATGTGGAGGAAGTAGATAAGGAAAAGTTATTCATTTCTTCCCATAATACAAGAACTAGGGGTCACTAAATGAAATTAATAGGCAGCAGGTTTAAAACAAATAAAAGGAAGTTCTTCTTCACACAGCGCACAGTCAACTTGTGGATCCCCTTACCTGAGGAGGTTGTGAAGGCTAGGACTATAACAGCATTTAAAAAAGAACCTGGTAAATTCATGGAGGTTAAGTCCATTAATGGCTATTAGCCAGGATGGGTAAGGAATGGTGTCCCTAGACTCTGTTTGTCAGAGATCACTTGATCATTACCTGTTAGGTTCACTCCCTCTGGGGCACCTGGCATTGGCCACTGTCGGTAGACAGGATACTGGGCTGGATGGACCTTTGGTCTGACCCAGTACGGCCGTTCTTATGTTCTTATGGTCTAGGCATCAGGGTTTCTAACCTTTGAATCATTCTTGCGGCTTTTTTCTGACTTCTCTTTCATTGATAACATCCTTCTGGATGGCGTTCACCAGCATAAGCCCTTGGAGAATGGCATTAAATTGGAGTAACACCACAGTGAATCAGGCAGGTGTGGTGAGGCTCTGGATGGGACTGGTCTCCAGACCAGGTGTCTGTCTGTCAACATCCCCTGGCCACTGTCGGAAGACATGATACTGGGCTAGATGGACCTTTGGTCTGACACAGTATGGCCGTTCTTATGTTCTTATGTGTCACCATCTTCCACCCTGGCACTGTTCAATTCAGAGACAGGGAGAGGAGAATGTTCAGAAGAAAATCTGATTAAGCAGTTCTCTGCTCAGTATGACTAAGGAGACCTCCATTTACTGTACACATTCACACAGCATTGCTCATGCTTGCATTTCATCAGGAGATTCGCTATATTTAATGCAAAGCCTCAACTGCTGGAGTCACGTGATTATATGAGACTCTCAGCTTCCATGACAACAAGAAGTAAGTTTCTGGCATTCATGGTTATTCAGGAGAGAAAAAATGTGACCCAAATGCATCCTAAAGATTGAAAACCCAGAAGGTTAATAAACAGAATCCAAATTTATTATTATTATTATTAAAAATCGTGGTTTTGGAACCAATCTCTCGATTTTTGGGGGTCCTGAATCAAGATTTTTGCACTTTGGAGGTTCATAATACTGAAATTAAAACTGTTCTGTTTGCAACACATTTGTGACCTCTTGATAACCCTCTTATTTTTCATGTAGAGTTTAAATAAATAAAAATAAACTGAGTTGTGGAGTTTTATTTCTGATAAATCTGGGAATTAAAGCAGCAGCCATTTCTGTATTATTATTAGAGCTGGTCCAAATTTTCAAAAGAAATATTTTTGCTGATTTTCTTTTTTCAAAACAAATACATTCGTACAAGGAATTATTGATATTGTCAAAATTCTTCATTTCCCCCCCTAAAAATATGGTCGTATTTGATTTTATTTTCAAAAATTGTATCCAAAAATGTGTTGACATCTTTTCTTTCATGAACAATCATTTTGATTGTGTTTTTATAACAATCTTTTGGGAGAAAACACAAATGGACCCGTTAAAAAATGTTTGTTGGGGTGTGATTTTTTTTCAATCTCCCTCCCAAACAACACTTCCTTATTTACTTGCTCTATACCGCTCATGATTTTATAGACCTCAATCATATCTCCCCTGAGCCGTCTCTTTTCCAAGCTGAAAAGTCCCAGTCTTATTAATCTCTCTTCATATGGAAGCCATTCCATACCCCTAATCATTTTGGTTGCCCTTTTCTGAACCTTTTCCAAGTCCAAGATATCTTTTTTGTGATGGGGCGATCACATCTGCACGCAGTATTCAAGGTGTGAGCGTACCATGGATTAATATAGAGGCAATGTGATATTTTCTGGCCTATTATCTATCACTTTCTTAATGATGCCCAGCGCTCTGTTTCCTTTTTTGACTGCCGCTGCACATTGAGTGGATGTTTTCAGAGAACTATCCATAATGATATCCAGGATCTCTTTGCACTCTTTGATCACATGCACTGCAGTAGCCCCTCCCTTCCAGGGACAACGTTGTGGTGGACTCTGCTTCCCTGTGACCCTGTGTGTGCTGTGCTGTATAAAGATGGTCTGATGGTTAGGGGGCTAGGCTGGGAATTGAGGGATCTAGGTTCTGTCCCCAACTTGGAAGCTCATTTATGATACAAGCTTGGCAGCTGGGGTGGGGTAGGCTGGGGTGATATCTAAGAAAACCACATTTGGGCCTTAGGTTTATGCTCTGGAGTGGGGAAGGGAAGATGCCAGGAACCTAGCTGTGTCCTAACAAACTCCCCCCAGTAACAGCCAATCTGCTGGGACAGCCCTGCAGAATTCCCTGGATCTCTGTGGGGCACGAGCCAGCTGATCCAGGGAGCCACGCCCCACTAGAAGGGGTTTGCTGATTGGATTCTTCTCCGATGAATAATTCCCAGAATCCTCCGACGGATCTGCTTGGTTTTCAAGCTGTCAATGATGGGGTTCAGGACGCGGTGGGGAAGAGGGGCACTAGCAGGTAGGCATCGGCCAGGAGCATGTGCGTGAGGTGGGACAGGTGCCTCCCAAACCTGTGTAGGACGGACAACCCAATGAGTGGACTGTAGATGGTGCAGCAGGTGTGAGAGATGCAGGTGCTGAATGCCTTGACGTGCTCTTCCCAGGAGGCAGTGCTCAGGACGGCCTTCAGGATCATGACATATGATGGGTGGATGGACAAGGAATCTAATCCCTTGGTCAGTACCATGGCAGTCAGACCGTACAAGTTGACCTGTTGACCTGTTTTGTCCCCATGGGCCAACGTCCGCACATCCGAGTGCAGGCAGAAGGGAAGCCTTTTAATGAGGAAGACAACTGGCAGCATCACACAGACTGCCCACAATAGAATCGCCGCCCCTGCCTTTGTGCTCCTGGCATTTGTCAAGACGGAGGCATATCTCCGAGGGTTGCATATGGCCACAAAGCAGTCAAACGCCATGGCGACCCAGGACCCCAGACTCCGCGGTGGAGAAGGCTGGATGAAGTACATCTGGGTAACGCAGGCATTGAAATGGATGGAGCTGGAATCCAATCAGAAGATGCTCAGCATGGTGGGCAAGGTGGAGACAGATAAGCCCAAGTCTGCTAATGCCAGCGTCGAAAGGAAATAGAACATTGGGATGAGGAGACTGTGGTCCAGCCATATGACAGAGAGCATGATGAGGTTCACTGAGCCCAGAGGGAAAGCCATCCAATAATAGACATGCTGCAGCCCTGGAATTCCTGTGAGGATTCAGGCCAAGTGGCTGAAGCCAGTCTGACTCATCACTGATGTCTCATGCATTCAGTGTCCTCTGTAGGTCCAAACAACAACTGTAATAACAGCAGCATTATCCATTTGTAGGTCATCTACCAAAATACTACATTAAAAGAACATTATTAAGGTTACAAAGTCAAGCACTTAAAAGTTAGGGCATGACAGAATTAAGACTGCCTGCCAGCCCTCTTTGTGTGTATCCCTCATGAGACAGTTTGTTATTACAGGCCACATAGAATTTAGCCACAGGACCTCTGCCTCATTCAATGCATAGCATGGACCGTGCTTGCTTCATGAGCAGCTATTCAAACTCTGATTGCTGTTCCTTGATCCGGGTGTGGCCTCTGGCTTTATTCAAACCCTGTACTGAAGACAGAGGAATTAATTTGTTTTCCAATTATTATGTCCATTGTAGAGATTGGGGAAATGAGGCACAGGGAGATCAAGGTAAAAAGTGTCCCCTACTTCAGCATGGCCAAGCTGAGACGCCAGGACTGGAATCTTCAGAGTACTTAGCGTTAGGCAGCGCTTCGTATGTTCAAAACACAGTCCCCAGTGGCACCAGTGAGTGTTCAGTGCCTCTGCACCCAGGATATGAGGATCACACAATTAGTGACACGTTCGGTTTAAGTGACTTGCCCAGTATCACATAGTCAGTCTGTGGCAGAGGCAGGGATCCGATCCAATTCTCCAGGGCAGCACTCAATAGCCTTCACCCTGAGACCATCCTCTCTCTTCCAGTGTACGTTGCTCTCACAAACTGTGCCTCAACCTGATTGACGTTTACCCAGATCACCAAAAATAAACATGGATTCTCCCAGTTCTGCCCTCAGATGCGATTGTGAGACTCCCTTTGGGGATAGTGAAGTTGCCCCAGTCAAAGTCAAAGCAGAATTTGGTCAAACGGGAGTGGCACTAGGTAACTGGCAATGCCCAGATGCTGTGGGGATGGGTGCCAGACAGAAAGAAAGGAAGGAAGGAAAAAAGAAAAAAAAAAAAGAATGGTCAGCAGACAAAATGCAGTTAAACCAGAGAGAACTTACTACTGCAGGATCAGAAATAATGTGATTATTTTTGTATCTTGATGGATTTTTTATTTGGAACAAAGTCATATAAAATGTTTTAGTAGCTCTGTCATCTCCCTTCAAAGCCCGCAAGCCCATTCCCCAAACCTACACTGATGGGAGGAAAAACGGAGTTGTGTTTCTAAATTGCCAATAAAAGATCAAAGGGAAGGAAAAAATTCGGAATCGCGGCCATCAGCAAACACTGCGGCGTTGTCATGACGGTCTGAAATGTCAGCAATAAAAATGACAGCGGCAGAGTCAGTTTAACATGAGAAGAGCCTGCCATATTTTTATGCAGCGCAAGGAGTGGGGATCACTTCTTAGGTACATTTACAGGACAACAGATTCACCCACGAAAGCTTATGCTCCAATACATCTGTTAGTCTTAAAGGTGCCACAGGACTCCCTTGCTGCTTTTTACAGATCCAGACTAACACGGCTACCTCTCTGATACTTGTTTCAATAGTATGTCTGTCCAAAGCTTGCAAATCGCTCAGTAACAAAGCAGAACAGTTTAAAGCGCTGTCGCCACGATGGGATTAATCAAAGTGACAAACGCTGCCCAGAGCCCTTCTAGCACCATGAGCGACAATTCCCATGGGATCATTTGAACACAGGCTTCCCCGAACAAGCCAACATGGATTTTCAGTGACACTAAGAAAAAGCTCTGACTGCAATTGAAGTGACTGGAGTCAGAGAGAGGAGAACTTTGGTAACCGACAAGAGAGACTGTTCGTAACTTTCAAACAGGAGGAAACAGAACCATTGTGAAATCAGTATCATTAGTGATTGTGTATATGTGCCATACATATCATTGGATATAGGAACAATGAGCTTATTGATCAGACCCCGGGGAGCTTTTTCAGCCCAAACCTATATATATATAGGAACAAAATGAATATTTGGTGAAATTGACTTTCTGTCTCAGCACTTTTCTGACAGGTCATCTCACTTCTGCAGCAGACACGTCTCACTTTGAACCAGTCCCTTTAATACATTACCCGTACAGTAGGTGGGACGTGGGACTTCCTATCTATTTCGTTGCACTGTACATGGCAAAGCCAGCACTTACCCCAAATCACAGCAGAGGAGACAAGCCAGATGACTCATGAAAGAAGAGGCACAAAAGAAGACCCCAGACACAAGCAATCTGCCTGAATCTCATCCTGGCCAGAAGGAATGCACGGAGAGCCTTTATTATAGCACAGCCATATCAAACCCAATGGGTTCATTTCACCAGCAGGGGATCTCAGCTTGAGGTCACAGTTTCTCAGTGGAAATCTGACCAAGGCTGGGAACACGAGGGCTGGGTAGTGGATTGCACCCTGGTGGGGAACAAATATTTGATAAGGGGCTCTTCAATCGAGCAGACAAAGTGGAATTAATTCAGGAAAGGTTTATGGATACAGGAGGTCAGACACCAAATGATCACAATGATACCTTCTGGCCTTAGAGTCTATGAATCTATGAAAATCTCTCTATAGACTGGAGAGATGTAGATGGGTCCCAAATATGGTGATTCGGGGGCAATTCAGACTTGGGTCTCTTAGAAATGGGAAAAATGGGAAAAATTCTGGATTTGGTTCTGGAAAGAGGTAGCGTTAGAGGAGGAATCCAAGGCCGATTCAAAGGTGTGTCTCAGGATGGTGTCCCCACCAGGGCAGGAGCAGTCAGCACCCCCAATGCAAGAGGAAGATGCTTTGTTTGGGGGAAGGGGGAGCTGTATAGCGTTGGGGATTCATGGATTAAAGATCCATCCTTAGGGAACACTGAACCACTGCTCTCTAACTCTTGATGTCTGGAGGCTCCTCACTGACATAGGAAGAAGTTTGATGCTGAAATCAACCTCAGTGGCTTCTCGAGAGCTTAAATTGTGATGTCCTGGTCAGCCATTGCCAAGGCAAGATATTGCACAGGCACTAGGGGGCTGTTTCCTGGTAGGGGACAGGGTCCCCCACGTCCAAGGTGTTGCCTGGGAGATAGTGCATTTCCTTTGCCTCCCCCTGGAAATTTAATCCTTCCTTCTAGGGAAGTCCTAGACTATTTTTTTGGTGGGATAAGGGACATTGCACCATCTGCAAGTTAAATTCTGTCCTTGGTCAAATTTCTGGCCTTTCTAAGGCCAGAGGGACCAGTGGACTAGCCTGACCTCCTGCATAATATGATGAAGTGGGGTTTTCCCCCTTGTTATGTTGCATGTGAGTCTTACTGTCTTGTATGAATACTGCGTGTACCTCAGTTTCCCTGTGTACTGCACCAATGCCTAGGTGGTGGGAATATGAGTGCCCCCACCCCACCCCTTCTCCCCATGTTAATGGGTAGATAGTAGACAGAGATATTTGAAGAAAGGTGACTGTGGGGAGACACAAACACTTTCTGCAGGCACACTGGGCTATTGCTAAGGGATCAGAGATCAGTAATTCTCATCAGTAACTATCATCATACTGTGCAGCACCTTTCATTGAAGGATCTTCAAAACACCTAGCAAAGGAAAGTGACTATGAACATATACCCATTATACTGATAGGTAAACTGAGGGAAAGGGAGATGTGACTTGGTGAAGGTCACACAGAGAATGACAGACAGAACCCAGGAGTCCTGACTTCCCTGCTGTAGCCATGGTCTCTCCATTAGTAACAAGAAGGAAATGGATTCATGGTGTAGCAGGGATTGTTCATTAGGTGGGTGTGACGGACTTGCCCAGGATGCAACCTGGAACAGGGGTACCGCTGAGCCCTCTGGCATACCAACCTGGGCTCCCTCTCACACTGTGAGGCTGTGACAAGCAGCAATCCTCTCTGGGTTCTGCACTTCCACAGCCAGACACAGCCAGGGATGCACCCAGCTGCAGTTACATGAATGCTTTCACTAGGCACTCATGAACCAACATTAGAGAGGCTCCAGCCAATTCCCCCCCATCCCAGCTCCCCAGCCTAGGACCCCAGAGCTGTACCGTCTTACCCTGGTCAGAAGCCCGGCGAGGGTAAGTTTATTCCCCAATCTGCCCCCACCCCCTCAGTGTGGAGAGGACAATGCACCAGCCCCTGGTCCTGAGCAGGTTTCCCTTTTGCATTTCAAACAGAACGAGGTTTCCAGTCCAATGCCTGGTGGACAAGTGTCCGCGTCACAAAACCGACATGGATGGAACTCACAGCTCTCTCCTCTGTGAGGTTGTGTCGTCAGGTCAGAGAGCAGGGTCGCACGTGAGAGCCACTGAGAACTCGAGCTGCCTGTCAGCCCGGAAACTTTCTCCACCACTGAATTCACTAAGACCTCTAGTCCTGTAATGATTTTTGTGTTGGTTGGTTGGTTTTTAATTTCTGGGGCTGGGCACAGCCCGAGCACGCAGTACTGCAGGCCAGACCCTCAGCTGACCCCGGCTTTGGTGCTGACGCGGTATCAAAACCTCTGCAGAAGAGAAGAGAATTCATAGAGTTCAAGGTCAGAAAGGACCCCTGTGATCATCTGCTCTGACCTCCGGCATGACACACGCCAGAGAACTTCCCCCATGCCATGCCCGCTGCGGGTCTTGTAGCTCTGGATCTCACACTACAGTGCTCTTGCTAGCTAAGTCATTTCTCATGGGACGACTAGGCAAGAAAGAATAGGACTATTGGTCTGGACACAGCAGTGTCAAATGCCTTACGTCTAATCTTGGCAGGATTAGATTCTCAGTCAACGTTGATTTCACCACACACACAAACCGACAAGAAATATTCCCATTGATGATTCTAGACATTTACAGCTAGGCAAAGTAAGACAAATGCTACTTGAGAACATATTAGAGTTTCAGTTAAGGATATTGACTGGGTATATTTTGACCTGTGATGGTGACAATTTGATGTTTAACAGCTATAAAGCTTTCATTTTTGGAACCTCAATGTCTGCTATTAAATAATTGTCTGATCCCCGCCATTGCCTGGCACCCTCCCCGCCCCCCCATAATTTCCTGCAAGTGTGAACATTTAAATAGATAAAATTGGGAAAGAAATGCTCTAAAATAAACATCAATATTATCCATCAAAATTATATTAAAAAAATCGAATTCTCTCCCGCTTTCTGGGAAAAAATCAGCGTCTTTAGCTGAAAAGTATAAGCAGAAGTAGTTGTGTGGGTGTTTGAATGACTGCTGATCCAGCCGGAGAAGATCTGATGTAGGGTGGGATTTCTTGGGCACACCGAGAAAATCCACATCGCCCTGGGGTGTGGAATATTTTCCCTGCTAACGTGTCACTTCCATCGCCTTTCCTTCCCGGCAGAGCTGGGGGAATGGTAGATAATCGTTAGCCAAATATGATGTTGGAAAACAATAGCGGATAAGTTATTCAACGGCTACATTTGCAAATTATTCAGCGAGCTCAGTAAGCTGGGTGGATAATGGAGAGAAAAAATGATGGAGGTAATGATCCAAAAAGATCAGAAGACGTGCTGAAGGCATGAACTGAGGAGTGTCGTCTGGCCAGCGCGTCTGTGGGTTTGTCCGCATTAGAAATGGAGCTGTATTTAACAGCCATTGTCCAGGTAGCTGCTGGTCTGAACAGAGCCAGCCCCTGCATAGAGACAATCTCCCTCTGGAAGAGGCCAATCATGTTGTCCGCACAGGGAGTAGAATTTGGTTTACTTTGTAGTGTACTGGTTCTTAACAAGAACCCAAGGCCAGGTTTTTTTAAGGTATTTAGGTTCCTAACTCTGATTTCAATGGGAGTTAGGCACCTAAATATCTTTAAAAACCTGACCATGGTCTATATATAGCACTTGGCATCCACAGGTCTCAAAGTGCTTTACCAAGGGGGACCAGGGCCATCAGCCCCCTTTTAACAACAGAGAGACTAAGAGGTAATCAAGAATAAGCCCCCTCCAGGGCCCTAAATCCCATTGGCACAGAACTTGGGCACCTAAATCAGCTAGGTGTGTTTGAAAACGTTACGCTGGGAGTTTAGGTGACTGGGCCAAGACAACACAGTGAGTCAGTAGCAGAGCCTAGACCCAGGTCGCTTGACGTCACGTCTGCTGATGCACAGCTTGTGTAGCGTGTGTGTATGTGTCTGTGAGAGAGAGAGACAGGCAGACAGTGCATGCAGGTACCCCTTCATGGGCTACAAGTCTGCCTGACACAACCTGCCAGGCGTTGCCGTTGTCTTTGGCAGGACGCTGTACTCTGGTCAAAGCAGGCAATTTAAAACTCAGCACAGCATTTCTTGTCAGGTTTAGGTCACAACCGTCCACTTTTTCTGGGTACTAGACCTGCATGTGGGGGCATCATTAAACGGAGGCTATGTTTTAAGGTACATCCAGGCCCCCAGGGGGGTGGGGTGGGGGTAGAGCTTTGGGGAGAAGGGGCAGTGTGGGGTGAGGGGCTCGGGGAGAAGGGGCAGGATGGAGGCACAGCCTTGGGGAGAAGGGGTGAGGTGAGGGCAGGGGCTCAGGGAGAAGGGGCGGCGTGGGGGCAGGGGATTGGGGAGAAGGAGCGGGATGGGGGCAGGGCCTTGGGGATAAGGGGTTATGTGGGAGCAGGGAATGGGGGAGATGGGATGGCATGGGGGCAGGGGCTCAGGGAGAAGGGGCAGGGTGGGGGCAGGGCCTTGGGGAAAAGGGGCAGGACCTTGGGGAAAAGGGGCGGGATGGGGGCAAGGCCTCGGGGAGAAGGGGTGGGGTGGGGGTAGGGGTACAGGGAAAAGGGTTAGGGTGGGGCAGGGACTTGGGGCTCAAGGTGGCCTGGGGACAGGGCCACGGGGACAAGGGGTTATGTGGGGGCAGGGGCTTGGGGAGAAGTGCTGGGGTGGGGGCAGGGGATTGGGTAGAAGGGGCAGCGTGGGAGTAGGGGATTGGGGGAAAGGGGTAGGGTGGGGGCAGGGCCTCAGGGAGAAGAGGTGGCGTGGGGGCAGGGCCTCAGGGAGAAGTGTGCCAGGCTCAGATAGAATGACATGGGCCTATATCTTCAAAGGGTGTTAAGCAACTAACCCCCAGTGATAAGATTTAGACCCTGGTCCTTGTGCCAATGGGCTGGCAATGTACTTTCCAGCATGGCGCATGGCAGGGGGCAGGGCAAACAGTGGTGCGTAGGAGATGGATAAAGAAGGACCAAGGTTCCAGCCAGCTGTTTATTTACTGAGGTCCCCACTTCAGCAAAGTGCCTCGACTTCAGTGGAACTCGAAGAGCTTCAGTTTCTTAGCTGTAGTGAGCCCAGTGTGTGTGTGTGTGGTGGGGAGTTGGGGGATTGGACTGGAAAAATGCACCAGTTTCCTTGGAATATCAAGGCAGGGCAGGGAAGATACAGCCACATGGGGGTCCGTTCTCTAGTACTGTCCAACGGGAACCGGGGTTCCCATGGGCTCCACTTAAGGGGACCTAAGGAGAATGATTCATGGATTCCAAGTCCAGAAGGGACCATCGTGATCATCTAGTTTGACTCTCTGTGTAGCACAGGCCAGAGACCTGCCCACAATAATCCCTAGGACCAGTCCTATTCAACATATTCATAAGTGATCTGGAAAAAGGGATAAACCGTGAGGTGGGAAAATTCCCATTCGAGGCAAAATTACTCAAAATAGTTAAGTCCCAAGCAGATTACAAAGAGTTACAAAGGGATCTCACAAAACTGGGTGAGTGGGCAACAAAGTGGCAGATGAAAGTCAATGTTGACAAAGGAAAAGTAATGCAAATTGAAAACGTAATTCCAGCTATTCAAACAAAATGATGGGGTGTAAATTAGCTGTTACCACTCAAGAAAGAGATCCAGGGGTCATTACCCCTAGTTCTTTGAAAACACCCACTCAATGTGCAGCAGCAGTCAAAAACCACAACCAAATCAAAACTAACACAATGTGAAGAACCATTAGGAAAGGGCTAGAAAATAAGACATAAAATATCATATTGTCTCTCTATATACCCAGGATCTGCCCAAACCTTGGATACTGCGTGCAGTTCTGGTTGCCCCATCTCAAAAAAGATATACTGGAATTGGAAAAGGTACAGAAAAGGGTGACAAAAATGATGAGGGGTATGGAACAGATTCCACATGAGGGGAGATTTAAAAGACTGGGACTGTTCAGGTTGGAAAGGAGGGATATGACAGAGGCCTGTAAAATCATGAGTGGTGTGGAAAAAGTGAATCGGGAAGCGTTGTTAACCCCTTCACAAGAACCAGGGGGTCACCCAATGAAGTTAATAGGCAGCAGCTTTTAAAACAAATAAAAGAAAGTATTTCTTCACACAGTGCGCAGCCAGCCTGTGGAACTCACTGCCAAAGGATGTTGTGAAGGCCAAAAGTATAACTGATCCAAAGAATAATCAGATAAGTTCATGGAGGGTAGGTCCATCAATGGCTAGTAGCCAAGATGGTCAGGGACACAGCCCCATGCTCTGGGTGTCTTTAAACTTCTGACTGCCAGAAGCTGGGAGCAGATGATGGGATGGCTCACTCGATAATTGCCCTGTTCATTCCCCCTGAAGCATCTGCACCAACCACTGTCAGAAGACAGGACACCGGGCTACATGGACCATTGGGCTGACCCAGTCTGGCCTTTGTCATGTTTCTAAAGTGTTCCACTGATGGATGGGCTGCTGCAGACAGGCCTTTTCCAGGGGATCCCTCTGGTACAGAGCTGGCATAGCCCCGGCCTAGCAGACGTCCAGGGGGTGCTGAGTGTGGGAGGCTGATGGGATCGAGTGCTGCCACCTAGGGGTGTGGTCCTGTAGCACGAAGGACAGAGGTGCATGATTTGACCTAGAGCTGGGCTTGAAAACAGAGTTTTTTTCCCCCATGAAAATTTTTGACACAAACTAAAATGTTTCTTTTTCATCCATGTTTTGGGTGAGTTTTCATAGAAAACGGATCATTTTTCTCTGAAAGCTCAGCTGCCATGATGCTGCCCAGCTGCAACTGCCTGGATCCCGAAGAGAGATGGAGGCTTTTCATCTGCCTCGTCCTCGTCACATAAATGAAGGTTGCACTGACCGAGTCTATGGCTGTGGTATGGAAAGGTCAGAAGCTCCTGCCCAGTCTATGGCTGGGTTATTATGCCCATCAGCTACTCTAACCAACTTCAGCAGGTGCTGCAGTGACAAACTCTATTAGCACATCTCTGAGGAGCCTGTGCTAGCTGGGAGCTGGAGAGGGTCCTAGAGCAGTTGTGGAGGCCCAGAGATTGGGGGTGGGCTTGGCTACCAGTGGATCACTGAGATCTGCACCTAACTTCAGGGATCTCTGGATCCTGGGTCCCTCTGTTTATTCCAAAGGTAAATTTGTTGGACTGGAAGGGACCTCGAGAGGGTCCATCTAGTCCTGTCCCTGTACTCGTGTCAGAACTAAGTATTATATCGACCATTCCTGACAGGTATTTGTCTGACCTGTCCTTAAAAATCTCCAATTATAGAGATTTCACAACATCCCTGGGCAATTTATTCCAGTGCTTAACCCCCCTGACAGGTGAGAAGTTTTTCCCCTACTGGAACGATCCAAGGGTTAAAGCTGGTGCGCACTCAGCCAAGCAGCTGAGGTTCCCTGATGGCCAAGTGGCCCCCAAGGGAATGTGCAAACATGCTTCATAAAGACACTTGCCTCCCTATCTGAACACATACTGCCTGCTGCCCTGCAACCTCTCCGATGACTCCTTGCCCTCTAGGATGAAGACCTCTGGCAGCTCCCCGTCTAGCAGGAATTGGGTACGTTGGCAGGTTTCACTATCTTTACAATGCGCAGTGAAGGGGAAAGGCTGCGAGCTGTTTCCATTTGCAGATGTTCTGTGCAGTGGCAGAGGACTCAGCTGGGCTGTCGGGGTGACTAAGGCTTTGGCTACACTTGAGAATTCACAACGCTGCCGCGGCAGGGCTGTGAAGCGCGAGTGTAGTCGCGCCGCCAGCGCTGCGAGAGCTCTCATGCAGCGCTGCAAGTACTCCACCTCTCCGAGGGGAATAGCTTGCAGCGCTGCGAGCGAGCGTGGAGCTCTGCAGGCGCTGATTACACTGGCGCTTTACAGCGCTGTACTCGCTGTGCTCGGGGGGGGGGGGGGGGGGGCGTTTTCACACCCCTGAGCGCAGCAAGTTGCAGCGCTGTACAGCCAGTGTAGCCCAGGCCTCAGTGACGGGGCTGGAGGGCGGGCAGTGCTAGGTAGCTCGGGAGCCCCTCCCTGACATGTACCCAGGTTCCTCGGTGGGTCATTCAAGCTACACAGAAATTGGAGTGTTAAAGCCCTCATGCCCCGAGTCAGGATTTCTCAGTGGGTCCTATTTCTGGAGGTGCCGTGTGCTCTGTACCTGATCCTGCCAGGGGCCGAGTGACAGGAGACCCCACAGAATATCAGTGACTAGTTCCCAAATCACCTCAGGTTTATTTACTCCTGGAAATTTAATCAGCAAATGTATTTTCAAAGCTTTTATTCTCTGGCTCGATTGTAAACGCAGGAATTCAGAGCTGTGTTGTTCTGTGGTAACAGGTCAGATGAGGCATATTTCTGTTTCCTGACTGGCTGAGGGCGCCAGCATTTCTGCCCTCTAGATACCCTTCACAGTTACAGGGCTACCTACATCTCTGCCCCCTCTCCAGTCTCTGAGTGCCACATGTCAGGCCTCGTACCCTGCCCTCTCATGGGGTGGAATCCCGCGATCCTACCACCTTCAGACTGGACTCTGGGATACAACACACTGTGGGTTGACTGTGCTTGCCGAGCAGGTCCGAGTGGGTTCGGCACTTGTGGTTCTTCCCTCTGGGACTCTGGGACTAGTGGTGAGACGAGTGACCAGCCAGCCTTCCCGAACCAAAATACTGTTTAATCTGAACAGTAGGGAGAACAAGAGGGTTTTCAAACAGTCTGTACACGTTTCTGACCCCAAGTCCTCCCACTCTGATGGGGACTCAGACAGGCCGAGGGCCGTCAGACTTCCCCAGCACTGTCTGTGCCTGTCAGTCTGAAGAGCTTCTCAGTAACGGCTGCCCAACAAATGAAAAATGTTGAAAATTAGAGTGAGAGCCCAGGGCATGAATAATTTCCATACTGATCCCAATGTCTGTTACCACTCTGGATACAGGCTACAGACTGACAGAACAGAACCTGAGGAGAACCAGTCAGCTATTAACCCAGGGACAGATGAACTACTAGACTTTTGTTTGCTGGCAAGTGATTGACTGAGGGCTGAGATGCTGCAAACTTTTCAGGTTCTGAAGAATTCCAGATGACAGACGCTACATTTTAAGTCCCACTTGAACCTGAGAAATCATCTCTGAAGGAAGATCAGAGGGGAAAGAATGGGTTTATGTGTGTGCTACACCATAGATGTGTAAGTGATATAACTTTTGCTTTAGAAAGTATTTCAGAAGTACTCCAAATACCGTGTGCAATGGGTTTGTGCTATTAACTCTTTGTTCAGTGAACAGTTGGACGCTACCGTCTCCTGGTAACTGACCAGAAACTGTTTCTAACACTTAGATTCAGGGTCATGCACACAATATCTCTGCAATCCACGTGCCTGACTTTCCAAAAAGTCATGAGAGACCAGAACCGGTCATGAGTGGACCCTCAGGGATCTGGTACAGATTGCAGAGGTGTTCAAAGGTAGACAAAAACTCCTCTATATCCTCAGTATCACTGTAAATGGGACACATCCTTTCCCAGTTTTTCTCATGGCGGGGGGGAAGTGGAGTACCAGGTGGGGATGACTTTCTCCACTCTTCAATTACTTGGAGCTGAAGTCTGGCCGTCTCCTGTTCCATCCTGTGAGTCTCCTGTTCCATCTTGTGAGTCTCCTGCTCAGCAGCGAGCAGCTCTAGACGCCCCTTACGGGCTCTCTCTTCTCTCTCATCAGCCTCTTTCTCTCTCTCTCTTTCTAACTCTGCTATTTTTTGCTTCTCCAGCAATCGAAGATCTGCTAGCTTCTGTTCATGCTCAAATTGCAGTTTACTTGTCATCCTTTGCATCCTAATTTTTTCTGCATCTTCTGCAGCCTCAGGTAAGGGCTGTGCTCTTGCCCCCTGATCACTGGCTATTAACAGATTTCTCAGTTCTTCCTTTGTAGCTTTCTTTCTAAAGCTTATCCTCTTTTCAGAACACAAATTTTCCAGGGCTTTTTTGCCAAGTCCCTCATATGCTCTTTGCTCAGCCATTGCAGCAGCTCTTTAACCAACCAAACTCTCAATCCCAAAATTCAAATTTGGACAGCGTGGGGTTCTGACCCAAAGCTTAATTGACCTGGTTCTGTGGATCCAAGCACCACTACGCCACTGTGACAATGCGGTTCTGGCGGAACCCAACTGAGAGTGCCAACTCAGGACAAAATTGCTCAAACAGGGCAGTTACAGCCCAAGGCTGGGGTTTTTCCACCTCTAAGGCAAACCAAACCAGCCAGACTAGGAGGACTTCGGTCTCATCCCACTGGCTAACCGCAAGTCTCACAAGCAATCTCCTTAGACACTCCAGTTTCCCAGTATTACCCCCAGTGCCGCACGTTATGGGGACAAATGGTTATGAAAACCAATACCCCAGTAAAAGAAAAAGGTTCTCCTGATCCCAAAGGACCAAGCCCCAGACCCAGGTCAATATACAAGTCAGATCTTACCCACAAATCACGCTGCTGCCAATCCTTTAGAATCTAAAATCTAAAGGTTTATTCATAAAAGGAAAAAGATAGAGATGAGAGTTAGAATTGGTTAAATGGAATCAATTACATACAGTAATGGCAAAGTTCTTGGTTCAGGCTTGCAGCAGCGATGGAATAAACTGCAGGTTCAAATCAAGTCTCTGGAATACATCCCCAGCTGGGATGGGTCATTCAGTCCTTTGTTCAGAGCTTCAGCTTGTAGCAAAGTTCCTCCAGAGGTAAGAAGCAGGATTGAAGACGAGATGGAGATGAGGCATCAGCCTTATATAGTCTTTTCCAGGTGTAAGAACACCTCTTTGTTCTTACTGTGGAAAATTACAGCAAAATGGAGTCTGGAGTCACA